>NC_134399.1:86236817-86836817 GCF_050003625.1 Haematobia irritans | reverse complement strand
ACATACACCATCAAAAAAATCGCTTCTCTAACATATGTTCCAAACATATTTTGCAGGAAGCACATATATTATTGGATACTGCCAAAACATTAATATGTTTGTTTTATGTGAACATATTATATGTTTGGAAGCATTTTGAGCTCAAAAATGTTATATGCATGTAAGAATTTTCCCCAAAGAAGATTGTGCTCATTCCCTCACATAATTTTCATTTCCACGAAATTTTTTAGTTCTTGGCACCTTTTTCTGTAATACAAATAATGTTGAAGAAATTATTCAATTTTTTTTCAATTTTACCTTTCGCCTCGACGGAGAATCGAAGCAAGGACCATACAGTTTGTAAACCAACGCTCTATCCACTGGGCTACGAAGCTGTTATAGTCACCAGTAGACAATTATCGTTATAAATTACATTTATATAGCATAGTTTGCAGCGCCCACGAGCCCATGCAAACATAACATTATTTAACAGAAACTTACATTTGTTGGCCACGTGGAGCAGTGGTTAGCATGTCTGCCTTGATTGCAAAGGGTCGTGTTTTTTTTATTATTTACACATTTATACTTATAGTATATTACATTTATATAATGAAACTTCGAAATGTGTGTTATTAAAGATTTACAGTCAGAGACAGTGCTTGATATAAACGAAGTGGACTGAGCTTTTGGATAAAATATTATTTTTTTTTTATTGCAAAATAACAATTTTGTAACAAAAAACTGTTTTTGGTATAAAAGTTTTAAATTTTGGAAGGCATTCAAAAACTCTGACAAGAGAAGAACATGGAGTCGAGTATAAACATACATAAATAATTTTATAATATACACATATATTTTTTTAGGTGTGAAAAAATTTTGACTAGCATTTAACACCATTTTAATTGCATTTAAAACTCATCGTGTTTTGTACTTAATTTCAGTTTTACTTTTAAGGCCGGTATTAAATTGGCATTATCGCTCTAATGCCTTTTACTTTTCTTTAATAACTCATTTTATAGAAAATAAACTTTTTCAATTTTGTTTATATCGGAACATATGAAAAACATATTCTTCTAACAGTGTATGCACTAACTTATAATACCCAGTTCCAGTGTGACGCAGGGTATAATAACATTGTAAAAATTGGTCCATATACTCGTACACCCAGAGAGGGAATATGATCACCTTAAATTTATTTCAAGATCAAATAATATAAGTTCACAGAACACACTTAAGATTTTAATAAGAACGATGAATTGAAGAGAGTAGGTGTATAAGTTGACACTGAACTCTATGCCCAATATATGTGTCAAACATAATCCTCTGGAGAAAAAAAAAATAATTTTACATTTCAGCTCCCTCATTAATAATTTAAAAATTGCTTTTGCTTCTGTCTATATAGAAAACCATAAAATACTCACCGCCCATGTTCATTTTAATAAAGGTGTCGTAAGGTATTCTGACACTTTCATAAGTGAAGTGCATAATGACTTATGAGAAGAATTTTTTTTCATAACATAAACTCAGTCAAGAGAAAACAAAATCACTTAGCAAAAATTAAAAACTGTGAAATCTTGCCGTACATAAATCATTCACAACTAGGAACATGTGTTGGTTTTTATGAGATATCCTACAAAAAAGTAACAAGTAAAGTAAAATCCTTACTTCAACTCCCCGCTTCTTTGGTTGGGAATCAATATCATAGTGTAAAACACAATCTTTGGAACCGGACACGCTTTTTTCAGTGTGTTCAAACATTTTGGTTATTTATTCAATCAAAATACTCTGAGGCCAAATAAATCTACATCGGGCGAAAGATATATATGAGAGCTGTATATCTAAATCTGAACCGACTTTGACCAAATTTGGCCCGCATAGTTAGAGAGTTAATTCTACGCCCACAGAAGGAATAAGATGGCATCCTAGAGCAAAATGTTATTTTTGGTCGCAACCATGTTATTTTCTCAGGCATTGTGTGTGGAGGTGCTTATATTACTTCCCTTCGTGTATGAATTCGGCAATATTTCTCAAAAATCAGAGTAAAATTTTAGCCTCTATATATATGGCAGCAACATCTACTACATCTGAATCGATTTCAATCCACTTTGGCCCATTTGACTGTTTACCTTGCAAAAAAATTGAAACACATCAATATGAAATTCTGACCTCTGGGAACATATCAGACGATATGTATTTATGAGAGCCATATCTAAATCCGAACTAATTTGGCTGATATTTGGGAAGTTTTATGAGACTCACAAAAAAATTCCGATGTGCGAAATTTGAGGAAGATAGGTTGACAAACCCTTCAGTTATCACCAAATTTTCAAAATCAATAGCGATTTTCCTTGAGCTGCATTAAGACCCTATGCCAAATTTTGAGGAAGATCGGACCTAAACAGCGAGCTATACCTTGTATACACAAATACATGAACTGACAGACACAGAGACGTAATTTAGTTCTAAGATGAACGATATATTTACTAAAAGTGCGCAAAATTATTCTATCGTGTATCAGAGTAGTGGTGAAGTAAATCTATTTTTGGAGCCAAAGCAATGCTACGTTATAAATTTCAGGAGAATATGATGAAAATTGCTTTCTAAATCAAATCAAGAGGTTGATAATTACCATCACTTTTGCGGATATGAATCTTTATGTACCCTAAACAATTTGTATACTTTTTTGTGTTCATGGATTTAAGATTAGTTCACTAAATATGTTATTTGCTTTGCGGCTTTGTTACAGCACCATTACATTTCTAAAGTCACTCTAAATACCTGCAGGAAAGTACTTAACATCTTATACGAAATAAAAACACTCACTCTCATTTGTAGATTTTTAGGTGACACAAAAACAGATTGAAAGCATGTCGTCATTGCATTTAACCCCCTATGAAGGCATTAGGCTTTGTTATTATACCAGGGAAAATAATAATAAATTTTCTATAGATATAAAATTTTGACAAAATTTTCCATAGAAATAAAATTTTAACAAAAGTTTCTACAGCAATAAAATTTTGACAAAATTTTCTATAGAAATAAAATTTAGACACAATTTTCTATGGAAATAAAATTTTGACAAATTTTCTATAGAAATAAAATTTTGACAAAATTTGCTAAATATGTACAATTTGACAAAATTTTCTATAGAGACAAAATGTAGACACAATTTTCTATAGAAATAAAATTTTGACAAAATTTTCTATAGAAATTAAAGGTTGAATTCTTTTTTATATATCAATAACATTTTGATAAAATTTTCTATATAAATAAAATTTTATATAGAAAGAAAATTTGGACAAAATTTTCTATAGAAAGAAAATTTGGACAAAATTTTTTACAGAAATAAAATTTTTAAAAAATTTTCTATAGAAATAAAATTTGGCAAAATTTTCTATAAAAATAAAATATTGACAAAATTTTCTAAAGAAAGAAAATTTTGATAAAATTTTCCATAGAAAAAACATTTTGACAAAATTTTCTATAGAAATAAAATTTGACAAATTTTTTTATAGAAATAAAATTTGGCAAAATTTTCTATAGAAATAAAATTTTGACAACATTTTCTATAGAAACAATATTTTGACAAAATTTTCTATAGAATAAAAATTTAAATAAAATTTTGACTAAAAAGTCATTACAATTATAAATTTTAATTTTTCGTTCAGGTTTTAATTTTTCTTTTGCAGAAGTAGAAGAAGAACTTTTTCTAAACTAATGATATTTAAAACTTCGACACATTTACAATTTAAGGGATAATTTATACACTCAAATAAATTATCGCTATTAGGAGCATAAGCGTAGGAAGGCCTCTGGGCATGACATTAGATTACACAGTTGCTTATATCATGCATGATTCTTGTGGGCGATGTTCCACTAAAATGTGATAAATATACACAACTGTCAATCGGAAGCAATATGGGTGCAAAACAAATATTTCTTTGCATTACCTTAAAACTATAATTCATACATGCCGTATGCAATAAATTATTGCATAAAAGTAAGCTAAACTCATATTTTGTCGTAAAATTTTATAAAGAAAATTGCTTTCTAATTTAAAAGATTTTCATGCATACTTTTTGAGCATTATAAATTCGCATGAGAAATTTTCTGCTGGGTACCCAGCAAAAAAAAAAATGGAAGTTGTTCCACAAACATTTCTTTTAAAGCCCATCCCAGAATCCCCCATCGATTTTTTTCAACTTCCGATGCAGTCCTTTTGGACAAGTCCACAAATATTTTTTCTAAAGCGCATCATGGGATCCCCCAATGATTTTTTTCCACTCCCTATACAGCCCTTTTGGACAAGTCCACAAACATTTCTTCTAAAGCGCATCTTGGGATCCTCCAATGCTATTTTTCTACTTCCGCTGCAGTCCTTGTGGACAAGTATTAGAAAACCTATTTTAAGTGTACATTTTTAACAATTAAATTTTGAAAAAAAAATAGAAAATTAATAAAAAATGTAAAAAAATAATAATAAAAAAAATTAATTTCATCCCCGCTGGGATTTGAACCTATGCCGTTTGACTTTTTCGCTTCCGTGGAAGTTCTTTTGAGAAGGTTTTGCAAGTTACGAGAATTTTTAATTTTTTTGTCGATTTTTAATAGAAAAAAATATATTCCGAAAATAAAAAATGAAAACGATGCATAACATAAAAAAATATTTTTTAGAAAAAAAATTGATAAAAAAATTGCTGCTGGTGAGATTTGAACCTGCGTTTCTTATTTTTTCGTTCATACTAATAAAGAACATCTCGAGAAGCAATTAGAATGTTATTCCTTGGTGTCGTATAACGATCATATCACAAACATTTGAATTGACCTTTCGACGCTTTACTTTCAATGGCGTTTGTGGCTGAGTGTGCTAAAGCGTTCTGTTATGGTGCCAGCAAACCCAGGTTCAACCCCTGGTCGGAGCGAAAAAGTTTTTCAAATTGTAAAAAATTAGATAGTAGGAAAATAGTAGTGAAAAAAAATTTAATTGGTTGAAAAAAAATTTTTTTTTTCGCTTTTTAAATTTCTCCATTCAAATTAACTTCCAGGGCACAACTTCTAAGGAAATGCAAAGGATCCAAGAAGGGAGTACTTCCATCCTATGACAAGCCCATGTAAAATTCATTGGAGATGATCGAAGTTTACACTACTTACGGATCACAGATTGGGGATCCAAACTACTTTTTTGGAAGCTCTTTTTTGGCTGGGGTAGTCGATATGCATGAATGGACGGTGGTGCGTATTAGCTACGTTTGCGTGCTATAGTACTTCCATCCTATGACAAGCCCATGTAAAATTCATTGGAGATGATCGAAGTTTGCACTACTTACGGATCACAGATTGGGGATCCAAACTACTTTTTTGGAAGCTCTTTTTTGGCTGGGGTAGTCGATATGCATGAATGGACGGTGGTGCGTATTAGCTACATTTGCGTGCTATAATAGATTCAACAAGTATACGCAATATGATGCTAAAGTTAATATATAGACCCAATGTGATGTGCGAATCACATAAAATCTCTTTATAGAAAGGGTATATTGACCCTTTCTATAAAGAGAACAGTTTGAAGATCTTTGTTTATAATTATCTAGACATACCATTTTCCTAAAATATAAAATCTGGCAATCTTTGTTGGAATTATGTATATTAAATGGTTTATTTTCTAATGTAAACCTGTCCACAAAGTGACTTTTTGGTAAAAAGAAATCTATTATTACGTTTTCCATGTAATGTTTATGGGAGCTTTATCTCAATCTGAACAGAAATGTCTGGTATTAGGTGCCATATTTGATTTTGCACGCACAGAGTTAGTTTGCCACTAATATTGAGTCCATAATTTATAAAGTAGAAATCGCACAATTAACATAGTATGGGTAATGTATCCAACTTTATAAAAATCGAGCAATATATTTATGGAAAAGCTATATATACTCGAAAATGCCTAAATAGGATCGACTAATAAATCAACATTTTGTATTTTCGCGACATTGTTTAATAAATAAGAGTAGTATGTCATAATTTGAAAAAATCGGACAACTCATATATATGAGAGCTATATATAAATCTGAACCTATTTAGATGATATTTTGCAGGTTTGGTTGATATCACAGAAGTTTACTTTGTGGAAAATTCGAGTAAGTGAATAAATAAGGCAATTATGGCCAAATTTGGATGAATTGGGCGATACATACATATGGGAGCTATACGTATGTAAATCTTAACCGCTTAATGTGTAATATAGATGACAGCAATGTTCCAACTTTGAGTAAGATTGGTTAGTAAATAAGAGTTTTATGTATCGTCCGATTAAATTTTACACAGTTAAGAGGTAGTGAATTACATTACCAAGTGCCAAACTCGACGACGATCTATTAGTAAAGAAGCCCAATATGACCCCAATTGTCAAAGTCGGACAATATATGTATATGGGTCCTATATCTAACTTTGATTCGATTTCTCCAAATTCAATAGCGTTCGCCCTTGTAACATCAGAACGGAATCCCGCAAACAACAAATACATGGACAGACGCACGTACGGGCACCAAGGGCTAGATCGACTCAAGAGGTGATTCTGAGTCGGCCAAAAATCGATTGCACGACTCGGCGGCCTCATCCTCTGACCCTGACACCTAATGACCCTTTAGTTCCACTGCATAAAAAAGCTTCGTATACACTGATCTTCTATTTCAGCTTATTGATTATCACAAAATCATTGCTATAATATGGAGGCTCCCTGTCAAACACATCAATTAAATCTGTGATGTATAAGTGGGGTATTTCCGATCTTAATAAATTTAAACTAAAAACAACAAGTATATTCGGCCGTAAGTTCGGCCAGGACGAATCTTATGTACCCCCCACCATGGATTGCGTAGAAACTTCTACGAAAGATTGTCATCCACAACGAATTACTTTGGTTGTGGTATCTTAAAACTTCTTAACATCGTTTTCTAAATTGTGAGTTAGTCCATACGTGGTATATATCAGACAAAAAAGGTATGTGTAGGTAAGTCTACAAATAACTACGAATCGATTTGGACTTTTGCACGGCACGTAGACAGCCAGAATTGAAATATGGGGGTCGCTTATATGGGGGGCTATATACAATTTTGAACTTGATATGGACTAATTTTTGTGTGATTGGGGATTGTGATATAACTATAGACCGATATGGACCTAGTTGGGCATGGTTGTTAACGGCCATATACTAGCACAATGTACCAAATTTCAACTGACTCGTATGAAATTTGCTCCTCCAAGAGACTCCAAAACCAAATCTCGGGATCGGTTTATATGGGGGCTATATATGATTATGGACTGATATGGACCACTTTTGGCATAGTTGTTAAATATCATATACTACCACCACGTACCAAATTTCAACTAAATATGATGAATTTTGGTCTTCCAAGAGGCTCCGGAGGTCAAATCTGGCGATCGCTTTATATAATTATGGACCGATGTGGACAAATTTCTGCATGGTCATTAGAGGCCATATACTAATACCATGTACCAAATTTCAGCCAGATCGAATGAAATTAGCTTCTCTTAGAGGCTCCGCAAGCCAAATCGGGGGATCGGTTTATATGGGGGCCATATATAATTATTGACCGATGTGGACCAATTTTTGCATGGTTGTTAGAGATCATATGCTGACACTATGTAGCAAATTTCGGCCGGATCGGATGAAATTTGCTTCTCTTAGAGGCTCCGCAAGCCAAATCTGGGGATCGGTTTATATGGGGTCTATATGTAATTATGGACCGATGTGGACCAATTTTTGTATGGTTGTTAGATACCATATACCAACATCATGTACCAAATTTCAGCCGGATTGGATGAAATTTGCTTCTCTTTGAGGCTCCGCAAGCCAAATCGGGGGATCGGTTTATATGGGGCCCAATATATAATTATGAACCGATGTGGACCAATTTTTGCATGGTTGTTAGAGATAATATACTGACACCATGTTCCAAATGTCAGTTGGATCGGATGAAATTTGCTTCTCTTAGAGAATTCGCAAGCCAAATTTGGGGGTCCGTTTATATGGGGGCTATACGTAAAAGTGGACCGATATGACCCATTTGCAATACCATCCGACCTACATCAATAACAACTACTTGTGCCAAATTTCAAGGCGATAGCTTGTTTCGTGCAGAAGTTAGCGTGATTTCAACAGATGGACGGACAGACGGACATGCTCAGATCGACTCAGAATTTCACCACGACCAAGAATATATATACTTTATGGGGTCTTAGAGCAATATTTCGATGTGTTACAAACGGAATGACAAAGCTAATATACCCCCATCCTATGTTGGAGGGCATAACAATTCATGTTTCTAGATATAGAATAACATTGCGTAGAATTTGTTTTCCGTTTTATATAGCTTCCCCCTTTTTATATACAAAACTGGTTTACAGTTTATTTGAATTGTCTACTGCTCCTCAATGGGTTAAAAGTCACAAGCAATGCAACGACCAAACAAAATATAACTTCTCAGTTTTTCTTCTTTTTTATGCAACTTTCACTTCTTTACGCTCAGAGTATTGGACCCAGTTATACCATGAATTGTACATTAAATATAATAGTTGACCCATAAAAATGAGTATTTGCTTGATTGGATACATGAGAGTTTTCACAAGTGGATGCAGAGCAAATTGGTAGATTTTTTATTCTTTTTATTTTCAGAAATCTTTCAAAGATTTGTTTCATAAATTGTTTCACATTTAAAGGCCTTTGACAAGTAGTCACATGTGTAATATGTTCTTTCTTTTGAACTCACATATAACGGTTTGTTACAAAACCAATTATGTTATATATAGCATGGAATTTCCTCATTCATTAAATTTGAAGCGAACTGTAAATTGTTTGAAAATATCCATTCTAACAAAAAACAATGTATGGGTTGAGTTTCAAGAGAAGTGTATATAGAGTTAAGTTTGATCGAATAGTGAGCAGCTACAGTTTAAGATCCCCTCAAAGTTTTTTCGTAAAAAATATATAAAAAGAAATTTAAAAATGTGGAGAAAAGAGTTGGCCATAGAGAAAAGACAAGTAAATATTAACAATCACAAAATGAACAAGTATATACGGCCGTAATATATACCACATAGTCCATACGTGGTATATAGTAAACTAAAAAAGGCCGATTAAATACGTATATAATTAAGTTTGACAAAATTTTCTACAGAAATAAAATTTTGACAAAAAAAAATTTTGACAACATTTTCAATATAAGTAAAATTTTGGAAAATTTTCTATAGAAATAAAATTTTAACAAAATTTTTTATAGAAATAAAATTTTGACAAAATTTTCTATGGAAATAACACTTTGACAAAATTTTTCTATAGAAATTAAATTTTGACAAAATTTTCTATAGAAATAACATTTTGACAAAATTTTCTATAAAAATAAAATTTTGGTAGATTATTTTTGGCTCGAGTGGCAACCATGATTATGAACCGATATGGACCAAATTTTGTGTGATTGGGGATCGGCTATATATAACTATAGACCGATATGGACCAATTTTGGCATGGTTATTAGCGGCCATATACTAACACCACGTTGCAAATTTCAACCGGATCGGATGAATTTTGCTCCTCCAAGAGCCACCGGAGATAAAATCTGGGGAACGGTTTATATGGGGACTATATATAATTATGGGCCGATATGAACCAATTCTGGCACGGTTGTTAGAGATCATATACTAACACCATGTTCCAAATTTCAACCGGATCGGATGAAATTTGCTTCTCTTAGACGCTCCGCAAGCCAAATCTGGGGATCGGTTTTTAGAAAAAAAATAGAGCAATTTTAGTGAAATTGCACAAAAGAGCATTTATGATTTATCACTATACATATGTATTCGAGATATTGGACAATTTGAGTAATTGTTACAATATTTCTTACTTAGCAGTGGTGGTTTTACAAGGATATTGGTTAGATCTCGCCAAGATATGTGATATATTATTTGGCCAAGTCGGGCGATATTTCCATAAGTCGGAGCCTTATTTAAAACTCAACCGTTGTGTGGAATGTCTGGCATTACAGTGTGTAGGATATGACTATGACATGGGGAAGTCATCATAGAATTTTTTGTAAAATGTGAGTATTGTGTCCGTATGAATCGGAAGAATTAATATATGAAAGCTTTATCTCAAGCTGAACCAAATCAAACTTGGCTTAAATAGCATATTAAATATATTCTCTGTGGAAAGTATCTAGTCAATTGGAGGAAAATCAAATTGAAAATGGGTCCAAAATGTGAAACATTCTACCATATTTCCCCAACTCTGGCGTACATACATATGGGAGCTATATCTTAATCTGAACCGATGTTGACCAAATTTGACATGCACAGTTACAACAACAATTCTGCTATCTTTGCAAAAAGATAAAAAAACATTGGGCTGTACGAAATTTTAAGAAAATACGTTGATAGATACGTCAATTATGACCAGGTGTCTTTCAAAAGGAATGACAAACTTATTACAACCCCGTCACCATTCTATTGTGATGGGTATAAAAAAACATGGGAAATATTTAAATCGAAAGCAATTGTATAGGCAACTTCGCAAAATTACATTTAAGGTTTATCGTTCGATAATATGTATTATAGCTATATAAAAATTCTTCGATTTTACAAGGAAAATCTGTGTATTTTGGCTATTTTTAACTACATTGCCAAAATGTTGATTGTACTATCTGTGCAAAATTTCAAGTCAATCAGAGTGAAATTTTTAGCTACGGTGTCATAAGTGGTTGATCTATTTCCCGTAGGATACATATCGGGCAAAAGGTATATACGGGAGCTATTATCTAAATCTAAAGCGATTTTAACCAAATTCCGCATGCATAGTCAGAATCTTAATTCTATTCCATGTGCAAAATTTCATGTAAATCGGAGGGAAACTATGGCCTCTGTGATCATATGAGTGAAAATGGGGAGCTTTATCTAAATCGGAACGGATTTCTTCCAAAATCAATAGTGTTCTATTCTGACCCAAAAAAGAAACTTGTGCCACATTTTAAGTTGATTGGAATATAGCTGCGACCTGGACTTGGATCACAAAAATGTGTTCACTGACAGACGGACATGACTAGATCGACTCAGGGACCGGCCCTGAACAATGTTTCCAAAAATATCAAATGCCTATCTCGTCTCCTTCTGGGTGTTGCAAACATATGCACTAACTTATAATACCCTGTTCCACAGTGTGACGCAGGGTATAAATATGGGAATCATTTACATCGGAAGCAAATGTTAGGCAACTTCGTAAAAGTGTATTTATCGGTCGATAGATATGTATTACAAATATAGGAAAATTGGAATCATTTTTACAAGTTTTCGTTTAAACAGTGGCGATTTTACAAGGAAAATGTTGGTGTTTTGGTCATTTTTGCGATATCAGTTATACCTAAATCCGATTTCAGCCAAATTTGGCATGCTACTCCCTGTGCAAAATTCTACTCCCTGTGCAAAATTACACGTAAATCGAATTAAAACTGTAACCTCTCTGATCATATGAGTGGAAATCGGCGGAAAGATATATATGGGAGCTATATCTAAATCTGAACCGATTGCAACAAAAGGCGGCACGCTTTACGACCCTATCAAAATCACTCTGTCTTCTGGGTCCATATTAGTAGATATCAGGCTATGGGAGCTATATTTAAAACTGAACCGATTTCTACCAAAACCGACAGGGTTCTATTCTAATCTAAAACACATACTTGCCTTAACTTTGAAGACGATTGGACTAAAAATGCGACATAGACTTTAATTACAAAAATCTGTTCACATTCAGACGGACAGACATGGCTAGACCGACTCAGGGCCGACCCTGAGCAATATTGCCTAAGACACCATATGTCAATCTCGTCTTCTTCTGGGTGTTGCAAACATATGCACTACCTTATAATACCCTGTTCCATAGTGTGGCGCAGGGTATACAAATGCAGATTACATACCAATCTAAGCCAATTCAGTTCTTGATCGGTAAAAAATTTTAAACCGATATAAGTCAATTTTCGCATTGTAATTGGATGAAACATTTCAACCAGATAAGATGAACTTTGGCGGTAAGAAACCATATATTGACATCACGTACTCAATTTCAACCATATGGGGTGAAATTTGCTTCTCCAAGAGGCCTCGCAAGCCAACTGTTTGGATCGGGTTATATGGAAAGTTGGTATGTAATGTTAGGATATGTCCTCTAACAACCATGCAAAAATTGGTAATTTCGGTTCATAATTATACATAGCCCCATATATATTGATCCACAGCTTTAACCGTATTCTCTTGAAGATATAAATTTGATCCGATGCGGTTGAAATTTCGTAATGTTGAAATTTCCTAATGTTAGTATATGACGTCTAACAATATGGCAAAACTTAGTCCATAACGACACATAATTAAATATAGCCCCCATATAAACCGATCCATGGGGGAAGGTACAAATGATTTGGCCTGCCCGAACTTTCGGCCGTATATATTTGTTTAATTTAATTTGCATGTTAATTGAACAAATTTAATTTTTAAATAAACATCAAAAAAATTAATAATTTTTGAAATTTGATTAACAATTTACTTATTATACCCTCCACAATAGTATGGGGGGTATATTAACTTTGTCATTCCGTTTGTAACACATCGAAATATTGCTCTAAGACCGCATACAGTATATATATTCTGGGTCGTGGTGAAATTCTGAGTCGATCGAAGCATGTCCGTCCGTCTGTTGAAATCACGCTAACTTCCGAACGAAACATGCTATCGACTTCAAACTTGGCTCAAGTAGTTAGGTTAGGTTAGGTATGGTGGCAGCCCGATGTATCAGGCTCACTTAGACTATTCAGTCCATTGTGGTACCACATTGGTGAACTTTTCTCTTATCACTGAGTGCTGCCAGATTCCATGTTAAGCTCAATGACAAGGGACCTCCTTTTTATAGCCGAGTCCGAACGGCGTTCCACATTGCAGTGAAACCACTTAGATAAGCTTTGAAACGTTCAGAAATGTCACCAGCATTACTGAGTTGGAATAATCCACCGCTGAAAAACTTTTTGGTGTTCGGTTGAAGCAGGAATCGAACCCCCATATAAACGGACCCTCAGATTTGATTCTCTAAGAGAATCATATTTCATCCGATCCGGCTGAAATTTGGTACATGGAGTTGGTATATGGTCTCTAACAATCATGCAAAAATTGGTCCACATCGGTCTATAATTATATATAGGCCCCATATAAACCGATCCCCAGATTTGGCTTGCGGAGCCTCAAAGAGAAGCAAATTTCATCCGATCCGGTTGAAATTTTTAACATGGTGTTAGTATATGGTATACAACAACCGTGCCAGAATTGGTCCATATCGGTCCGTAACTATATATAGCCCCCATATAAACCGTTCTCCAGATTTGACCACCGGAGCCTCTTGGAGGAGCAAAATTCATCCGATCCGTTTCAAATGTGCAACGTGGTGTTAGTATATGGCCGCTAGCAACCCTTCCAAAATTGGTCCATATCGGTCTATAGTTATATAGTTATATCCGATCTCCAATCACACAAATATTGGTCCATATCGGTTCATAATCATGATTGCCACTCGAGCCAAAAATAATCTACCAAAATTTTATTTCTATAGAAAATTTTGTAAAAATTTTATTTATATAGAAAATTTTGTCAACAATTTTTTTTTTCTATAGAAAATTTTGTCAAGCTGAATTATATACGTATGTAATCGGTCTTTTTTGATTTAATATATACCACGTATGGACTTACTTACAATTTAGAAGACGGTGGTAAGAGGTTCTAAGATACATTGCCATCGGCAAGCGTTACCGCAACTCAAGTAATTCGATTGTGGATGGCTGTGTTTTGAAAAAGTTTCTACACACATCAGCTTCGGCCTGGCCGAACTTACGGCCATATATACTTGTTTTTTCTGTATTATAGTGATAAAAATACTACAAGTCGAATAACCGATTTTGCAGTTTAAGAAACATAGACTTAACATTTTTGGTTTATTTTGTTTTTCTTTTTTTTTTTTTTTTTGAAAAAAAGAATATTTTCTGATATCACCTAAGCTAACAAACTTCTGCAACATTTTTAGGTTCCATATAAATGGTACTGCCCGATATTCGCTCTTTCTTACTTATTAAAAAAGTTGCGACATACATCTTGTAATGTGGCCACAATGCTTTAAAATTTACATGATATATGGTCATTACTCTCATAAATCGCTTACATGGTACTTCTATATCTTTAAAAAGGTCCACAAATAGACAGACGTGTCTAATAAATGCTCATATCCTCTTTTCAGCTTAAGTCTACAAAAAACCAATTTTTGTAAAGCTTAATTGATGAAATACCAAACAACACGTTACAACCTATAGGGCATACGGACATAATCTGATCTTATTACCAATGACTTCATTCGAAGTTTTTTTTATTCCAACTAAACGCTCGAAAAAAAAAACTCTGCAATAAACAGTGAGAAAAAAGTTTTAATTTTGTTTTAAAATATTGTCACAAAACAGGAAAATTGTTGAGTCACGAAAAATTTCAACACTTAGATACACTTGCAGCACCACAAAGCTCGTAATTACGCTTTGATTTAAATGAAACTAGAAGTGAGATTCTTACAAATTTCTTTCACTCCGTGATTAGCATTTTTCTTTGACTGCATACTTCGTTTTCCTGCTTTCAGTAAACTGCATAGACTTGCAAAAGGTAAGTGATAAGAAAGTGTACGCTTGAGTAAACGTTTCTAACGTTCTTGATGCATTCACATCATTTTCAGGAATTTAACACACTGGATACCTATTTATGATTTTTGCCTTTCTGTCTCTCATTGGGATTCCTATTCATTCGAAGCCAAATGTTCCACAACAAAAGTACAACACTTTAGACGATGCCGGAAATGGAAGACCAGAGATTCTGTTTCCAACAGAATTGCGGAGAAGAAACTGGAGTATCGAATCATTGTTTTTACGGCAGTCTATGCACTTCCTTAACATACCATTGGATCTGGTATGCTACTGTCTGCAGCATACTTTACTCCCATATATGCATACGTTCTTCAGTTGGATGGAAGATATACTTGGTTAGAAGTTGGTCATAGTATTTTGGTAAGGCAAGGCTTTTTCAAAAATGTAAGCTAAATCGATTTTTTTGTCTGCTTTCACTTGCACACATTTGGTAGTGCTAATTGGATTATGTGAGAAAAGTACGAGATAGTTTGGATATTGACGAGCTGGACGAATCATTAGGTTAATCTATGGAAAAATACACATAAAAATGGAATGAAACTGAAATTTTGAAATTTCGTAAAAAGGAATTAAGGAACACTATATTTTGAAAATTATCCGAAAAAAAACGAAGGACGAATATACGAGTAGTAAAGGACTATTAGTTGTAGACTGTTGAAGATTAACTGGAAATGTAGTTTGATCAGATGAAATTTCCACTTCCAAGAGCCTCTGGAGGTCAAATCTGGGGATCGGTTTATATGGGAGCTATATATAATTATTGACCGATATGGACCAATTTTGGCATGGGTATTAATGGCCATATTTGAACATCACGTATCAAATTTCAACCGGATCGGATGAAATTTACTTCTCTAAGAGGCTTCGCAAGCCAACTCGTTTTATGCACGCAGAATATAAAGCTGATTGTCACAATCATATTCAAAGAGAAAAATATATGACAATAGCTATTTTTGCGACGACCATGTAACATTTTCACCTGCAACCATTTTTGCTCAGAGAACATGGTCCTAAGAAAAATAAAATTGTCCTTATCTAAAATGTTATTATAGTGATAAAAATAATTTAGTTTGAATCAAACAATGGTCACAAACTAAAATGTTATGGTATTCGTCAAAAATGTTTTTCTTCCAGTTAAAAGAACATGGCCACAACCTAAAATGTTTTGATCTTTATGAAAAAAATCTTCAAAATTAACTTTATTTATTTGTTTATAAACTAATTCATTGTTTATTTGTATTCATAATGTCGCGCAAGCAAACATAATAATTTTACATATTTTTACTATTTTGGTTCAATTTCAACAATATGTAATCATTCCATATTTACTTCGTGCCCATCAAATGTACAAACGCAGGCATCATGTAACTGCAAATAAAAAAGTATATATGGCCGTAAGTTCGGCCAGGCCGAAACATCTACGAAAGACTGTCATCCACAATCGAATTACTTGGGTTGTGGTATCTTAAAACTTCTTAACATCGTTTTCTAAATTGTGAGCTAGTCCATACGTGGTATATATTAGACAAAAAAGTTATGTATAGGTAAGTCTACAAATAATTACGAATCGACATGGACTTTTGCACGGTACGTAGAGAGCCAGAATTGAAATATGGCGGTCGGTTATATGGGGGCTATATAGAATTATGAACTTGATATGGACCAATTTTTGTGTGATTGGGGATCGATTTATCCGAGGGCTATATATAACTATAGACCGATATGGACATAGTTAGGCATGGTTGTTAACGACCATATACTAGCACAATGTACCAAATTTCCACTGACTCGGATGAAATTTGCTCCTCCAAGAGGCTCCAAAACCAAATCTCGGGATCGGTTTATATGGGGGCTATATATAATTATGGACTGATATGAACCAATTCCTGCATGGTTGTTGGATACCATATACTAACATCACGTACCAAATTTCAGCCGGATCGGATGAAATTTTCTTCTCTTAGAGGCTCCGCAAGCCAAATTTGGGGATCGGTTTATATGGGGCCTATATATAATTGTGGACCGATGTGGACCAATTTTTTGCATGGTTGTTAAAGACCATATACTATCATCATGTACCAACTTTCAGCCGGATCGGATGAAATTTGTTTCTCTTAGAGGCTCCGAAAGCCAAATTTGGGGGTCCGCTTATATGGGGGCTATACGTAAAAGTGGACCGATATGGCCCATTTGTAATACCATCCGACCTACATCGATAACAACTACTTGTGCCAAGTTGCAGGTCGATAGCTTGTTTGGTTCGGAAGTTAGCGTTATTTCAACAGACGGACGGACATGCTCAGATCGACCACCATAAAATGGGGGTATATTAACTTTGTCATTCCGTTTGTAACACATCGAAATATTGCTCTAAGACCCCATAAAGTATATATATTCTGGGTCGTGGTGAAATTCTGAGTCGATCTGAGCATGTACGTCCGTCCGTCCGTCTGTTGAAATCAAGCTAACTTCCGAACGAAACAAGCTATCGACTTGAAACATGGCACAAGTAGTTATTATGGATGTAGGTCGGATGGTATTGCCAATAGGCCATATCGGTCCACTTTTACGTATAGCCCCCATATAAACGGACCACCAAATTTGGCTTGCGAACCCTCTAAGAGAAGCAAATTTCACCCGATGCGGCTGAAATTTGGTACATGGTGTGGGTATATGGTCTCTAACAACCATGCACAAATTGGTCCACATCGGTCCATAATTATATATAGCCCCCATATAAACCGATCACCAGATTTGACCTCCGGAGCCTCTTGGAAGACCAAACTTCATCTGATTCAGTTGAAATTTGGTACGTGGTGTTAATATATGGCCTCAAGCGCCAATGCAAAAAGTGGTCGAAATCGGTCCATAATTATATATAGCCCCCATATAAGCCGATCCCCAGACTTGACCTCCGGAGCCCCTTGGAAGAGCAAAATTTATCCGATTCGGTTGAAATTTGGGCATGCTAACCATTGCATCACGGTGGCTCCCACCGTGGTGCAGGAATCGAACCCACACAAGGTTGTGGGTTCGATTCCTGCTGCGATCGAACACCAAAAAGATTTTCAGCGGTGCATTATCCCACCTCAGTAATGCTGGTGACATTTCTGAGGGTTTCAAAGCTTCTCTAAGAGGTTTCACTGGAATGTGGAACGCTGTTCAGACTCGGCTATAAAAAGGAGGTCCCTTGTCATTGAGCTTAACATGGAATCGGGCAGCACTCAGTGATAAGAGGGAAGTTCACCACTGTGGTATCACAATGGACTGAATAGTCTAAGTGAGCCTGATACATCGGGCTGCCACATAACCTAACCTAACCTATATGATATTTAACAGCCAAGCCAAAAGTAGTCCATATCAGTCCATAAACATATATAGCCCCCATATAAACCGATCCCGAGATTTGGTTTTGAAGCCACTTGGAGGAGCAAATTTCATCCGAGTCAGTTGAAATTTGGTACATTGTGCTAGTATATGGCCGTTAACAACCATGCCTAACTAGGTCAATATCGGTCTATAGTCATATATAGTAGAGGTGTGCACGTGAGTAATATTTTGATCACGCTCACCCACACTCACGTCGGAAAAATCATATTCACGCACACTCACGCACGATATTTTTTGGTAGGACTCACGCTCACACACGCTCACGAAAAGAAAATTTTTATTCACGCACACTCACGCACGAAAATCTTTTAAATGTCGTGACTCACGAAAAATGTTGTGACTCACGAAAAACCTCGTGACTCACGAATAATTTTATGAGTAATTTACCTACAGAACCTGACTGAAAACATGAATATGATTAAAATCGAGAGCGTTAGAAAACTCTTAACACTTAGGATATCACATAAATTATTAATGAATTCAACTCCTAAGAATTTTATGTTCATAAGCGAGATTATTTTCGTGAGCGTGTTTTTCCGAAATTCGTTACTCACGCACGCTAACGAAGATATTATTTTCGTGAATCACGCTCACGCACGACATTTGGTTGGTTAATCACGCACACTCACGCCGTTTCCCTCAGCGTGACTCACGACTCACGCGTGAGTCATGAAAATTTTCGTGAGTAACGACAATTTCGAGTCACGTGCACACCTCTAATATATAGCCCTCAGATTAATCGATCCCCAATCACACAAAAATTGATCCATATCAAGTTCATAATTTTATATAGCACACATATAAGCGACCCCCATATTTCAATTCTGGCTCTCTACGTACCGTGCAATTGGAACTGGTTCATATCAGTCCATATCGATTCGTAATTATTTGTAGACTTACCTATACATAACTTTTTTGTCTAATATATACCACGTATGGACTAACAATTTAGAAAACGATGTTAAGAAGTTTTAAGATACCACAACCCAAGTAATTCGATTGTGGATGACAGTCTTTCGTAGAAGTTTCTACGCAATCCATGGTGGAGGTACATAAGATTCGGCCTGGCCGAACTAACGGCCGTATATACTTGTTGACATTCGCTTCTAAATTGTAGATAAATAAAGAAAAAAATAAATACCTATATATGCCTCTTTAGTTCTTGGTCGTTTTATATAGTGGAGTGTATAAATAATTATGAATGGCTATGGCTATTAGAGAGCCAAACTTCAACCGGATCGGTTGAAAGTTGCTCTTCCGAGAGGCTTCGGGGGTCAAATATGGGGATAGGTTTATATGGAGGCTATATATACGTATGGACCGATATAAACCAATTTTTCATGGTTGTTAGAGGGCATATACACGGACGAAAAAGACTATTTTTCATATATATTTGGGTGTAAAAATTATATGTTTGAAACTCACAATTTTAGCACATTAATTTTAGGTGCAAGCAAGCACATAATGTTCACAAACTAGCATAAGATGTTTGCGACATATGTATAACATTTTTTAAATGTGACATGTGTGGATGCAAACTTATATAAATTTAGAAATTACTTATAAAAAATTATGTATTTATAAGGAGAACCCGAGAGAGCTGCATGTAAAAAATTGATGTAACTAATTAGCGCACTAAAAATATATACCCACAAAGAAAATTCCAATAAAAGTTTTTTCTACCCGTGTATGCCTAAGGTGAAACATAATATGTTTGAGCAATACAAAGAATATTTTTTTTACCAAACCTGAAAATATGTATGGTTGAAGCAGAATGTGTTTGGGAGTATATGTTACAGAAGCGATTTTTGTTGAGGGTGTAGTAACATCACGTACCAAATTTTAAACAACTTGACTTTAATAATTCTGAAAATTATTTGAAAATTAATGAAATTATCTTTAAATTTGTAGACTTTTTGCATTGTGACTACAAAGCGCTTAAAAATAGGAAATGTTTTTCAACATTTTATTTTAAGACGTCGTCTACTTAAGACATAGCCTGATTTCTGCTTGAAGTCAAGTCTGAATTTGAAAATTTAAGTTGTCGTTGACACGTTTTTAAAGGATTCTAATAGAAAATGAAGAAGACAGCAGAAAAGGGAATAAATTCAAATTTGTTTCCTAGTACCAAGTACGCAAAACTCAAATTTAAAAGAAAGTTATGCCTTAAATGTATGCTTACTTCAATTCTCTGCTTCTTTGCCTCGGAATCAATGCCCAAATCATTAGAGCAAAGACAAAATGCTTTTTTTTCTGCGGAAGTCCATAAAATGGGTTTAGCTTTAAATATGTTTTACCAACATTGTGTTTCGTCCAAAATTTTGTTACAATCGGTTGAGATTTAAATACATGTTCGTAAACCTTTATATAGCTCCCAACAAATTTGAAGGATTTGAGATGGTATCAAAAATATTGGCCTACACTGAAAAAAAAGCATACTCGGTTTCAAAGATTTTGTCTTTACTTTAAAAAATTTGGTATTGATTCCGAGCCAAAGAAGCGGAGAATACAAGTAAGGATACTTTTAAGGCACAATTCACTTTTAAATTTAAGTTTTGTGTACTTGCTTCTAGGAAGCAAATTTTAATTTTTCGCTTTCTCAGCTTTTTTTCTTCATATGCCATCAAAGTCCTTTAAAAACGAGTTAACTGCAACTTTTTTTTCCAAATTAGGACTCGACTTCCAGTAGAAATTATGCTATGTTTGAAGTAAAAAACTTCTTTAAAATAAAGTTTTGAAAAACATGTCCTATATTTGAACGATTTTTTGCTTTGTAGTCAAGATGCAAAAAGACGACAAATTTAAAGACAATTTCATTAAATTTAAAGAATTTTTCTGAATTATTAAAGTCAAGTTGACCTTAGCCTATAAATTTTTTCTTTCATGTTAAGATACCCATTTTTAAGTCAAATAACTTATTTATAAGGACAATACGACTTCATTGAAAAGTTTATCGACTTTTGGACAAGGAAATAACTTTATTTTAGAGAAATGCGTCTTCTATGCTAAGCAAAATTTGTATTCGTATTTTAAAGCCATGAAATCTTTGACCTCACGACAATATTTTGTTCAGTGTACATAGTACCACTAATATAGCCCTCCTCGCTCGACTTTAAATTTTCCTTACTTGTTATTATTCAACATATGAAATATACATTCGAGCATCTATTTAAAAAAAATGTTTGGAAAATACTTTAGCAAAACGTGAACGTTGGTATGGAGTAAAGGGTATAATTAAGTCGGTCACAATCTACTTTCGGTCGTACTTATTTGTTTTTACATTCAAACAAAAGCAAACGTATGAATCTTGGAAGATATATGTTTGTAAAATTTCTCACAACATCTCTCATCATCAGTGAGCACTGGTATTTTATTTCATAAAGTCTGTTATTAAAAGCGGTAGTTTTGTATAGAAAATGTTTGTGATACCCGGTTTCAGTGTGGAGTAAGAATGAGTAGTTACATAGCATTCTAGTATGGGTTACACCTGGTTATGGAGTATAGTATTCTTAAAGGGTGATACGGTCAAAATTTGGTCAAGGGAAAACGCGTGTAAATCGGTGAAATCGTTTATTTAAAAAATCAAATTAAATTTCTTTTTCAAGTTCAATTATTATAAAATTCAGGAAAAATATTCAGTTAGGCTTTCGCTTTTCCAAATCCGAATTGCCGGCCCTCACGCTTGACACCTGTCATCAGATTTTGTACAGCCACCTTGTCCACCTTCTTCGCCGCAGAAGGCCAGTTTGCCTTGAACTGCTGCTCGTCCTTAGCAGTTTTTTTGGTCTTCTTTAGGTTCCGCTTGACAATAGCCCAGTATTTCTCAATTGGGCGGAGCTCTGGCGTGTTGGGAGGGTTCTAGTCCTTGGGAACCACCTGCACGTTGTTGGCGGCGTACCACTCCATGGCCTTTTTACCGTAATGGCAAGATGCCAAATCCGGCCAAAACAGTACGGAACAACCGTGTTTCTTCAGGAAAGGCAGCAGACGTTTATTCAAACACTCTTTCACGTAAATTTCTTGGTTGACAGTCCCGGAAGCTATGAAAATGCTGCTTTTCAAGCCACAGGTACAGATGGCTTGCCAAACCAGATATTTCTTTGCGAACTTTGACAGTTTTATGTGCTTGAAAATATCTGCTACCTTTCCCCTTCCTTTTGCCGTATAAAACTCCTGTCCCGGAAGCTGCTTGTAGTCGGCTTTGACGTAGGTTTCGTCATCCATTACCACGCAGTCAAACATCGTCAGCATCGTCGTGTACAGCCTCCGGGATCGCGCTTTGGCCGTCGTATTTTGTTTATCATCGCGATTTGGAGTCACTACCTTCTTGTAAGTCGATAGTCCGGCTCGTTTTTTGGCTAGATGCACGGTTGTAGACGATACACCAAGGTTATTTGCGGCATCTCGGAGAGAGAGGTTAGGGTTTCGCTTGAAACTACCGGCAACTCTCTTTGTCGTCTCAGCGGCTTCCGGTTTTCGATTTCCCCCCGATCCAGACTTCCTGACTGTCGACAAACGTTCCCCAAACACTTTAATTACATTTGTAACGGTTGATTTGGCAACTTTTAGCGATTTTGCCAGCTTTGCGTGCGAGTAGCTCGGATTTTCGCGATGCTTGGACGGCATTTTGACAGCTGAAGAGTGAATTCCAAAATCAAAATACGCTGAAAAAAATATTGTCGTGAAGTCAAAGATTTCATGTCTTTAAAATACGAATGCAAATTTTGCTTAGCATAGAAGACGCATTTCTCTAGTAAAAAGTTTTTTTCCTTGACCAAAGGTCGATAAACTTGTCAATGAAGTCGTATTGTCCTTATAATTAAGTGATTTGATTTTAAAATGGATATCATAACATGAAAGAAAAAATGTTTGGCTAAGGTCAACTTGACTTTAATAATTTAGAAAAAATCTTTAAATTTAATGAAATTGTCTTTAAATTTGTTGTCTTTTTGCATCTTGACTACAAAGCAAAAAATCGTTCAAATATAGGACATGTTTTTCAACACTTTATTTTAAAGACGGTTTTTACTTGAAACACAGCATAATTTCTACTGGAAGTCGAGTCCTAATTTGGAAAATAAAGTTGCCGTTAACTCGTTTTTAAAGGACTTTAAAGCTGAGAAAGCGAATAATTAAAATTTGCTTTCTAGAAGCAAGTACACAAAACCTAAATTTAAACGCGAATTGTGTCTTAAAAGTATCGTTACTTGTATTCTCCGCTTCTTTGGCTCGGAATCAATACCAAATTTTTTAAAGTAAAGACAAAATCTTTGGAACCGAGTATGCTTTTTTTCAGTGTAGAAACAATGTATTGTACTACCTGTGCCAAATTTCCAGTAAATCGGAATAATATGATGTAAATCGGAAGAAAACTATAGGTAAATCTGAACCGCAGTTATAATAACAGGGAGCCACCGTGGTGCAATGGTTAGCATGCCCACCTTGCATACACACACAAAGAAAATTTCATTAAAATTGGGCCAACGAAAAATTTCATTGATATAACGAAAAATTTTCATTAATACAATGAAATAAATCGTTAATAGTACGAAACGTTACGTTGATTAACAGAAAATTCGTTATAATAACGAAAAATTTCATTGTATTAACGAATTTGTTTCATTGGCTCACTTTTAATGAAATATTTCGTTAATATAACGAAACTTTTTCTATCAGTGCAAGGTCGTGGGTTCGATTCCTGCTTCGACCGAACACCAAAAAGTTTTTCAGCGGTGGATTATCCCACCTCAGTAATGCTGGTAATGAAAATGTTCTTTTTGGATCCGGAAGTGGTGCAAAATTGACGCAGAAGCGATGAATTTAACATGGGCTTGTCATACACTGGTAGAAAAAGTTTCGTTAATACGATGAATTTCTACGTTGTATTAACGAAATTCTTCATTAAAAGTCAGCCAACGTAGTATTTCGTTATAACAACGTAATTTTACGTTATATTTACGAAACCCTTTATGGAATACATTTCGTAGTATTAACGAATAATTACGTTGCTATTTCGTTGCCTTTTCGTTGCCTTTTCGTTGTATTAACGAATATTATTCGTTGTATGAATGACATTTATTCGTTGTATGGATGCAGCTTATACGTTGTATGAATGAAAATGTATGAATGAAAGGCGAACGTTGTATAAATGAACACAAACGTTATATTAATGAAACCCAACCAATTAGTGCATTTGAGTGTAGTCATTGGTAGTGTATTATTTGTTGTTAAGATCTTTGAAATATGGTTTATATACAGTAGGAAATAATATTTCCTGATAAATTCAGTAATTTAATAAACATATATTGTGACTTTCACTTAAGAAAAAAAGCCTCTTATTTCTAAGATCAAAAAATGATAATCGTATCGCCGTGTCCATTTATCCAATTTTTTTGCAACCAAGGTTCATTACGGTAATTGTTCCGCCTTCTTCATCTGAAAGTTCACTTCCCCGTGGCATTTTCACTAAAGATTAAAAATGTACACTAAATTTCTTGCGAATATACAAAAAACACCAATTTAACTCACCTCACCCATCTATGTTTATTATACACAACGAAACTGTAATGAGCCTGTGCACTCTTCAGCGAAAAGAACGTAAATGTTGTTAATGTTTGCCCATCAGACAAGTTTTCTGTTGAACTTTTTACCGTTTGTTTTTCAAGACGCACATGTGCTTATTGCCATGCTAAGATGTGTATGTACAAATTACATAGACGCTACAGACGTATTAGAGAGAGTATGGAGAGACGTTTTAGAGAGAGAGAGAGAGAGAGAGAGAGTAAGGAGAGGCAGAAATACTCAAACTCCCATTCATATTATTAATGAACATATTTCATTAATATGACGAAATATAACAATTTAAGATTTATTTTTTAACGATCCATATCATTATATTAACGATCGCTTTCGTTTTATAAATGCAATTTTCTATTCCTGTTTCGGAGTATATAAAACGACTTTTTTAAGGCCTAAAAGTTTCAAAAAGTTACTCTCTATGTGCAAATGATTATAATAATTGCATTTTGGAAAAAAAAAATTATTCTAATTCTTGAAAAAAATTACAAAGTTAATATTCGTAATATTAACGAAACGTGTTTCATTAATATAACGAAAAACCAAAACACAAAATTGTCTTTTAACGATTGATTTCATTGTATTAACGATCACTTTCGTTCTTATAACGAAAAATTTCGTAATATTAACGAAAACGAATCAACGAAGCCCGTTCGTTAATAGTACGAAACATTTTTCTACCAGTGTAGGACGGAAGTCCTCCATTTCAACAGCCGGTGCACTGAATTTGCATCACTTCTTTAGGTGTGATCCGAATTCAATGTTTTGGATGTAAATTAAAAAATTCTGTTATATTTTGTCAAATAAATAATTTTTATATTTTGTTTTTTCATTTTTAATGGATTCTAACGCTTGTCTGAAACGTTTGACATCAAATAAAGGGTGATTTGTTAAGAGCTTGATAACTTTTTTTTAAAAAAAAACGCATAAAATTTGCAAAATCTCATCGGTTCTTTATTTGAAACGTTAGATTGGTCCATGACATTTACTTTTTGAAGATAATTTCATTTAAATGTTGACCGCGGCTGCGTCTTAGGTGGTCCATTCGGAAAGTCCAATTTTGGACAACTTTTTCGAGCATTTCGGCCGGAATAGCCCGAATTTCTTCGGAAATGTTGTCTTCCAAAGCTGGAATAGTTGCTGGCTTATTTCTGTAGACTTTAGACTTGACGTAGCCCCACAAAAAATAGTCTAAAGGCGTCAAATCGCATGATCTTGGTGGCCAACTTACCGGTCCATTTCTTGAGATGAATTGTTCACCGAAGTTTTCCCTCAAAATGGCCATAGAATCGCGAGCTGTGTGGCATGTAGCGCCATCTTGTTGAAACCACAATTCAACCAAGTTCAGTTCTTCCATTTTTGGCAACAAAAAGTTTGTTAGCATCGAACGATAGCGATCGCCATTCACCGTAACGTTGCGTCCAACAGCATCTTTGAAAAAATACGGTCCAATGATTCCACCAGCGTACAAACCACACCAAACAGTGCATTTTTCGGGATGCATGGGCAGTTCTTGAACGGCTTCTGGTTGCTCTTCACTCCAAATGCGGCAATTTTGCTTATTTACGTAGCCATTCAACCAGAAATGAGCCTCATCGCTGAACAAAATTTGTCGATAAAAAAGCGGATTTTCTGCCAACTTTTCTAGGGCCCATTCACTGAAAATTCGACGTTGTGGCTCGTTAGTAAGTCTATTCATGATGAAATGTCAAAGCATACTGAGCATCTTTCTCTTTGACACCATGTCTGAAATCCCACGTGATCTGTCAAATACTAATGCATGAAAATCCTAACCTCAAAAGAATCACCCTTTATTTTCAAAAATGCACATTTTTTTCAGATTGAATTTAGCATTTTTTTCGACAAAATTTAAATGATTTGTACCATTTTATGAATTCTTAAACTGTTTTTAACCAATTTGAAACAAAAAAAGTTAAAATTACCCATTAAAAATATGAAAAAGGCATTTATAAAAAATTGAATGAAAAGAACTTACTGTGTAGTTAAAATAAAGAACATCATTGGGAGTATATCTTCTGGAAGTGCTTTTAAAGTTGTGCTTTTGGAAGAACTTCCAAATTTTTTTGCTGGGCTATAATAACAGTTGGGGCTATATCTAAATCTGAACCGCTTTATTCTGACCCAAAACACATACTTGTGCCAAATTTGAAGTCAATTGGACTAAAACTGCGACCTAGACTTTGATCCCAAAAACTTGTTCACAGACAGACGGACATGGCTAGATCGACCCAGGGGCCCACCCTGAGCATTAATGTCAAAGACACCATGTGTCTATCTCGTCTCCTTCTGGTAGTTGTAACCATACGCACCAATTGATAATAAAAGTTTGGTGCAAGGTATAAATATTATCGTAAGGTCTAAAATTTAATTTCATTAAAATTCGAATCCGAATCCGAATTTTGCTTTGCATAGAAGATGCATGTTCTGATATAAAGTTTTTTTTCCTTGTCCGAAAGGCGATAAACTTTTCAATAAGTCGTTTTAAAATTTGGTATCCTAAAATGAAAGAACAATTTTTTTTACTAGGGTCAGAATTAGTAAAGCCAAATTAATAATTCTGAAAATTATAAAAATTCTTTAACATTAATGAAGTCACCTTTAAGTTTGTTCACTTGTTGCATCTTCACTACAAAGCAAAAACGTGTTAAAATTTTGCGATTTTTTCAACAATTTAATTCTAAAGATTTTTTATTTGGAACAAAGCATAATTTCAACTTGTAGTCGAGTCCGAATTAGGAAATTAACTTGTCCTTACTTTAATTGTCCGCTTCCTCGGCTCGGAATCAATACCAACATCATTAGTGTAAAGACAAAATCTTTGGAACCGGGCATGTTTTTTTTTAGTGTATAAAAGCTTGCATCAATTGATGCGTTGGAAGGCAATATTGAAGCTTTTAATCGTGAGATACTGGCCGAAGTGTTGAAAAGAGTATGTCAAAATTGCACTAAGCGGATGGGCCTTTTGAGGTACAGTTGCCGTTTGCATGAAATTTGGTACTTTATAATTGAGGATAAAATATCGCACACCTAATTAATGAAGGAAGTCATAATGGCATAAGTCATAATTCGGCAAATTTTTAACGGATAAACATATTAACATAATTTTTCTATATTGAAAGCTGAGGTGATTTCCTTTATGTTTGTTAGTCCCTAGTTTGTCCACGGACTGACCTGTAGGCGTCAACTCGGGTGTATGAAATTTTGTTTTAGCTGCCTAATCCGCAATTATGAACCGACTTCGATGATGTTTTCTTTGTAAAACCTGGAGGGTCCGTTTTTTTTGTTGATCCTTGTTTTTTTAGTAGGTCCGACGGTCTACGTGGAGCAAATGTAGGCTTGAGGATCGCAGTTATGCAACTGTAGACGGAAAGGTCTCGATAGTGGAACTGTAAACCCGAAGTGCCTAGAGGTAAATTGCAATTGACACGCTTAGGAATGAAATTCTTTGGCACTTATTACAATTACTCAGAACAAAGTCCATGTGAACATACGTATGTAGATCCTACAGGACTTTTTGCAAGCACCATTATGCTGTGATCATAAGCGTAGGAAGGCCTCTGGGGAGGGGGCTTAGACCCCCCCAGAAAATTTTTAGCCCCCCCCCAGAATTTGAAAACCTATTTACGATTTTACATTTTTATAAAAATTAAACAAGTATATACTCGTACAACGCACAAAGTTTCACTAAAGACTTTCATGCACAATCGAATTACTTGGGTTGTGGTAGAAGTCTGATATTTATGAAATAAAGCTGTGGTTGAACTTATGATTTAGTTGAATAACTAAAGCTCCGTTATTATTTTGTTTAGTCTGGTTTAGTCAATTTAATTAAAAAATAGTAATTGATATTAAAACTATTCTTTCATAATTTAATATCTTAATATTAAGTGAAAATGTTCTTTTTGGGTCTGGAAGTGGTACATAATTGGCGGAGAAGCGATGAATGTAATATGAACTTGTCATAGTACGAATGTCCACCGTTTCAACAGCGTTGCAATGAATTTGAATCACTTCTTAAGGTGTGATCCGAATTCAGTGTTTTGAATGTGAATTAAAAATTTTGTGATATTTTCCCAAATAAATAATTTTTATACTTTTTTATGATTTTTAATGCATTCTAACGCTTGTTTGAAATTGCACCAATTTCCCTTAGGGTACTTTTAGTTGCTTTATTATAAATTGATTATCGAGTTATTTTGATGTCTATTTTTTGTTCAATTTTATGAAATAAAACATTAGTTGAACCTATAAGTCCATAAAGTTTTAGCTAGGGGGGCTATAGCCCCCCTAGGAAAATTGTCTAGCGACGCTAATGGCTGTGATGTCCTATGCGAATCACTCTATCGATGTATATGTTGACAATTAATTCCTCTTGCCGTAATTTGTAGGGTGGACGAGTAATGTACAACAAAATTTAAATTTAGTCACTTACACCATATGGAATGTCCCATACGGATAATAGAACATATTTTGTTGCAAAGGGAAAGTCATATTGTATGTAAGTGTGGTATTAGGGCAATTACTACACCTTCAGGAAAAAACAGGTAATGACAGCTTTTGCTTTGTCATATTTCATTTAAAAATTTCATGCATACATTAGTTCTCTTTTTTATTTATGTTAGTTTTACTTCAAATCTTCTGAAGAAGTGTTTGTTATTCTACCATTCTGCTGTTCTATTGTTGTTGTCTTTACTCTTTCGTCACAATTGTCATTCATTTTTAGAGTGACTCTGTGACTGTGACAAATGAATATGTGTGTGGGTGTGTTGTGTGAGAGTTTCATTTATATAGACAGCAAAAATATAAACAATAAACTCCCATACACTAGGGTGCATCGCTTTACTATTTCGGCATACAAAAATTACGGCAGTCTCAAGTAAAACATACATATACAGCAGTAAGTTCGGCCGGGCCGAATCGTATGAACCCTCCACCATGGATTGCGTAGAAACTTCTACAAAAGACTGTCATCTACAATTAAATTACTTGAGCTGTGGTAATACTTGCCTATTGCAAGGTAAGACTCTCCTAAAGTGTTAGTTAGTATATAATTCAGTTCTTGATCGGTTATATAGGGGAGTCTATAAATAATTACGAACCGATATGAACTATTGCGTGGTAATTACAGAGCCAGAAGTGAAATACGGAGTTCGCTTTATGAACCGATATGGACAAATTTTTGTGTAATTGGGGGTCGGTTTATCTGAGGGCTATATATAAATAAAGACCGATATGGAATAATTGTGTTAACAACCATGCCACAATTGTTCCCATATCCTTGCACAACGTACCAAATTTCAACCGAATCGGATGAAACTTACTCTTCCAAGAGGCTCCGGAGGTCAAATCTAGGGATCCGTTTATATGGAGGCTATATATAATTATGGACCGATTTGGACTAATTTTTCCATGGTTGCTAGTGTCCATATATTAACACAACATACAAAATTTCAACTAAATCAACTAATTGGATGAAACTTGCTCTTCCAAGAGACTCCGGAGGTTAAATCTGGGGATCGGTTTATATGGGGCCTATATATAATTATTAACCGAAATGAAGCAATTTTTGCATGCTTATTAGAGACCATATACTTACGCCACGTACCAAATTTCAATCGGATCGAATAAAATTTGCTCCTCCAAGAGGCTCCGGAGGTCAAATCTGGGGATCGGTTAATATAGGGGCTATATATAATTATGGACCGATTTGGACAAATTTTTGTGTGGATGTTGGAAGCCATATATATACACCATGTATCGAATTTCAACCGAATCGAACGAAATTTCTTCTTCCAAGAGGCTCCGGAGGTCAAATATGGGGATCGGTTTTAGCATGTATGTTATAGATCATATAGTAACACCACGTACCAAATTTCAACCAGATCTGATAAAATTTGCTCCTCCAAGAGGCTCCGCAAGCCAAATCTGGGGGTCGGTTTATATAGCCTATTTGCAATACCGTCCAACCTACATCAATAGTAACTACTTATGCGAAGTTTCAAGTCGATAGCTTGTTTAGTTCCGAAGTTAGCGTGATTTCAACACAGACTAAATCGACTCGGAATTTCACCACGACCCAGAATATACCCAGCCAAAACTAGGTAAACACATATCATTACAATTGACATTACCAGGAGTAAATCTGTTATTACACGTTGCATTACATTGCGGCGAGCTATAATGACTAACTTGTAATGACAAAAATAAATACTTCTCGGTAATTTTTGAATTGTTATTTTCAAATTTTTAGGCAGTTGGCTGTTAATGACTTAATAAAATAGAATAAATCGCGGTACCATTAGATATAATTATTCACATAATTGAGCATTTACTTAAAAAATCAAAAAGAATATGTAATGTAACGCTAATTATTCAAAACAAATATGCTTTGAACATGGAATATCACTATCGCTAATATTCCTGATAATTAAATATGTCCCTAAAATGATATGAAGGGCACTTTAGCCATTATCCACTTGAGATAACGTATGTTAAGTGCATCTAGTTGTCTTAGGGTGGTCTATTATCAGTGCCTTGCGTGTGTTGTGTTTTATGACCTTATTTCATAAGAAGATCCTAATAAAACGCAGCGGTATATGTGTGTTTATGAAGAGAGCTAGAAGAATGATAACATATTGTTGTTATCTTGTTCTAGAGTAGGTTAAGATTTTCAATATTCTAGATATAAGTTTTAGTCAATAAAGTAATTAGTATTCATTTGGAATCTTAGTATGAAAAAACTACTCAACACGTTTGTTTCGATTACAAACACTAATGCTGATGATTTTTCCGTTAAGAAATTTTTATCACAAATAATTCTTAATAATTGTGTTTTAAATAAATGACATTATCTATATTATGTTTTAAATAAATGCTTTCTTATACCTCATTCACATTACACTTCCAAAATGCACTTAAACTAGATTTCAAATGCCATTTGCCTTATAAAAAAGGGGCTTAAAATCCTTAACATTTTCGAGATTTGGTTGCCTGAATAAGTGGCTATTTTGCAAGCTTTGGTATATCTACGAATAAGTAATTACATATTAGATGATTATATGCTTTAAAAACACTACTTATTTCATTGCCGAAAGTATGCCTGGGGAGAGTACTTTCCTCCTAGGACATGCGTATATAAATGTAATCCGCAGCTATGCCAATTAATAAGTGGTTATTCATTTTTAAACAGGCTTACCTACAAGATTACCGGGTAATGAGAGTTTTTGCTGGGTATATACTTTATGGGGTCTTAGACCAATATTTCGATGTGTTATGAACGGAATGACAAAGTTAATATATGCCCCATCCTATGGTGGAGGGTATAAAAACTTACAGTAGGGTCACACTAGGAAAATAGTTGACAGAAGTAAAAAAAATAATTCATCGCCACACTCAAACCAGCAAACTCATATGGAATATGTTATATTACATCACAATAGTAGTATTTTCCGAAACCAGTATCCAAATATTTCGAAAGTGCCCCAGGAAAAAAATTTAGTGTTACCATAGTTCACATAAACTGAAAGTACCTAGTACGATCACGGGTAGCACTTACCCTGACCTTTTTAAACAGCAGTAAGCTTGCACCACGCTTCACTAATAAGAATTGGATTTTCAAATGTTTTGTCGTGGTACAATCCATTGTGGTAGGTCTGACATTTCTATGATTTATGATTATTCCCTCTCAGTAATGCTGGTGACGTTTCTGAGTTTTTTTTTTTTGAAGATTATCTAAGTGGTTTTACAGCAATGTGAAACCCCGTTCGGACTGGGCTAGGTTAGGTTAGGTGGCAGCCCGATGTATCAGACTATTCAGTACATTGTGATACCACAGTGGTGAACTTCTCTCTTATCACTGAGTACTGCCCGATTTCATGTTAAGCTCAATGAGAAGGGATCTCTTTTTTATAGACGAGTCCGTTCCACATTGCAGTGAAACCACTTAGAGAAGCTTTGAAACACTCAGAAATGTGGTGGTACTGTCCACCGAAGTGGAATAATTCACCGCTGAAAAACTTTTTTGGTGTTCGGTCGAAGCAGAAATCGAACCTACGACCTTGTGTATACAAGGCGGGTATGCTAACCATTGCACCACGGTGGTTCCCTCTAAAACCAAAGCGAAAATTTGACCATAAGTATAAAGAACTCCTCCCGCCCCCCATTAAACGAGTTCTTTCATGTAATCTCTTCCTTTAATTTTTATATTAACGGGTTGAAGACCTGTTTAAACGAACGCATCCACATGGGAACTCTTCGATTCATGATTTCGCACTTAGGTACGAATAATTCGTCTAAGACCAAATTCCCTTTTAAATGTGCATTTTGTACTCGATTTTAGGAAACCAATTTTAGTTTATTCGTTTTTTTCAGCTTTTTTCTGCATGTGTTATCAAAGTCCATTTAACAATTTTTAACGACAACTTAAATGTTCATATTCAGACTCGACTTCAAGTAGAAATTATGTTTCATGTAAAAAACTCTTTAAAATAAAGTTTAGAAACCATCTCCTATTTTTAAACGCTTTTTAGCTTTGTAGTCAAGATGCAAAAATTCAACAAATTTAAAGACGATTTCATTAATTTTGAAGAATTTTTCAGAAGTATTAATGCAAAGTTGGCCTTAGTAAACGATATTTTCTTTCATGTTAGGACACCAAATTTTAAGTCAAGTCACTTAACTGTAAGGAAAAAATGACTTCATTAAAAATATTATCGAATTTTGGACAAGGAAAAAGATTTATATTAAAAAAAATTCGTGAACATTATCATTCGGAAGGTGATGGCAATATTTTTATACCCTCCACCATAGGATGGGGGTATATTAACTTTGTCATTCCGTTTGTAACACATCGAAATATTGCTCTAAAACCCCATAAAGTATATATATTCTGGGTCGTGGTGAAATTCTGAGTCGATCTGAGCATGTCCGTCCGTCTGTTGAAATCATGCTAACTTCCGAACGAAACAAGCTATCGACTTAAAACTTGGCACAAGTAGTTGTTATTGATGTAGGTCGGATGGTATTGCAAATGGGCCATATCGGTCAACTTATACGTATAGCCCCCATATAAACGAACCTCCAAATTTAGCTTGCGGATCCTCTAAGAGAAGCAAATTTCATCCGATCCGGCTGAAATTTGGTACATGGTGTTAGTATATGGTCTCTAAGAACCACGCAAAATTGGTCCACATCGGCCCATAATTATATATACCCCCATATAAACCGATCCCCCGATTTGGCTTGCGGAGCTTCTAAGAGAGACAAATTGCATCCGATATTGCTGAAACTTGGTACACGGTGTTGGTATATGGTATCTAACAACCGTGGAAAAATTGGTCCACATCGGTCCATAATTATATATAGCCCCCATATAGATCCCCAGATTTGGCTTGCGGAGCCTCTAAGAGAAGCAAATTTCATACGGTCCGGCTGAAATTTGATACATGGTGTCAGCATATGATCTTTCATCCGATCCGGTTGAAATTTGATACATGGTGTCAGCATATGATCTCTAACAACCATGCAAAAATTGGTCCACATCGATCCATAATTATATATAGCCCCCATATAAACCAATCCCCAGATTTGACCTCCGGTGCCATTTGGAGAAACAAAATTCATCTGATCTGGTTGAAATTTGGTACGTGGTGATAGTATATGATATTTAACAACTATACCAAAAGTGGCCCATATCAGTCCATAATCATATATAGTCCCCATATAAACCGGTCTAGAGGTTTGGTTTTGGAGCCTCTTGGAGGAGCAAATTTCATCCGAGTCAGATGAAATTTGGTACATTGTGATAGTATATGGCCGTTAACAACCATGTCTAACTAGGTCCATATCGGTCTATAGTTATATATAGCCCTCAGATAAATCGATCCCCAATCACACAAAAATTGCCCATATCAAGTTCATAATTGTATATAGCCCCCATATTTCAATTATGGCTCTCTACGTACCGTGCCAAAGTCCATATCGATTCGTAATTATTTGTAGACTTACCTATACATACCTTTTTTGTCTAATATATACCACGTATGGACTAATTCAAAATTTAGAAAACGATGTTAAAAAGTTTTAAGATACCACAACCCAAGTAATTCGATTGTGGATGACGGTCTTTCGTAGAAGTTTCTACGCAATCAATGGTGGAGTGTACATAAGATTCGGCCTGGCCGAACTTACTGCCGTATATATGTTACTTATTTACTAACGAATATGCCAACATTGAATATAAGTTTAAAAATGTATAAACCGGTCACCAGATTCGATTTCTTAAGTCTCCTTGCACTGAAAAAAGCATGCCTGTTTCCAAAGATTTTGTCTTTACTTTAAAAATGTTGGTATTGGTCCGAACCAAAGAAGCGGGGGATACAAGTAAGGATACTTTTAAGACCCAATTCTCTTCTAAATGTGGGTTTTGTATACTTGCTTCTAGGAAGCAAATTTTAATTTTTCGTTTTTTTTTTTTCTTTCTTTAAAAACGAGTTGACGGCAACTTTGTTTTCCAAATTCAGAAAGAAATTATGCTAGTTTCATGTAAAAAAACGTCTTTAAAATAAAGTGTTGAAAAACATGTCCTATTTTTTAACGACTTTTTGCTTTGTAGTCAAGATGCAAAAAGACAACAAATTTAAAGGCAATTTCATTAATTTTAAAGAATTTTTCTGAGTTATAAAAGTCAAGTTGACATTAGCCCAAAAATTTTTTCTTTCATGTTATGATACCCATTTTTAAGTCATAAGCCATATTCGGGATTTTTAACATACATGTTCTAGCGTGATAGTTTTTTATTTTTGTTATTAGTAATAATAAAAACTTAATTTAATTTCATGAACATTTTAAAGAAAAAGAGATATCAATGGGTATGGAATTATAAAGCAATTTAAATTAATAATTAAAATTCACGAAAAAAGCCAAACTAGATCTCTAAAAAATTCGGTAAGTGTATTTGAAATTGTATTTGGCATGGTGAATCTGCCTTTAACGTCAAATTTCATGTTTTCAGCGTTACGGAGTAGTTAGTGTAAGAAACAGCGTGTTCACGTTATGCGGAGTTCACGTTAGGCGGTGTTCACGTTACCGCGAGTGCACTGTGTGCCGATTGTGGATAACTGTCTTTAGTAGAATTAGCAATCTGTTGTGAACATTTTTTGCCCTTCTCCTATTTTTTCGTTTGCAAAAATGTTTGCCTTCGCCAATGTACCTACATATGTGCTTTTGCCCATTCATATGGACTACGTTCATGTACATTCATATGGACTACGTGTATGATATGGAGCATTAAAAAAAAAACATTTTCCAAACACTATGAAAATATCTGAGTAAGGTTTAAGTGTGTGTGCTTATGTGTAAAAATAACAACAACAATGCTACGTAATGAAAAAAATCCATACAAAGGATCCCTGTGAATCTTCAAAAGACCTGTTTCTTAATTTTTATGAAGCTACTCTCCCAATTGAAGAATAAGCCCGATTGCTTTTGTTGCAAAACTGAAATGCGCTTACGTATTCTGAATGCAATACCTGGATTTCATTTGCATATTTCTGAGAAAGAACGATATATTTTGAATTAATATCTGAATTTAAAATGCATATAAACCTTTTCATAATGCTAACATACATAAAGAAAAACTGCACATAAAGGATGCTTCTGATTATTCAAATGAATTGCAGATTTTAAGTTTCTTCACTTTTATATAATATTCATACGCATGAATTTCTCCCACTAGAAGGTTTACAAGCCTCTATCTTTGCTGATGACAATGCCACTTTAAGTTCAAATTTACACACAGCAGATGTACTAGAGTGTCTGCAGAACCCTTTGGTTCAGCAACTGTTTCAGTAACTGCAAGATAAAAATCAACTCTTCTTCACAATAAGAAGAGAATTCTGTTTTGTGCCGCAGTCAATGATAAATGTCAATGGACACGAGATTGAATGGCATAATTAGGTTCGCTACCTAGGTGTAATGCTCGACAGAAAACTACCTCTTCATTAATATTTTTAGAAATCTGAACAGAGTATTGATAATAATTTGATAATCTTTAAATTTGTCTTTTATAGCATGCTTTTGTATGCCACTCTCGTATGACATCAGACTGCCATATTAAACGCTATTTGTAAATATTATATATCATAATATGAATGTACATAATATATCAAAATAAAATATACAATATACAATCTTCGATATTTCTACCTTACCTGGAGTTTTCACTCTATCCACCATATTCCTCTTATCAAAGACACACTAAGAACTATTTGCAATAAATTTGCTGATAAATACTCTTGTCCAAGATATACCACATAAATTGACTTTACCCTTAATCGATTCCTCTTTTATCCAATCTTAACCATATATAAGTAGTTTTTCTATTTCTTTTATACAATTTGATTGCAAGATTTTTTGAGCTTTTTCCTTCGATCATCGATCCATTTATAAAATATAGATTGTAATATCAAACTCTTTTGTAAATATTCAAGTTTCAAAGTCACGTATTAGAAATAGTTTTCGTACCAGTCAGTTCAGTTTTAAAAAATTAAAGATTTTTTTCCTAAATGGTAGTTAAAACAAGTATATACAGCCTTAAGTTCGACAGCCTTAAGTTCGACCGTGTATAAAATTTTATTTTAAAAATCCCTTTTAAATTAAAAACAAGTAAGTAAAGTAGAAAGTCGGGCGGGGCCGACTATATCATACCCTAAACCACAATTACAGAATTAGAATTCATAAGCATTTGTGGGGTAGCATATAGGTCTGGGAGATAAACCGCAGTTGCATATTTAAGAAAATTAAGGGGTACATGTCTATGGGTGCTTTGTGTCAATCTGACTATAGCTCATAGTCAATATTGCCAGGGAAAATGTTCGCTTTACCCTACAAGGACAAAAAAAGTTCCCTACTTTCCCATACATTCCCAAACAATTTTCCCTACTATATTTTTCGTTAAATTTAAAAAATTTTACAAAACAAAAATGGTTCTAAGTACTTTATTATCTTAAAACATGAATATGCAATGTATATAACTTAGAATATAAATTTGTATTACCACCACGGTTGCCACAGTTGGTAGAATTTTACCCAAATTAGTAATCTTTTTTGTTAAATCTCTATAAAAATAAAATTTTGGAAAAAGTTTCTATAAACAAATTTTTGTGAGAAACTTTTCTATAGAAATAAAATTTTGACAATAAATTCTATAGAAATAAAATTTTGAGAAAAAATTCCACAGAAATAAAATTTTGAGAAAAATTTTTATAGAAATAATATTTTGAAAAAAATTTCTATAGAAATACAATTTTGACAAAATGTTCTATAGAAATAAAATGTTGACAAAATTTTCTACAGGAATAAAGCCTTGCCGGCTTCTAATTTCCTCCTCTAGAGGCACCAAAATGTAAAAATTATTACAAATTGTGTTGAGTGAAAATGTCCTACATTGTGGCCCTACGTCCCTACAAGACGCTAAATATTAGAAAAATCCTACATATAGGGAATTTCCCCTACTTCTAGCAACACTGGCTGTGTTGATATTGCGCCTACGGAGCTAGTATGCCACTAATATTGAGCCCATTATTAAAAAAGAGAAAATCGTTAAATTAGTGTGGGTAATAAATACAAATTTGTAAAAATCGAGCAATATTCTTATGTAAGAGAATATAAGTACGATCGGCTAGTACATCAAAATTTGAAATTTGAGTAACATTCGTTAATAAATAAGAGTACTATGGCCAAGTTTGGGAAAATCGAGCGATGTATATATATGGAAGCTATATCTAAATCTGAACCAATTTGCATAAAATTTGTCAGGTTTGATTATTACCACAAAAGGTTACCTTGTGCAAGATTTGAGTAAGATCAGTTAAGAAATGAGGCCTGTATGGTCAAACATAAGGTTATTAGGGTTATTAAATTGGGTGATACGTATATGGGATCTATATCTACATCTGAACCGATTTCGATGAAATTTTGCACATATAGTTAGTACTATAGAGGACTGGATCTAGCCAACTTTTAGTAAGATCGGTTAATAAATAAGGGTTTTATGGCCAAATTTGGGAAAATCGGGCTATACATATATATGGGAGCTATATCTAAATCTGAACCGATTTCGACGATTTTTTGCACATATAGTAAGTGCTATAGAAGACTACATTTAGCCAAATTTGGGTCAGATCGGTTTATAAATAAGGGTTTTATGGCCAAATTTAGAAAAATCGGGCGGTACATATATATGGGAGCTATATCTAAATCTGAACCGATTTGGATGATTTTTTGCACATACAGTAAGTGCTATAGAAGACTACATTTAGCCAAATTTGGGTAAGATCGGTTGATAAATAAGGGTTTTATGGCCAAATTTAGAAAAATCGGGCGGTACATATATATGGGAGTTATAGCTAAATCTCAACGAATTCGATGATTTTTTGCACATATAGTTAGTGCTATAGAAGATTATATTTAGCCAACTTTGAGTAAGATCGGTTGATAAATAAAGGTTTTGTGGCCAAATTTGGGAAAATCGGGCGATACATATATATGAGAGCTATATCTAAATATGAACCGATTTGGATGATTTTTTGCACATACAGTAAGTGCTATAGAAGTCTAAATTTAGCCAAATTTGGGTAAGATCGGTTGATAAATAAGGGTTTTATGGCCAAATTTAGAAAAATCGGGCGGTACATATATATGGGAGCTATAGCTAAATCTGAACCGATTTCGATGATTTTTTGCACATATAGTTAGTGCTGTAGAAGATTATATTTAGCCAACTTTGAGTAAGATCGGTTGATAAATAAAGGTTTTGTGGCCAAATTTGGGAAAATCGGGCGATACATATGAACCGATTTGGATGAAATTTTGCACACTTGAAGGGCGATGGAAAAGATTACCTTTTTCCAAATTTGGTGACGATCCGTTTGAAAAAACGCGCAACGTGACCCCATTTGTCGGCCTAAAATCAAAATTTCTGGTAGGCACATTTTTTGGCCGATCAAACTTATTATACCCTGACCACTATGTGGTTTAGGGTATAACAAGTATATACGGCCGTAAGTTCGGTCAGGCCGAATCTTATGTACCCTCCACCATGGATTACGTAGAAACTTCTACTAAATTCAGTCATCCACAATTAAATTACTTGGGTTACGGCCGATGGCAAGGCATCTTAAAATTTCTTAACATCATCTTCTAAATTGTAAATCCATGCGGAATATATGGTAGACAAAAGAAAGGTCGATTAAATACGTATATATTCAGTTCTTGACCGGTATTTATAGGGAAGAAATAATTACGAACCGATATGAACTTTTGTGCGGTAATTATAGAGCCAGAATTGAAATATGGGAATCGGCCATACACTAGCGAAATGTACCAAATTTCAACCAGATCAGATGGTTTTTTTCCCCTCCAAGAGGCTCCGGATGTCAAATCTAGGGATCGGTTTATATGAAGGCTATATTTAACTATGGACCGATATGGACCAATTCAGGCATGGTTGTTAGATACCATATACTAACACCACGTATATGTTATTTCAACCGTCGAACGGAACGGTTATTTCAACCGTCGAACGGAACGGACGTGTTTTTTAATAGCGGATAAAATCATCGTAATAAGTACCTACTACGAATTTCAAGTGTGGTGGGATATTAGGCCACCATGCAGAGAAATTCAAAGACATCCACTGGGTTGCTAACTTCAGGGCCCAGTGGACGGGTATCGACTGAAGTTATAAATTTGGGCAATGACCAAGAGTTAGGCCCAATTAGTCGACCTGTAGACGGGTCGACAGGTGGCGACAATTTGACAAGTCGGACCTTTTCCAAGGTAACGGCATCAAAAGGAGGTAATCCCTCACGAAAGAGATTCAAAGAACGCAGAAATGCTTTGTTTATCCTAAAGAAATTAGGATCAGTCGACCCAAGCACGTTGTCGGCTAAACAAAGCGATTCCTTAAAATGAGCTCAAGGAATTCTCGAGGCTGGAAAAAGGGAACGATCACCGGATGAGCTGCCATCCTCCAAAAGGGATCAACGATCGTTTGCCTCAGTTGCTAAAGACAGCCTTGTGATGGCTATCATAAATAAAGGAGCATTGGACGGTATGGTTCCAAAGCAAAAATGGGGGGAAATTGAGAATGCTTTGTCTGGCGTCTACTCACAGGTGCTGGAAAAGTTTCCCGGACCAGATCCTCGACACCAAGAGGCTGGTTGGTATCAAGGACGATTTAAGCTAGTCGCATTTGAGGACCAGAGGTCTATAGAATGTTTTAAAGCTGCTCTGATATTAATTGGTGAAGTTTGGGAAGGAGCTGCTCTAGAGTTAGTCGAGAAGAAAGACATACCGGCTAGACCAAGAGCACATGCGTGGATACCTGCAAACCCTCCTGACCCTGAATCTATTTTAAATAGACTGAAACAATGCAATCCAGATCTTCCAACAGCTGATTGGAAGGTTGGCCGTTTGGATGAAGTGGATGGGCCAAGACGGCATGCAGTGTTTATATTGAACACTCAGTATTTGCCACATCTAGCAAAGTCCCAGGGCCGTGTATGTTATGGCTTTCATTATATCCAAATGAAGGTGTATAAAAACGATCAGCTAAAGGATTCAGAAATGGACAAGCCTCTGTCTGAATCAGAAGTAAGCGGATCCTCTTGCGAAGTCGAGGGGGATACCAAGACATTTGAAGACATGGATAGATACCGTATGCGTGAGAGGCTTCTACTGCCTCAGAACTCACCAAAGTTGAACCTATGGTTATTGCGAGAGTCACCGATATCTCTGAAGAGGACATTCTTGATGACTCGATTGAAGCGGCTGATGTGACGGTTGTTGAAAATCTCGATGGTCCTACGGATCCTCCAGATAAATCTTCATCATTGTAAGGCTGCATGTGCTGCCTTAAAAGTTCTCCTGATGAAAGGGGACATAGATATAGTTCTTATTCAAGAACCATATGTTTATAAAAACAAAATATGTGAATTAAGTACTCCGGGGTTCAAACTATTGCAGTATACTGGTAATGATGTAAATCGAGCCTGTATAATTGCTAAAAACGAGCTCAATTTGTTTCTGCTTCCTTCAATGTGCAATACAGACACTGTCGTTGCAAGTTTAGAAATAGCCAAATGCAAATATTGGGTATCTTCGGTCTACATGGGACATGACAGGGAGATGACTCCATATGCCGTTAAGACCTTAGTGGAGGAGTCACTGAAAACAAAGACGAAACTCATTATGGGATGCGATGCGAATGCACATCATAGTATATGGGGAAGTAGTGATACTAATGCAAGGGGAGAGTCGCTAATAGAGTTTATTTTGCGTACTAATCTGCACTGAAAAAACAGTGAACCCACCAGGAAGAAAACTTTTGCTTAATTTTAGAAAATTTTGAATAGTTTTAGAAATTTTTAACTAAACAGTATTACAAGCGCTGGTATCACGCCGATATCACAAAAATAAGTAAATATTTTTCGACAAATTCAAGAAAATTTATTAGACATAAATAATTTTTTTCACTTTTTAAAGAAAATTTTGTAGTTTGAAGGAAAAAATTGGAGTTCAAAATTGCAAGAATGTCTTTAGTGACATACGAAGTTCATGATGGACGCTGTTGTAGTAAAATTTACAAATTTTAAGAAATAATGAACTATTTTGTGAGAAGTACGAATTTAGTAAAACTTTTTACTTCATTTGTGTATAATTTTTTCCCGTCTTTTAGTTCATTTAACTAACGTACGCAAAAAATTATTAGAGTAAATGAAACTTTCTCCAAATATAATAATTTCATGAACTAAAATATAGTTAAATTGGCTTTAGTGAGTTCACTTTTTTTTGAGTGTGGTAGTTTGCAACAAGGGAGATGTCCCAACCTTTGTCACTAAAAACAGGCAAGAGGTTTTGGACATCACCTTGGCCTCGCAAGAACTGAATGAAATGATATCTGAGTGGCATGTTTTAAGTGAACACAGCTTCTCAGATCATCGCTACATCAGTTTCAAATTTGATGTTCATACCACCAACACCATATTTCCGCCAAATGCAAGGAAAGCTGACTGGAATAGGTATAGGGAATCGTTCAATATGATGATACCGGAAATACCAGAGACAAATATGAGAAATGTGCAAGATATCGAATACGCAGTGGAGCGGATTACTAAGGCCTTCAACATCTCACTGAAAGCTGCATGCCCTAGAGGAAAGCCAAGGGGGAAACATCGACCACCATGGTGGTCTACGGAATTAAGTAATATGAGGAAATCCTGCAGGAAGCTCTTTAACAAGGCAAAGTCCACCAGAGCTTCTGAGGACTGGGACGCTTACAAGAAGATTCTGAGAGGATACAAGCGAGAACTGAGAAAGGCTCAGCATAACTCTTGGAATGCTTACTGCAGCAGTATTGAGAATACGTCCGAGGCTTCCAGACTACGGAAGGTTCTAGCATCCACCAACTCCGCTCCAGGTTTCATTAAAACATCGGAGGGCAATTGGACAACGTCCAGTGAGGAGACGCTGGAGGTACTATTGGACACACATTTTCCTGGAAATCAGACGGTTGAACCATGTACTGGCGGTGCAACAGTTGCTCAGCGGTCGTTTCCTGTCGAGGAAATTGTATCGGAAACTAGAATAAGATGGGCGCTAAATAGCTTTGGACCATTCAAATCCCCTGGACCTGATGGAATTACTCCGGCGGAGTTACATGCAGTGGCTGATAGAATTATCCCCTGGTTGACGGTGATATATAAACGATGTGTAAACTTAGCATATATCCCAGGAAAGTGGAGGGAAACAAAAGTCGTTTTCATACCTAAAGCGGGAAAAGCATCTCACTCGAGGGCGAAGGATTTCCGACCAATCAGCTTATCCTCATTCCTACTTAAGACTCTGGAGAGGATGATAGATATTTATCTTAGAACTAGCATCGATTCAAGTTTGTTCTCGAAACGACAGCATGCATACTCGAAGGGCAGGTCTACTGAGACCGCACTACATGAACTAGTCAGCTTTATTGAAAGCTCACTATCTGTCAAAGAATACACAATCGTGGCGTTTCTAGACATCGAAGGGGCGTTCAATAATGTCCATCCGAGCTCGATATTAAATGGACTGACAACTCTGAATGTTGATCCATGTATACTCAGGCTGTTAGACGAACTGCTAATGAAGAGACGTATTTCAGCCACACTAGGACAAGCAAACATACAAAAGTATGTGAACAGAGGCACTCCTCAAGGAGGAGTTCTATCCAGGGATCCGTAGCGGAGCGGAGCGTGGAGCGGAGCGGAGCAAGCCCTTTTTTTGCCGGAGCGGGAGCGGAGCGGGAGCGGCATTTCTAAAATCCGGAGCGGAGCGGGAGCGGAGCGGTTTCCAAATGAAAAACCGCTCCGCTCCGAATAAACTTTGAAATTACACTGTGTAGGTAATTTCAAATTTAGCTAGTACTTAGCGTAGTGTGAGTAAACGTTTAAAATGTACGATATGTATTTTTGTACGTACGTACATTGGGGAAAACACAACGTGTTTTTTAGTAATTGTTTTCAAAAACGGCGAATGTCAAAATATATATCTAGTATGTGTTGTAAAAGTAACAACAGTACTTTCGATCAATTTCATCCCGTATTACTACAAAGATGTTTGTAATGATCGTCAAATAAATGCAATTAAACGATCTTATTTATATTTAATTTTTTAGTTTTCTACACTGAAAAAAATATTGTCGTGAAGTTAAAGATTCCATGTCCTTAGAATAAGAATGCAAATTTTGCTTAACATGGAAGACGCATTTCTCTAAAATAAAGTTTTTTATACCCATCACCATAGAATGGTGACGGGGGTATACTAAGTTTGTCATTCCGTTTGTAACACATCGAAATATCGATTTCCGACTATATAAAGTATATATATTCTTGATCAGGGAGAAATTCTAAGACGATATAACGATGTCCGTCTGTCCGTCTGTCTGTCCGTCTGTCTGTCTGTTGTAATCACGCTACAGTCTTCAATAATGAAGCAATCGTGCTGAAATTTTGCACAACCTCGTCGTTTGTCTGCAGGCAGGTCAAGTTCGAAGATGGGTTATATCGGTCCAGGTTTTGATATAGTCCCCATATAAACCGACCTCCCGATTTGGGGTCTTGGGCTTATAGAAATCGTATTTTTTATCCAATTTGCCTGAAATTTGAAATCTGGAGGTATTTTATGACCGTAAAATGGTGAGTATCGGTCCATGTTTTGGTATAGCCCCCATATAGACCGATCTCCCGATTTTACTTCTTGGGCTTATAGAAACCGCAGTTTTTATTCAATTTACCTGAAATTGGAAATCTAGAGGTATTGTAGGACCACAAATACATGTGCCAAAAATTTTAAGTATCGGTCCATATTTTGGTATAGCCCCCATATAGTCCGATCTCCCGATTTTACTTCTTGGGCTTATAGAAACCGCAGTTTTTATTCAATTTACCTGAAATTGGAAATCTAGAGGTATTGTAGGACCACAAATACGTGTGCCAAAAATGGTGAGTATCGGTCTATGTTTTGGTATGGTCCCCATATAAAACGACCTCCCGATTTGGGGTCTTGGGCTTATAGAAAGCGTATTTTTTATCCAATTTGTCTGAAATTGGAAATCTAGGGGTATTTTCGGACCATAAAGAGGTGTGCTGAAAATGGTGAGTATCGGTCCATATTTTGGTATAGCCCCCATATAGACCGATTTCCCGATTTTACTTCTTGGGCTTCTAGAATCCCAAGTTTTTATCATATTTGCCTGAAATTGGAAATCTAGAGGTATTTTCGGGTCATAAAGAGGTGTGCCGAAAACGGTGAGTAGCGGTCCATGTTTTAGTATAGTCCCCATAAGAACGATCTCCCGATTTAACTCCTTGGGTTTCTAGAAACCGTAATTTTTATCTGATTTGCCTGAAATTGTAAATATTCTGGTATTTTAGGCTCGGTCCATTTGGTAATGCCTCCATATAGACCGACTTCACTTGAATTGCTTGAAACTCAATGTAAAATTTCCAGATTTTACTTCTACAGATTTAAGATTACAAATCAAGACATTATTTTATAATTTTCTTGCACACTTACAAGAGATGTTAATGATTCCTCTAAAACTCAAACAAAAATGGTTCTTATAAATCCAGAATCTGATATAGTCCTCATAGGTGAAATCTTTAAATTTATCTTCGGGAAGTGTCCTCAAGTCCTCAAGCCCTCCTAAAATTTCAAAGGAAACCCTAATATTTGGTTCATGGTGGTGGGTATTTAAGGTTCGGCCCGGCCGAACTTAGTGCTGTATATACTTGTTTTCTTGTCCAAAAGACAATAAACTTTTGAATGAAGTTGTAATGTCCTTATAATTAAGTGATTTTACTTAAAAATGTGTATCATAACATGAAAGATAAAATTTTTGACTTTAATAATTAAGAAAAATTCTTTAAAATTAATAAAATTGTCTTTAAATTTGTTTCCTTTTTGCATCTTGCCTACAAAGCAAAAAATCGTTAAAAAATAAGACATGTTTTTCAACACTTTATTTTAAAGACGCTTTTTACTTGAAACATAGCATAATTTCTACTGGAAGTCGAGTCTTAATATGGAAAAAAAATAACTCGTTAACTCGTTTTTAAAGGATTTTGATAACAACTGACGAAAAAAATCTAAAAAAAATGAAAAATTGACATATGCTTCCTAGAATGCTTCCTTTAATGAAGTCAAAATGGATTTAATATTTCTAAAAAAATCTTCAAAATTAATAAAATATTTCAACACATTGTTTTAAAGTCATTATACCCTAAACCACATCTGCCAAAAAATGTGCCTACAAGAAATATTGATTTTAGACCCCATAAAATATATACCGATCGACTCAGAATCACCTCCTGAGTCGATCTAGCGCTTGGCGTCCGTCCGTCCATCCGTCCGTCTGTCCATGTATTTGTTGTTCACAGGATTTCGGTCGCAATTATTAACCAATTTTGATGAAATTTGGTACAGGGAGTTTTTTTGGGCACAAGGACGAACGTTACTGAATTTGGAAGAAATCGGATCAAATTTAGATATAGCTCCCATATATATGTATTGCCCGATTTCGACAAATGGGGTCACGTTGCACTTTTTTTACTAACCGATCGTCGTCAAATTTAGCACAAAATAATCTTCTGTATCACCCTTTAGGTCTGAAAATTTCATCGAAATCGGTTCAGATTTAGATATAGGTCTCATATATATGTATCGCCCGATTTTGTCAAATTAGGTCATAAAACCCTTATTTATCAACCGATCTTACTCAAAGTTGGCGAAATGTAATCTTCTATAGCACTAACTATATGTGCAAAAAATCATCGAAATCTGTTCAGATTTAGCTATAGCTCCCATATATGTACCGCCCGATTTTTTCTAAATAAAATAAAACTCAATTGAACAAATAATACAATGTTTGTACTATAATTTTCTCGAAGAGGAGCGGAGCGTGGAGCGGAGCGATTTTTTTTTCTCGGAGCGGAGCGAGGAGCGGAGCGGTTTTTTTTTCTCCGGAGCGGGAGCGGAGCGGAGCGAAAAAAATGGACCGCTCCGGATCCCTGGTTCTATCACCTCTTCTTTGGAATGTTGCTATAAACGACCTTCTGGTTTCCCTAGAAAAAGAAAGGATACAAGTGGTGGCATACGCAGATGATGTGGCGCTAGCAGTCAGGGGAAAATTCCCATCAACAATTAGAGATATTATACAGAGAGCCCTCCGGATGACTGAGAAATGGGCGAAAGATAATGGTCTTGGGGTAAATCCTGCAAAGACAGAAATAGTCATGTACTGCAAAGATCGCAAAACTCCCACGGTTAGGCCCATTTCCTTAGGGGGTATTGAAATTCCCTTTAGGGAGTGTGCAAAATACCTTGGCGTTATTTTGGACAGGAAGCTGAACTTTAAGCTTAATATTGAAGAAAGGGCGAGGAAAGCAACGGTAGCTTTATACTCGTGCAAAAAGGCAATAGGGAAAAAGTGGGGACTAAAACCAAAAATTGTACATTGGCTATACACGGCAGTGGTTAGACCTATAATGCTATATGGTGTTGTAGTCTGGTGGCCGGCACTTCACCAGCCGACAAGTTTAGACAAAGTTCAGCGTATGGCGTGCTTGTGTATCTCAGGTGCATTCAGCAAGACAGGAACAAACTCCCTTAATGTCATACTGCATCTATTGCCTTTAGACATTTTGGCCAAACAGTCAGCTGCAACAACGGCTGTGCGGTTGCGCGAGCTATCGTTGTGGTCGGAAAAAAGTTACGGTCACAGTTCGGTCCTCAAAATAATGCCAGATGTGCCTAACGTAGTGGATTACACTTTGGCGAGTCCACTTTTCGACAAAAAGTTTGAGACTCTAATTCCCAACAGTGAGGCGTGGTGTACACGGACCCCGGGGAATAAAAGATATATAGATTTCTACACTGATGGCTCCAAATTGGATGGCCAAGAGGGTTTCGGAGTATATTCTAAAGATCTGGAACTTCGAATAGCGAAAAGATTACCTGATCACTGTAGTGTTTTTCAGGCTGAAATATTAGCAATAAGAGAGGTGGCGAATTGGCCGAGAAGTAATGTTCCAAAAAATGTGGGCATTAATATATACTCAGACAGTCAACCTGCAATAAAATCCTTGGACTCTGTGTTCCTCAACTCGAAAACGGCCATCGATTGCCGCAAATCTCTCAATGAGATGGCTGAGCAGTACAATATTCACCTAATATGGGTGCCTGGCCATAGGAACATACCGGGGAACTGCGAAGCGGATGAGTTGGCAAGGCTAGGGACTACCTTACATATTCCAGGGGAACTAGAATTTGTTGGTATGCCCCTAGCTACCTGCAAGCTCATGCTGCGTGAGAAGGCTGTTATGATGGCAAATGTTCGATGGGAGAATTGCAAGGGTTGTAACGACACCAAGCAAATATGGCCCCATTTCAACTTAAACCGCACACTAGATATGCTAATGTTCTCGAGACATCAGATATCACTCCTGATATCTGCTTTAACGGGTCGCTGCCTGATAGGAGATTTTGCAAAAACTATTGGCGCGAAGTATAATGACTATTGTATGAGCTGTCATGATGCGGAGGAAAAAGAATCAATTAAACACCTCTCGTGTGAGTGTCCTGCATTTTGTGTAAAGCGCAAGCAACTTTTAGGAGCATATAGCTTCAGATTACTGGCGGATCTGGAAAACGTTAACTTAAGCAGTCTGCTAATATTTTTGGAACAATCTGGTTGGTTCAACAAAGAAAAATAATCAAGAAGGTTCAGCGGTTAAAACTAGAAGTGCCCATATGTAATAGGTACTTTTAGTTAATGTGGTATCACAATGGACTGAATAGTCTAAGTGAGCCTGAATCTTAATCGGGCTGCCACTTTAACCTAACCTAACCTAACACCACGTACCAAATTTCAACCGAATCGGATGAAATTTGCTTCTCTTAGAGGCTCCGCAAGCCAAATCTGGGGTTCGGTTTATATGGGGGCTATATATAATTATGAACCGATGTGAACCAATTTTTGGTTGTTAGAGACCATATACCAACATCATGTACCAAATTTCAGCTGGATCGGATAAAATTTGCTTCTCTTGGGGGCTTCGCAAGCCAAATCTGGGGATCGGTTTATATGGGGGCTATATATAATTATGGACCGATGTCGACCAATTTTGGCATGGTTGTTAGAGACCACATTATAACACCATGTACCAAATTTCAGCCGGATCGTATGAAATTTGGTTCTCTTAGAGGCTCCGCAAGCCAAATTGGGGGATCGGTTTATATGGGGCCTATATATAATTATGGACCGATTTCGACCAATTTTTGCATGGGTGTTTGATGCCATATATTAACACCACGTACCAAATTCAACTGAATCAGATGAATTTTGGTCTTCCAAGAGGTTCCGGCGGTCAAATTTGGTGATCGGTTTATATTGGGGCTATATATAATTATGGACCCATGTGGACCAATTTTTGTGTGGTCATTAGAGACCATATAGCAACAAATTTCAGCCAGATCGGATGAAATATGCTTCTGGGGGTCCATTTATATGGGGGCTATACGTACAAGTGAACCGATATGGCCCATTTGCAATACCATCCGACCTACATCAATAACAACTACTTGTGTCAAGTTTCAAGTCGATAGCTTGTTTCGTTCGGAAGTTAGCGTGATTTCAACAGACGGACGGACGGACGGCCACCTTGTCCACCTTCTTCGCCGCAGAAAGCCAGTTTGCCTTGAACTGCTGCTCGTCCATAGCAGTTGTTGTGGTCTTCTTTAGGTTCCGCTTGACAATAGCCCAGTATTTCTCAATTGGGCGGAGCTCTGGCGTGTTGGGAGGGCTCTTGTCCTTGGGAACCACCTGCACTTTGTTGGCGGCGTACCACTCCATGGCCTTTTTACCGTAATGGCAAGATGCCAAATCCGGCCAAAACAGTACGGAACAACCGTGTTTCTTCAGGAAAGGCAGCAGACGTTTATTCAAACACTCTTTCACGTAAATTTCTTGGTTGAAAATGCTGCTTTTCAAGCTACAGGTACAGATGGCTTGCCAAACCAGATATTTCTTTGCGAACTTTGACAGTTTTATGTGCTTGAAAATATCTGCTACCTTTCCCCTTCCTTTTGCCGTATAAAACTCCTGTCCCGGAAGCTGCTTGTAGTCGGCTTTGACGTAGGTTTCGTCATCCATTACCACGCAGTCAAACTTCGTCAGCATCGTCGTGTACAGCCTCCGGGATCGCGCTTTGGCCGTCGTATTTTGTTTATCATCGCGATTTGGAGTCACTACCTTCTTGTAAGTCAATAGTCCGGCTCGTTTTTTGGCTCGATGCACGGTTGTAGACGATACACCCATCTTATTTGCGGCATCTCGGAGAGAGAGGTTAGGGTTTCACTTGAAACTACCGGCAACTCTCTTTGTCGTCTCAGCGGCTTTCGGTTTTCGATTTCCCCCCGATCCAGACTTCCTGGCTGTCGACAAACGTTCCCCAAACACTTTAATTACATTTGTAACGGTTGATTTGGCAACTTTTAGCGATTTTGCCAGCTTTGCGTGCGAGTAGCTCGGATTTTCGCGATGCGCGAGCAAAATTTTGATACGCTGCTCTTCTTGCTTGGACGGCATTTTGACAACTGAAGAGTGAATTCCAAAATCAAAATAGGAGCAACATTCTACACACACACACCTTCAAAATGAGGGGTGTTCAGGTTTTTTAAATACAAAATTGAAAGAAATACGTCAAGTTTATATTGACCAAATTTTGACCGTATCACCCTTTAAGTTAACGTGACACTTTTTTGTGCAAAGTGAATATGTTTGACAGTGAAATAAAACACGAAACATTACACAAAAAATCACCCTTTAGTACTTTAACTGTACTGTGAAACATCGTTCGGACCCGGCTACAAAAAGGGGGCCATTGCTATTGAACTAAATGGAATTGGCAGCACTCAGTGTTAGGAGGAAAGTTCACCACTTGTGGTATCACTCGGGACTGAATAGTATATGTTAAGTTGGTCTGGAATAACAGGATGACGATATATCTAACCTAACCTCGATTTATGTTTTCGAATAATTTGAATAGAAAAATTCGACAGAGAGTTACGATCTAATTTTTCGTTCCGTGAGAAGTAATCAAATCAGCAACTTAGCTGTTAACGCTTATAAAGCTACCAAAACTATTTAACTTAGCCCATTTTCCGTAATAATAGATTTTCCGTAATCAAAAGAAATTACTTTCTTCAATTAGCATCATTAGCATTCACCTTGTCTAGAGCCAAAAATATTTGATTGAACATTTGTGATTCTCGGAGAACGAATATAATGTGGGGGAAGATATGGTGACTTTTATTATGTTGTCGTTTGCTCTGTTTGATATGTCGCTTATTTTTTTACATATTCCAACCACTCATTCAGGAAGGAATTGTTTGTTTTACATGAAAGTACGAGAGTAAAGTTGAGGACCCAAAAAAAAAAAACAAAAAAATTACAAAACATGAATGCTCCAAAGAACAACAACGAAATAAGACTGACATCAACAATAACAAGAATAAGGAAAAACATAGAGTGGGGAAACAATTATGCCAAATCTATGTCACGTACTAAAGAGATTCAGCATTGCAAAGCAGACAATCGCTTGAGGTCATGTCACAAAGAGAAAGGGAGATAGAGAGAGAGAGAGAGTAATGTCCCTATATCACCCAAGCCACAAAACATCCAGTCATATCTCCATTACCGCATCTACAGCAGCAGTAGCAGCAGCAGCAGCAGCATGAGCCATTGTCATTTCACTTCAAGCGAAAGTGAATGAACGACGAGTCAGTCAGTGTGAATGAATGAATGGTTGAATGTACAAATATGAGTGCCTCACGAAAAAAGGATGACTTATCTCCTGACTCCCGCTCCTACCATGCCGCACTTGCTCTTTGCCACAGTCAGGATGTTTATAAAGAAATTTATGTCAGTCACATACCAACAATATCGTAAAAACAGAAAACAACAGATTTAAATCACAAATACTACAAATCCCCAGACTTCATACCCTCAATGTATCCTGCCGATGCTTTCGTTTCTTTTGATCCATTTCATGTGCTCGTCGTATTAGGAGACCCGACCCTGTAGCCTTAAAGCGTACAATATATTCGGTGGTCTCCAATTGACATGTTTTTGGTTTCTTCAGTCACAAACGCTGAGAGGTTTCTTAACGCCACTGCAGTGCATCTGTGATTGTTGTTAAGTCGGTGGTTTTGATTTGTATGGTTAATGCTGTTATACTCACTTGTGCACTTGTTATACCTCGAGGCTAACAGATATTAGGTTATAACGAATCATAGTAGTACTGTCTTATTTGCTGGGAACATTTCCTTACTGTCAGATATTTTGTAACCTACACCTAAGGCTTATTGCATATGGCTAAGTTTTTTTTTTTTTTTTTTAACAGAGATAATGCTTTCTTTTCGGATTCAATTACGAAATTAATTGATCGAATTAATTATTGAATTGTAATTGCTCCAATTACGCAAATGATCGTGTCACCACAACATTAAAAACCCAGCAAAAAAAGCGTCGCCAATGTTGTAGTGGAAATGTTCTTTTTGGATCCAAAAGTGGTGCAAAATTGGCGCAGGAGCGCCATCAAACATCATTGACACCGATGCGAATTCGGTATTTTGGATGTGAATTAACAAATTTTGTGATATTTTGCCAAATAAATATTTGTTATAATTTTTTACGATTTTTAATGCATTCTAATATTTTCAAAAATTCGAATTTTTTTCTAGAATAGTTTTAGTATTTTTTTTACAAAATCTAAATAATTTGTACTATTTTATTAATTCTTACTCGGTTTTAAACATATTTACAAAAATGTAATTATGAAGAGATCGGGGAAAAATATATATGACAACTATATCTTAATTTGAACCGATTTTTTCCAAAATCAATAGCGGTTGTCTTTGTTCCACAAAACGACCCTATGCCAAATTTGAGGACGATCGGACTTAAACTGCGACCTGCACTTTGCGCACAAAAATATATGAACAGACAGACAGAATTATGCTATGTTTCAAGTAAAAAACGTCTTTAAAATAAAGTGTTGAGAAACATGTCCTATTTTTTAACGATTTTTGCTTTGTAGACAAGATGCAAAAATGCAACAAATGTAAAGACAATTTCATTAGTTTTAAAGAATTTTTCTGAATTATTAAAGTCAAGTTAGTCCAATTTTTTTTTATTTCATGTTATGGTACCCATTTTCAAGTCAAATCACCTAATTTTAAGGACAACACGACTTCATTGAAAGTTTTTTTTTTTTTCAGTGTACTCTTTTTAGAGTTGTGAAAGTGAAAAGAAAACAGTGGGAAACAGTAAAAGATTAAACAATAAGATCTATAAAAACAAAGTTTGGTTCCTCTTTATTAATAAGTAGTCTAAGAGGAGTTGACGGATACTTTCGAAAATAAAGGTGGACATTGAGTTCGAGTTATGCCACTAAAATTATTTCTCATTTTAGCGGCAAAACTCGAATCGGTAAAACCAGAATAACATTATAACTTTTTTTCGGCAAATTGGTGGCTTGGTGGCGAATGATCCAAAGCAACAATTGAATAACTTTATTTTCTTTAAAATAAATTATTAAAGAAAGCAAACAATTAATTGTTCACACCTAAATAAATGTATGTGTTGGTTGTAAAATTATTGTTTAGAATTTAAATATAATGTGCTTTTGAATGGTCATCGTAACTTTAGGATTCGATGGAAAAATATTATATATATATACTCGACTTCACGTTCTTCTTTTGTAAGAGTTTTTGAATTTCTTCGAAAATTCAAACTTGTATACAAAAAACCTTTTTTTGTTATAAAATTTTTATATTTGCAATAAAAGAAAATAAAATTTGATTTGAACTCTATCCATTTCGTTTATATCAAGCACTGTTCTTTTCTGACTCTTAGTCTTTTATAAGACACACTTTACAGTTTCGTAGTAAACATGTAATATAGTAGTATGTAATGTTGAACACCTTTTCGGGATCTTCCGAACGTATCTGGAATATATGTAAAAAAATATATGTAAAAGAATTTTTGGCGTTCGGTCGAAGCAGGGATCGAACTCAGGACCCTTGGCATGCAAGGCGGACGTACCAACCACTGCTCCACGTCGTCAATAAATGTGTGTTCCTGTTAAACAATGATATGTTTGCATCGGCTCATGTGCGCCGCAAGCTATGCTATATACATTTAACTTATAACGATAATTATCTATTGATGACCATAACAGCTACGTAGCCCAGTGGATAGTGTGCTGGCTTACAAACTGTGTGATCCACTGTTCGAATCCCCTTCCGGCAAAAGGTAAAATTTACAAAAAAGTATAAAATTGAATTCTTTCTTCTACAATATTTGTGTTACAGAAAAAGGTGCGAATAACTAAAAAAAATTGGTAGAAGTGAGAAAGATGTGAGGGAATATACAATTAGGCAGAAAAAAAATTTTGAGCACAATCTTCGTTGGGAGAAAATTCTTCTAAGCATATAATATTTTTGGGTTAAAAAGGCTTCCAAACATATTATATGTTCACATGATAACATATAGTTTTTTGGAAGACAAGATTATTGAATTTGGATGGAAAAATACAAAATGTTTGGAACTACCCAAACATATTATATTGTTTAGACCAATATGTTTACAAACATATTATATATTGGAAGAAATCAAATATATAAATGTTTGGGTAGTACCCAAAAATTAACATGCTTGAAGCAAAATGTGTTTGGTAGTATATGTTACAGAAGCGTTTTTTTTTTTTGAGGGTGTGTTTATTTTGATAGTAAGCTTAATTTTAAATCCCATATTGCTTATATCTTGCCTAAGGCATATTCTACTTTTGCATTTATTAAAAAGAATAGTAAGGATTTCATCATACACCCGTAAGATTTTTATACCCTCCACCATAGGATGGGGGGTATATTAACTTTGTCATTCCGTTTGTAACACATCGAAATATTGCTCTTAGACCCCATAAAGTATATATATTCTGGGTCGTGGTGAAATTCTGAGTCGATCTGAGCATGTCCGTCCGTCCGTCTGTTCAAATCACGCTAACTTCCGAACGAAAGAAGCTATCGACTTGAAACTTGGCACAAGTAGTTGTTATTGATGTAGGTCGGATGGTATTGCAAATGGGCCATATCGGTCCACTTTTACGCCCCCATATAAACGGACCCCCAAATTTCATCCGATCCGGCTGAAATTTGGTACATGGTGTTACTATATGGTCTCTAACAAACATGCAAAAATTGGTCGACATCGGTTCATAATTATATATAGCCCCCATATAAACCGATCCCCCGATTTGGCTTGCGAGGCCTCTAAAAGAAGCAAATTTCATCCGATCCGGCTGAAATTTGGTACATGGTGTTAATATATGGTCTCTAACAAACATGCAAAGATTGGTCCACATCGGTCAATAATTATATATAGCCCCCATATAAACCGATCCCCAGATTTGGCTTGCGAAGCCTCTAAGAGAAGCAAATTTCATCCGATCCAGCTGAAATTTGGTACATGGTGTTAGTATATGGTCTCTAACAACCATGCACAAATTGGTCCACATCGGTCATTAATTATATATAGCCCCCATATAAACCGATCCCCCGATTTGGCTCGCGAGTCCTCTAAGAGAAGCAAATTTCATCCGATCCGGCTGAAATTGGGTACATGGTGTTAGTATATGGTCTCTAACAACCATGCAAAAATTGGTCCACATTGGTCCATAATTATATATAGCCCCCATATAAACCGATCCCCCATTTGGCTTGCGGAGCCTCTAAGAGAAGCCAATTTCATCCGATCCGGCTGAAATTGGGTACATGGTGTTAGTATATGGTCTCTAACAACCATGCAAAAATTGGTCCACATCGGTCCATAATTATATATAGCCCCCATATAAACCGATCACCAGATTTGACCTCCGGAGCCTCTTGGAAGACCAAAATTCATGTGATTCTGTTGAAATTTGGTACGTGATGTTAATATATGGTATCCAACAACCATGCAGGAATTGGTTCCTATCAGCCCATAATTATATATAGCTCCCATATAAACCGATCCCCAGATTTGACCTCCGGTGCCTTTTGGAGAAGCAAAATTCGTCCGATCTGCTTGAAATTTGTTACGCGGTGATCGTATATGATATTTAACAACCATGCATAAAGTGGTCCATATCAGTCCATAATCATATATAGCCCCCGATCCCGAGATTTGGTTTTGGAGCCCCTTGGAGGAGCAAATTTCATCCGAGTGAGTTGAAATTTGGTACATTGTGCTAGTATTTGGTCGTTAACAACCATGCCTAACTAGGTCCATATCGGTCTATAGTTATATATATCCCTCATATAAATCGATTTCCAATCACACAAAAATTGGTCCATATCAAGTTCATAATTGTATATAGCCCCCATATAAGCGACCCCCATATATCAATCCTGGCTCTCTACGTACCGTGCAAAAAGTCCATATCGATTCGTAATTATTTGTAGACTTAACTATACATAACTTTTTTGTCTAATATATTCCACATATGGACTAACTCAGAATTTAGAAAACGATGTTAAGAAGTTTTAAGATACCACAACCCAAGTATTTCGATTGTGGATGACAGTCTTTCGTAGAAGTTTCTACGCAATCCATGGTGGAGGGAACATAAGATTCGGCCTGGCCGAACTTACGGCCGTATATACTTGTTTATACTTCGTTTGTCAGGCCAAAGTTGGAATATGCATCAATGGTCTGGAACCCGTATACTGTTGGTATTTCTGATAGAGTTGAGAGATTGCAAAAGAAATTCATAAAATTTGCACTAATAAGTCTTCGTTTTACTGAACCTCTTCCAGCGTATGAATCCACATGTAAGCTCATACATTTGGAGACTTTGGCCAATAGGAGAAAGAAAGATTTATTATTATTTTTGTATAAGTTAATTAATGGTTATATTGATTGCCCGCCTTTGCTTCGTGAAATTGGCTTCAATGTTCCTGCTAGGAGTTTAAGTTTTGTCCAATACTTTCATGTTCCTATGCATAGGAATAATTATGCTTGCAATGAGCCTATTAAAAGAGCTTTGAGAGAATTTAATTCAATAAATTGAAATCGTAATCTTGATCTTTCCGTTCCTTTAAAAGATTTTGATCAAATTTTGAATGTATTTTATTTTAGAAATTAGTACGTTTTTAAAATATACATTTTGGAAGTATATGTATAATTTAGAAATTAGCGAGTCTGTACGAATTATATTGTGAATTATACAAAGACTGAATAAATAAATAATACCCTGTTTCCGTATGTCGAACGAAAACCCAGTCGACTGAAAAGCATTCACTCGAATTCGAATCAATTTGGGTTTCTCTATTTTTGAAAATTCATACCTTTTGTATGAGAGTACATTAATTATCAAAAATGAGTATTTTCAAATTTTTGGCCTGAGAATTGATTCAAATGTCAAAATTGTTTTCACTTTTTTCTTGACACTTATTGTATATGTTCGTTTGGTACTCGACAACAAAATATGAAGTGACTTGCCTGTCGACATAGAGAAATCAAAAAATTTTTTTTCATTTGAAAAACTCTCGTTCGACATACAGAAACAAGGTATAAATAAGTTATGGCAACTGATGAACATTGTGAACCCATTTGTCGAAATCGAGCTATATCTAAATTTGATCCGATTTCCGATAAATTTGATTTGATTTTAATAGCGTTCAGCCTTGTGCCAAAATAAATACGTTCGGAACCTGAGAACACCAAATACATGGACGGACACCAAGCACTAGATCGACGAAGGAGTTGATTCTGAGTCGATCGGTATTTAGATAAATATTTTTTTGCTAGGCACATTTTTTGGCAGATCAAAGTTATTCTAGCCTGACCACTATGTGGTTTAAGGTATAAAAAGCATTCAAAAATATGAAATGTTTTTCAATACTTTATTTCAAAGGCGTTTTTTACTTGAAGCATCGCAAAACTTTCTACTTAAAGCCGATTCTGTATTTGGAAATTTAAGTTGTCACTAACGTTTTTAGAGGACTATCATAGCTCATTGCGAGGACTATCATATTGGTGCGAAATAATATACCTGCCCATTCTTTCGTGCAAAAACTTCAAAGTTGCAAAACGATCTGTTCGAAAAAAAACTAAAAAACCATGTCGCAGTTATTCCGCGCAAGTGTTTTTAACAGTTTTTTGTGTGAAAACGTCATCTTATTACAAAACTTAATTCTTTTCAATTCTCCGCTTCTTTTGTTCGGAATCAATAATAATATCATTACTGTAAACACAAAATATTTCAAACTTTGCAATTTTGTAATGTGCAATAGTGAAAGTGTTCAGATTTATTTATCCCTATTTCAGATCCCTAATTATTGTGGTTTGTGACCATGATTATGACACACAGCGCCATCTGCATGTACAGTTTCTTGGAGAGTTTGAAATAACATGGACATATTAAATATTGCAATAAATGGTGAGTATGCATAGCACTAGGAGAGTTTTGTGCGAAAGTACAATTTTTGCAGAAAACAATGAGCTCAGAGAAAAGATTTGTGTATATGAATTTTCAATCGTTCATTATATAAAAGGGAAAGAAGAAGAAACGAACTTACCAATATATAGGTCCAATAGAATGTCATATTTATTCTGGTTGTATGGGTGGGTATTCGTTGTTGGTGTATCGTTTGTCGTCGTTGGTTCAATCACTAGCTTAATTCTATTGTCTGTTATATCATGCTGTATTAATATTTTGGTAAACTATAAACACACGCGAATATAATTTAAATGCAACATTACTTCCGAACACAAATAATGAGAGATGTTAAATTGTACAACAAGAACGAAACGTCATGAGTTACAATTCCAACCGATTCATACAAGCTAACAAATCGAACTAGGTAGACATTCGTTTGTTTCTTGGTTGCATACCACCAAATATTAGAGAATGGATATGAATCTCTTCGATTTTTTTCAGATTGGAAACGGAACTCCTCTCTGTCTTAAAAGCGTATCTAAAGCAGGGTTGCCATTTTGGTCCGATCGCACCAAAATTGGTCCAAAAAATTATTAAATTTTAAATTTGGTCCGATGGTCAAAACCAAATAGAATTTGGTTGATTTTGGTCCATTTTCCCCAAATCGGTAATTTTCCAAAATTTTTAAAATTTTGACGAAATTTTCTGTAGATATAAAATTTGGACAAAAATTTCTATAGAAATAAAATGTTAACAAAATTTTCTATAGAAATAAAATATTGCCAATTTTTTGCAGAAATAAACTTAAAAATTTTTTGTATAGATACAAAATTATCCAAAAAATTTTTAAAAATTTTATAAAGAAATAAAAATTTGCGATAACTTTCTACATAAATAAAACTTTGACAAAATTTTCTTTAGAAATAAAATTTTGGCTAAATCTTCTATAGAAATTAAATCTTGGCTAAATTTTCTATAGAAATGGAATTTTGACAAAATTTCCTAAAAAATGAAGCTTTGACAAAATTTTCTATAGAAATAAAATTTATACTAAATTTTCTATAGAAATAAAATTTGGACAAAATTTTCTATAGAAATAAAATTTGTACAAAATTTTTTATAGAAATAAAATTTGTACAAAAATTTTTTATAGAAATAAAATTTGGACAAAATCGTCTAAGAAATAAAATTTTGACAAAATTTTCTATAGAAATAAAATTTTGACAAAATTTTAAATGAAATAAAAATTTGGCAAAAATGGGGGAAAATGGTCCGCTAGTACGAATTTTGGTCCAAGTTTGGAAAAATTTTAGTCCAAAATAAAAATTCATTGTGGCAACACTGCTCTAAAGCTCTATTTCCAAGGCAGGTATGGTATATTGATTATTCTAGCACTTTACACCTTACTTTTTACCGCAAAATAGTACCCCAATGATATTTGAAAATAAGAAAACGACATTATATTTCAATTACATCCATAGCGATTGTCGGTGGGAGAACTGATATACATATTTTCCTAATGGGAAACAAAATTAAAAAAGATTAATTAATTATAATTGCTTAACGAAAAGAAAATGCCATTGTAGTTACACTGCAAAAAGAAATGCCCTGTTCCCAGATGATATCTTCACACTAATGATTTTCGTATTAATTCCGGGCCAAAAAAGCACAGATTTGAAGTAAGGATACTATTAAGACTCGATTGCCTTTTAAATTGCAGTTTTGCGTAAATGATTCCACGAAACAAATTTTAATTTATTCGTTTTTATACCATCTAACAACCATGCAGGAATTGGTCCATATCGGTCCATAATTATATGTAGCCCCCATATAAACCGATCCCAGATTTGACCTCCGAAGCCTCTTGGAAGAGCAAAATTCACCCGATCCGGTTGAAATTTGGTACATGGTGTTAGTATATGGTCTTTAACAACCATACAAAAATTGGTCAATACCGGTCTTAATTATATATAACCCCCATTTAAACCGATCCCCATGGAAGTGCTGTTGAGAAGGTTTTCGAAATTAAGAAAATTATTAAGTTTTTCTTGAATAAAAATTTATGTAGAAAGTAATAAAATAAAAGCTAAGTATAACATAAAAAAACAATCGTTTTAAAAGTATTTGAAAAAAGCCGCTAGTGAGATTTGAACATGCGACATTTCTATATTTTTTATAATAATAAAGAATGTCTCGAGAAGTAGTTCGAATGCTATGTCTTGGTTTCATTTGGCCTCAATATCGCAAACATTTCAATAGCGTTTATATTTAAGTATTTTAAGGCTTTCTGGTATGGTTCCGAAATACCAAGGTTCAATCCCCTGTGGGAACGAAACATTTTTCAATTTGCAAAATTTAGATAATAATTCTAATAAACTTCCAAGGAAATACAAAGGATCCCAAAACGGAGTATTTTCGTGGTATGAGCCTACACTGTTAGAAAAATATGTTTTTCATATGTTCCGATATAAACAAAATGTGTTTCGGGCACAATTTTTAAACATATTTAAGTGCAAACATGTAATGTTCCTAAACTAACACTAAATGTTTGGGACACATATGTTAATATGTTAGAATATATTATGTTTGGGGCATGAATGTTTCATAAAAATAATATGTGTGAATGTAAACATATATAAATTTACAAATTTCGAGTAAGCATATATATGTTGTGATATTTTATTCAGAGAGCGACAGAGAGAGAGAGAGAGAGTATAGAGAAAGAAATAGAGATGGAAACCGGGAGGGTTGACGAGAGATATCAACATAACACAGCGAGAGAATCAAAAGAGAGCAATTTCTGTGAAACTGCTTGTATGTTGTTTCGGAAAGTCTAAATATTATTTAATTTGAATACTCGTGTAAAGAGAATAGACATTCGGAAGCGGGCATTAAGTTCGAGTTTTGCTAAAAAATTGAAAAAGGTTATTTTCTTTAAAATGAATTATTAAAGAAAAGTAAAAGGCAAAACAGGGTCATTTTAAAACGATAATGCCAACTTAATACCGGCCTTAAGGGTAAAAATGAAATTAAGTACAAAACACGATAAGTTTTAAATGCATTTAAAATTGTGTTAAATGCTAGTAAAAACTGTTCACGGCTAACTAAATTTATGTGTATATTATAAAATTATTTATGTATGTTTATACTCGACTCCACGTTCTTCTTTTGTTAGAGTTTTTGAATTCCTTCCAACATTTCAAGTTTTTATACCAAAAACAGTTTTTTGCTACAAAATTGTTATTTTTGCAATAAAAAAAAAAAAATATCCAAAAGCTCAGTCCATTTCGTTTATATCAAGCACTGTTCTTTTCTGACTGTAAATCTTTAATAACACACATTTCGAAGTTTCATTGTAAAAATTTCATTTAATAATATAAAAATATAAATACAAAAATTAAAAAAAAAAATTGGTGTTCGGTCGGAGTAGGGATTGAACCCAGGACCTTTTGCATGCAAGGCGGACATGCTAACCACTGCTCCACGTGGCCAACAAATATATGTTTCTGTTGAATAATGTTTTGTTTGCATCGGCTCGTGGGCGCTGCAAACTATGCTATATAAATGTAACTTATAACGATATTTGTCTATTGGTAACTATAACAGCTACGTAGCCCAGTGGTAGTGTGTTGGCTTACAAATTGCATGGTTCCCGGTTCGATTCTCAGTCCAGGCGAAAGGTAAAATTATAAAATTGAATAATTTCTTCAACATCATTTGTATTACAGAAAAAGGTGCCAAGAACTAAAAAAATTCGTGGAAGTGAAAATTATGTGAGGGAATGAGCACAATCTTCTTTGGGGAAAATTCTTCCAAGCATATAATATTTTTGGGCTCAAAATGCTTCACAACATATATGTTCACATAAAACAAACATATTAATGTTTCGGCAGTATCCACTAATATATGTGCTTCCTGCAAAATATGTTTGGAACATATGTTAGAGAAGCGATTTTTTCTGAGGGTGTATATAAAATTCATTTGAGATGATCCAAATTTGCACTACTTCCAGATCACAAGTTGGTCCCCCAAACTACAAAAGTGGCTTTTTTGGAAACTAAATGAATAGTTTAATGTTTACTCAAACAAAAATAAATATTTAGGGTATTTTCCAGCAAAAAAAAAACGTAATGTAAAGAGTGGATACTAATTTTGTCAACGTGCAAATATTAAAATTTAAAAGTTTGCTATGAACTACAATTAAAAAACAGTGAATCATAAACCAATTTAATTCTATAAAGCTTATGAAAATTGTTATGTTATTTTTAAGTTTCTTGACTTCAATAAAGTTTTGTGTATCTTAATTAAATTACTAACACACGGGAAAGAGAAATGCACAAATGAAACATAAACATTTACTAAATTCGTATTTCCCACAACATATTTCAGAATTTCATAAAATTTGTAAAGTTTACCATAAGTGCGCCCATCTTGAACTTCGTATGCAGCAAAAGACATTTACGCAATTTTGAACACGATTTTTTTCCTTCAAACTATGAAATTTTCTTTAACAAGTGAATAAACGAAAAAATAATTATGTTTAAAAAATTATGTTAAATTAGTTAAATTTTCTAAGATTTACCTACATTTTCCACCGTGGTGAGTTCACTTTTTTGAATGAATAAATAAAAAAATGCATTTTAAGAAGTAAAAATGTGGCCAATGTCAAAAAATTCAATGCGAACTATTATCATAGCAAAGTTGATGAAATAAAAAGTTTGTGTTAGTCGATTAAATATTTTAAAATATCGGTGAGAAGACTCCATCAAGTTTGAGAACCGAGATGTTGTATACAAGAATTAAAAATATTTACCCTACTCCCCTATCATTTGTAATATCAGAGTAACTTATTTCTTCATTTCTTACATGTTGTGGCAATATTTGTGAAAAGTTCGAAAAAAGAGAACATTTTCGTACTAAAAAAGTGGCCAATATCCGTAAATCGATAAACATGGCAGCCCTACTAATGGGGTTCCGTTTCCATCAGTACACATTCGAAGAGATTTATATCCGTTTCTATTCGTTCTCAAATAATTTGTGGTATCCAACAAAAATGCAACACCATCCATTGTCAGTACGTTTACTAAGCCTGCGGTGATCGGTTCTCGTTTAAAGTTATGCGGTTTATTTTTGTCTTGTGATTTTTACATGTCATTTTACTCAAAACAATGTCTGAGTTTCATTTTTATTCGCGTGTGTATGTCTATTATTTGCTATATAGAACGATTGAGAAATTCTATAGACAAAATAATGTTCATGATTAAGTGTTGTGGTTACATGTACGCACATAAAAAAGACTGTGGCTCTCTATTGGTAAGTTATTGTTCTCCCCTTTTTCATAACAGCAATACTCTCGCACACATAATGGCGTATTCAACACTGCAGAAAAAAATTCGGAATAATATGCATAATTCTCGAAAATGCCTGTAAACTAATTTAATATTCTCTTCCCAATTACCCCATGCAACCATATTTTGAAGTCTTGCTTGTAATTTGCATGTAGATGTCGCTACCACATTTGCGAATTATCCTTGCCATAAACCCTGTCGGTTAGTGTGTGTTCAACAGGGTGGTTTTGATCAATATGAAATCTAACTACTAGCAGTTTTATGTTTGTTATATTCTAATGTTATCGATTTAGGTTTTAATTTATTTCGAATTATTGTTTTTTGTTATAACTGCAGAAGTGTTGTTATCACGGTTGCCATAGTTGGTAGAATTTTACAACAATTGGTAGATTTTTTACTGCTTGCTAATTGGTATTACTCTTACAGTCTATTTCTGATATCCGAACGGAAGCAATTGCGAACGAACGGTAGTCACTCACTTTCGTCTAGATTTGGGTTTCTCTAACTTCCTTTCGTTGGTTCGCATGGCTTACGTTACTGTTAAATGCTAGCATTACCAGATCTCAATTATTTCAATTTCGTGAAAAAGGACCATGCATTTTAAAAATTATTTTCCATAAAATTCAATCTGGCATCGCCGTTCATTTTCCCGCTTCTGATATTTGGTTTAGCTCAATAATTTTTTTTAACAAATTAGCCCGCGTAGAGATATAAGGATTTGTATTTCCATATTTCTGCAGTTCAGTTCTCCTTTTAATGAGTGTTTCATTCGAAATGTTCGACTTTCCCTTAAACGGTCTCTACGGCGGTTATAAAGAAAAAAAATAGATCAATATAAATCACTTTTATCACATATTTACATTAAAAGCTTTAATAAATTTATCAATTATTAAGATTTTCTTTATTTATAAATGCCATTTTCCACAAAACGAAAGGTTTTCACCAAGTGAGTGATTTTGACATTTCAGTTCGACAAAATGCGAACGAATCGAGTTGAAGAAACCCAATTTTAGGGATTACGTTACTTCTTCTTTCGCATTGATTTTCGTTTATATACCCCTTAGAGAAACCAAAATCAGCTGTTTTTCGTTTTGTATGCGAACGAAGACTAGAATTCGGATAGCAGAAATCAGGGATCCGGAGCGGTCCATTTTTTTCGCTCCGCTCCGCTCCCGCTCCGGAGAAAAAAAACCGCTCCGCTCCTCGCTCCGCTCCGAGAAAAAAAAATTGCTCCGCTCCGCTCCACGCTCCGCTCCGCTCCGCTCCGCTCCTCTTCGAGAAAATTATAGTACAAACATTGTATTATTTGTTCAATTGAGTTTTATTTTATTTAGAAAAATCGGTCGGTACATATATGGGAGCTATAGCTAAATCTGAACCGATTTCGATGATTTTTTGCACATATAGTTAGTGCTATAGAAGATTACATTTCGCCAACTTTGAGTAAGATCGGTTGATAAATAAGGGTTTTATGACCTAATTTGACAAAATCGGGCGATACATATATGGGACCTATATCTAAATCTGAACCGATTTCGATGAAATTTTCAGACTTAAAGGGTGATACAGAAGATTATTTTGTGCTAAATTTGACGACGATCGGTTAGTAAAAAAAGTGCAACGTGACCCCATTCGTCGAAATCGGGCAATACATATATATGGGAGCTATATCTAAATTTGATCCGATTTCTTCCAAATTCAATAACGTTCGTCCTTGTGCCCAAAAAAACTCCCTGTACCAAATTTCATCAAAATCGGTTAATAATTGCGACCGAAATCCTGTGAACAACAAATACATGGACAGACGGACGGATGGACGGACGGACGCCAAGAGCTAGATCGACTCAGGAGGTGATTCTGAGTCGATCGGTATATATTTTATGGGGTCTAAAATCAATATTTCTTGTAGGCACATTTTTTGGCAGATCAAACTTATTATACCCTAACCACTATGTGGTTTAGGGTATAATGACTTTAAAACAATGTGCTGAAATATTTTATTAATTTTGAAGATTTTTTCAGAAATATTATATCCATTTTGACTTCATTAAAACGAAATTTGCATTCATGTTAGGATACACATTTTTATGTCGAATCATTTAGCTATAAGGACAAACAGACTTCATTGAAAAGTTTAGAGACTTTTAGACAAGGAAAAACTTTTTTTCAGAGAAATACGTCTTCTATTCTAAGCAAAATTCATATTCGTGTTTTAAGCATGCGAAATATTTGGCCTCCCGACAATATTCTTTGCGGTGCACCATCTACTATTTAATATGTGATAGAAACCAAATTTATGAAAATGGACCAAAATGGACCAAATTCTGTTTGGTCTGACCATCGGACCAAATTTAAAAATTAGAAATCTTTTGGACCAATTTTGGTCCGATCGGACCAAAACGGCAACGCTGATTGGAATTGAAAGTCTATACACAGAGTAGAAGTAACTACTCTCCGAAAGTTTTTTTTTTTTTTGTTTTGCAACAGACGTAGAGAAGAGGTTTTGTTATATTTGTAATGTGTGTGTGTATGTTTATGCTTGCAACAACCTCCATCGACATCAGTCCGTGGTATACCTACGAATATTCTTACTCAGATCTAGTGTTACCTAATTTCGCTTTTTCCCCTTTATTGTATAATAAATGTATATGCGCACATTTTTCAACCAAAATTGAAACTATCCATAATTTTAATTAAATTTTCGAGAACTAATATCAGAGAATGCTAGGATATAGTACAATAGTAAAGCAAATGTGAATGAAAAAAAGCATGCCCGGTTCCAAAGATCTTGTCTTTACTTTAACAGTTTGGGTATTAATTCCGAGCCAAAGAAGCGGAGAATACAAGTAAGGATACTTTACAGACGTAATTCTCTTCTAAATTTGGGGGTTATGTACTTGCTTCTAGGAAGCAAATGTTAATTTTTCATTTTTTTAGATTTTTTTTCGTCAGTTGTTATGAAAATCCTTTAAAAACGAGTTAATGAGTTATTTTTTTTCCATATTAAGACTCGACTTCCAGTAGAAATTATGCTATGTTTCAAGTAAAAAGCGTCTTTAAAATAAAGTGTTGAAAAACATGTCTTATTTTTTAACGATTTTTTGCTTTGTAGGCAAGATGCAAAAAGGAAACAAATTTAAAGACAATTTTATTAATTTTAAAGAATTTTTCTTAATTATTAAAGTCACGTTGACCTTACCTCAAAAATTTTATCTTTCATGTTATGATACACATATTTAAGTAAAATCACTTAATTATAAGGACATTACAACTTCATTCAAAAGTTTATTGCATTTTGGACAAGTAAAAAACTTTATTTTAGAGAAATGCGTCTTCCATGTTAAGCAAATTTGCATTCTTATTCTAAGGACATGGAATCTTTGACTTCACGACAATATTTTTTTCAGTGTAGAAAACTAAAAAATTAAATATAAATAAGATCGTTTAATTGCATTTATTTGACGTTCATTACAAACATCTTTGTAGTAATACGGGATGAAATTGATCGAAAGTACTGTTGTTGCTTTTACAACACATACTAGATATATATTTTGACATTTGCCGTTTTTGAAAACAATTACTAAAAAACAAGTTGTGTTTTCCCCAATGTACGTACGTACAAAAATACATATCGTACATTTTAAACGTTTACTCACACTACGCTAAGTACTAGCTAAATTTGAAATTACCTACACAGTGTAATTTCAAAGTTACACATTTCATTCAAGTAATATTTTATTCGGAGCGGAGCGGTTTTTCATTTGGAAACCGCTCCGCTCCCGCTCCGCTCCGGATTTTAGAAATGCCGCTCCCGCTCCGCTCCCGCTCCGGCCAAAAAAGGGCTTGCTCCGCTCCGCTCCGCTCCACGCTCCGCTCCGGATCCCTGGCAGAAATAGACTGTTAATGTTTTGGTAGATTTTGCAAAATATTCCTCTCCACAAAGAGGTATTTCATATATTTTCTATAAAATTAAATTTTGACAAAATTTTCTATAGAATTAAAATTTTGACAACATTTTCTATAGAAATAAAATTTTAACAAAATTTTCTATAGAAATAAAAACTTGCAAAAATTTTGTCAAAATAAAATAATATTTTGACAAAATTTTTTTATAGAAATAAAATTGAACTAAAATTTTTACAAAATTTTCTATAGAAACACAATTTTTACAAAATTTTCTATTAAAATAAAATTTGAACAAAATTTTCTACAGAAATAAAATTTTGACAAAATTTTCTATAGAAATAAAATTTTGACAACATTTTCTATAGAAATAAAATTTTGACAAAATTTTCTATAGAAATAAAATTTTGACAAAATTTTCTACAGAAATAAAATTTTGTCAAAATTTTATAGAAATAAAATTTTTGACAAAATTGTCTATAGAAATAAAATTTTGACAAAATTTTCTATAGAATTAAAATTTTGACCAAATTTTCTATAGGATTGAAATTTTGACAAAATTTTCTATAGAATTAAAATTTTGACAAAATTTTCTATAGAATTAAATTTTTGAAAAAATTTTCTACAGAATTAAAATTTTGACAACATTTTCTACAGAATTAAAATTTTGACAACATTTTCTACAAAAAAAAATGTGGCACAATTTTCTTAAATTTTTTAAAATTTTGACAAAAATTTCCATAGAAATAAATTTTTGATGAAATTTCTTATTGAAATAAAATTTTGACAAACTTTTTATTGATATAATAAATTTTGACAAAATCTTCTATAGAAATAAAATTACGACAAAATTTTTATAAAAATAAAATTTTGATAAAGTTGTCTATAGAAATAAACTTTGAACAAAATTTTGTCAACATAAAATAAAATTTTGACAAAATTTTTTTTTGAAATAAAATTGAAATACAATTTTGACAAAATTTTCTAAAAAAAAATAAAGTTTTAACAAAATTTTTAAAAGAAATAAAATTTTGACAAAATTTTCTAAAGAAATAAAATTTTGACAAGATTTTTAGGAGTAGAAAAGTTCCCTTGTTGCAAGTCAAAACTTTTAAAATTTTAAAATTTGACACATTTACAAATCATGGGATATTTATACACCCACAAAATTGTCGTTAATAGGAGGGATCATAATATCCCAGCAAAAACATTTGGAAGTTCTTCCAAAGGCACAACTTTAAAAGCACTTCCAGAAGATGCACTCCCAATGATGTTCCTTATTTTAACTACCCAGGAAGTTCTTTTAATTCAATTTTTACAACTTGTTTTTTTTTCATACTATTAATGGGACATTTAAACTTTTTTTGTTTCAAAGAGGTTAAAAACAGAGTAAGAATTCATAAAATGGTACAAATCATTTAAATTTTGTCGAAAAAAAATGCTAAATCCAATCTGAAAAAATTGTTAATTTTTGAAAATATTTGAGGTCTAACGTTTCCGACGAGCATTAGAATCCATTAAAAATTATAAAAAATTATAAAAATTATTTATTTGACAAAATATTACAGAATTTTTTAATTTACATCCAAAATATTGAATTCGAATCACACCTAAAGAAGTGATACAAATTCAGTGCAACGGCTGTTGAAATGGAGGACTTCCGTCCTAAATTTTTGCATGGATATTAGGGACCATATACTTACACCACGTTCCACATTTGAACCGGATCAGATGAATTTTGCTCCTCCAAGAGGCTCCGGAAGTGAAATCTGGAGAATGGTTTATATGGGGGCTATATATAACACCATGTTCGAAATTTCAACCGGATCGGATGAAATTTTCTTCTCTTAGAGGCTCCACAAGTCAAATCTGGGGATCGGTTTATATGGGGGCTATATATAATTATGAATCGATGTGGACCAATTTTCGCATGGTTATTAGAGACCATATACCAACATCATGTACCAAATTTCAGCCGGATCGGATGAAATTTGTTTCTCTTTGAGGCTCCGCAAGCAAATCTGGAGATCGGTTTATATGGCGGCTATATATAATTATAGACCGATGTGGACCAATTTTAGCATGGTTGGTAGAGACCATATACCAACACCATGTACCAAATTTCAGCCAGATCGGATGAAATTTGCTTCTCTTTGAGGCTCCGGAGGTGAAATCTGGAGAACGGTTTATATGGGGGCTATGTATAATTATGAATCGATGTGGACCAATTTTCGCATGGTTGTTAGGGACCATATACAAACATCATGTACCAAATTTCAGCCGGATCGTATGAAATTTGTTTCTGTTTGAGGCTCCGCAACCCAAATCTGGGGATCGGTTTATATGGGGGCTATATATAATTATGGACCGATGTGGACCAATTTTAGCATGGTTGGTAGAGACAATATACCAACACCATATACCAAATTTCAGCCAGATCTGATGAAATATGCTTTTCTTAGAGGCTCCGCAAGCCAAATCTGAGGGTCCGTTTATATGGGGGCTATACGTAAAAGTGAACCGATGTGGACCAATTGTTGCATGGTTGTTAGAGACCATATGCCAAAACCATGTACCAAATTTCAGCCAGATCGAATGAAATATGCTTTTCTTAGAGGCTCCGCAAGCCAAATTTGGGGGTCCGATTATACGGGGGCTATACGTAAAAGCAGACCGATATGGCCCATTTGCAATACCATCCGACCTCCAACAATAACAACTACTTGTGCCAAGTTTCAAGTCGATAGCTTGTTTCGTTCGGAAGTTAGCGTGATTTCAATAGACGGACGGACGGACATGCGTATTTAGATCGATTAAGAATTTCACCACGACCCAGAATATATATACTTTATGTTTCGTTGTGTTACAAACGGAATGACAAAGTTAATATACCTCAATCCTATGGTGGAGTGTATAAAAATATCCTTCATTTTTTTAATTGACTTAATCTTCCGAGTTTGATTAAATATTTAATTGTTCTTTGCTTAAATATTCAAACAATTTCAATCATTGACTTAATTAACTTAATGTATGTATCTTGATTAAAAAGTTAATTATGTCAATTAATTTATTAATCAAAAAAAAAAATAAATTTCAATCAACCTTTTATTGGAAATATTTGGTGATAATTTTTTCTATGTGGCAACTTTTACCACAACCCAAGTAATTCGATTGTGGATGATTGTCTTTAGTAGAACTTTGTACGCAATCCATGGTGAATGGTATATAAGATTCGGCCTGGATGAACTTTCGGCCGTATTTACTTGTTGGTATTAAACTTCTTATCCATTGCGTCAATTAGCTTAACTCAAAAGATATGTTGATTCTTTTCAGATTGTGAATGGGATTTTGACCAGAAATTCTAGTACTAAAAATTGCAAAAAAATTTCACCTAAATTTTCTTAACCGAAAAACAAAGACTATTCAGAGGATGACACACCGACGTGTCTCTCAAAGTTTGCATATATTGCCGTTTGCGCCGAAATAAAATCAATAATATTTGTGTGTTTGACAAAATTCTTAAGTAAAACCACAAAAGCAACACGAAAACAAATACTTTTTGTGGGGTTTTGACCCTATTGCTGCATTAGGTTTATTCTTGGGCAGAGGTACCTTGGAAAAATTACAACAAAAACTATTTTTTCTCAATTTTTTCTCACCTTATCACTTGTTTTGATATTTTCAAAGCACAAGGTTTTATTTCATTGACTTGATAGTATTTTTAAAAAGATATAAACTTAAAAGTTAGGAATAAAATTAAAAAAAAATATATATATATACTGGTTCAGTTGCGTGGTAGAAAATCAATATAGCTATTTCCTCCCTACTTATGTTGGAGTCTACAAAAATCTTGTTTTAAGAATAGCAGCATTATCAATAACGCTTTTGGCATCTTCAACTTTTCATTAAAATTAAAATGAAAGTTTTACATAAACTTTTTTAATATTTCATAATCATCCATCCTGTTTTTAAATAATGTGCATTGAGTTACTCCAAAGCCCGCAACGAAAAGCCATATTTCATGACACTGACTGATTTGTCTTGTTTGTTATTTATTTGCACTTAAAAACACACAAACATCAAAAGTGAGATGGCAAAGTAGGATTTTTGTTTATTTCCATAAAAACTACTACGTAACAATTTCAACACCTCTCTAAAAAAATAAAAAAAAAAAACAAATATGAATAATGTTACGCATAACGTTTGTAAAACAATGCTAAGGATAATTAATTGCAACATTTATCACAAAGACAACGACAGAAGACCTTGGCAGCAGAACAAAAGGATATTTACTGCAAACCCTCCCAAGTAAAAAAAAAATATGACCAAAAAGAAAAATGATGTTATATTAAATTATATGTCATGAAATAAAACATAAGAGATATTTTTGGTAAAACGGCATGTTGTTCACTGATGTGATGAATTTTTTTTTAGGATTTTTGGTTGTCTCGCATCTATGCTACTTACCACAAAAGCCGACTAAAAGCTGTTGGTAGAGGAAGTGTGAGTGCAGAAATACGCAGCAAAAAATTTTGGAAGTTCTACTACAGCCACAACTTTAAAAGCAAAAATGTCCACCCAAAGACGTTCTTTATTTTAACTACACAAGAAGTTTTTTTAATTCGATTTTTATACCCTTCACCACTACTGCCACCTAACCTAACCTAGATATAGCTTCCATATATATCTTTCGTCCGATTTGCACTTTTATGGCCTCAAACCAGGGTATTTGCTTCAAATTTCGCACAAGTAGTGCGTTTAATAGTATCTTTAAGTGTGCCAAATTTGCTTGAAATCGGTTCAGATTTAGATATAACTCCCCAGATTGGGGAAATATGGTAGAATGTTTCATATTTTAGACCCATTTGCAATGGGACTCTCCTCCAATTGACTCGATAGTTTCCATAGAAAATATGTTTAATATGTTATTTAAGTGTATCAAGTGTGATCTAATTTGGTTCAGCCTCTATATATTTGTTCTTCCGGTTTAAGCAAATATGGCCAAAATACCCACATTTTACACAAAATTATATGGTGATTTCACTATATCGTATTGAGATCTAACCAATATCCTTGCAAAAATTGTAAAAATTACTCATATTGTCCTATATCAAATAAATATATATATATATATAGCCCGATAAATAATAAATGCTATTTTGTACAATTGCATCAAAATTGCTCTAGCTTTATATTTCCCATATTTTTGTCTAACATTGTGTTTCGTTAGGACGTTAGCCGATTTAAATTTTAATTCTAGAGATTTTGTAGAAGTATAAAGAAATGTCTCCAAATCGGTTAAGCCATAAATATTTGTATATGGGAATGTAAACCTTCGTAATAACTCCCAACAAATTTGAAGGAGTTGAGATGGTAACTCAAACTTTGGTCTAAATAGTGGTGAAGGGTATAATATGTTATACTTATAAATATGTACCGATATGAAATATTTTATACCCTCACCATAGGTTTGCAACACATCGAAATATTGCTCTAAGACCCCATAAAGTATATATATTCTGGGTCGTGGTGAAATTCTGAGTCGATCTAAGCATGTCCGTCCGTCCCTCCGTCCGTCTGTTGAAATCACGCTAACTTTCGAACGAAAAAAGCAATCGGACGGTATTGAAAACGGGCCATATCGGACCACTTTTACGTATAGCCCCCATATAAACCGACGCTCAGATTTAACTGGCGGAGCCTCTTGGAAGAGCAAAATTCATCCGATCCGGTTGAAATTTGGTACATGGTGTTAGGTTAGGTTAGGTGGCAGCCCGATGTATCAGGCTCACTTAGACTATTCAGTCCATTGTGATACCACATTGGTGAACTTCTCTCTTATCACTGAGTGTTGCCCGATTCCATGTAAAGCTCAATGACAAGGGACCTCCTTTTTATAGCCGAGTCCGAACGGCTTTCCACATTGCAGTGAAACCACTTAGAGAAGCTTTGAAACCCTCAGAAATGTCACCAGCATTACTGAGGTGGGTAATCCACCGCTGAAAAACTTTTTGGTGTTCGGTCGAAGCAGCAATCGAACCCACGATCTTATGTATGCAAGGCGGGCATGCTAACCATTGCACCACGGTGGTGTTAGTATATGGTCTCTCATAACCATGGAAAAATTGGTCCAAATCGGTCCATAATTATATATAGCCCCCATAAACCGATTTAGCTTGTGGAGCCTCGAAGAGAAGCAAATTTCATTCGATCTAGCTGAAATTTGGTACATGGTGTTAGTATATAGTCTGTAACAACCATGCACAAATTGGTTCACATCGGTCCATAGCCCCCATATAAACCGATCCCCAGATTTGACCTCCGGAGCCCCTTGGAAGAGCAAAATTCACCCTATCCTGTTGAAATTTGGTACGTGGTGTCAGTATATAGCTCTAACAACCATGCAAAAATTGGTCCATACCAGTCTTAATTTGACCTCCTTATCTATTGGAGGAGCAAAATTCATCCGACCCGGTTGAAATTTGGTACGTAGTGAAATTTGGTATATTGCGCTAGTATATGGCCGCTAACACCCATGCCAAAATTGGTCCATATCGGTCTATGGTTATATATCGCCGATCCCCAAAAATAATCTACCAAAATCTTATTGCTGTAGAAAATTTTGTCAATTTTTTTTACTATAGAAAATGTTGTCAACATACATTTTATTACTATACCCAACAAAACTTATGATTACTGGTGGTACCTTCAACTTTTGTGGAAGTGGAAAATCTTACTCAGACTTCACATCATTGTTGTTGTTGTTGCCATCAATCCCTGTAGTTGCTTTCTTCGGTTGTTGCTATTCTTTTTGGTACAACAACTAATAATTTAGCTCATATTTAAGTGGGAAGAATTCCCCAGTCCTTCATTGGATTTTATTTCTATTGAAAATTTTGTCAAAATTTTATTGATATAGAAAATTTTGTCAAAATTTAATTTCTATAGCAAATTTTATCAAAATTTTATTTCTATAGAAATGTTTGTCAAAATTTTATTTCTATCGAAAATTTTGTCAAAGTTTTATTTCTATAGAAAATTTTGTCAAAATTTTGTTTCTATAGAAAATTTTGTCAACATTTTATTGCTATAGAAAATTTTGTCAAAATTTTATTTCTATAGAAAATTTTGTCAAAATTTTATTTCTATAAAAAAATTTGTCAAAATTTTATTTCTATAGAACATTTTTTCAAACTGAATTATTTACGTATTTATTCGGCCTCTTTTTGTTTAATATATACCCCGTATGGACTTACTCACATTTTAAAAGACGGTTTTAAGATACCTTGCCATCGGCAAGTGTTACCGCAACCCAAGTAATTCGATTGTGGATGACAGTCTTTAGTAGAAGTTTCTACGCAATCCATGGTAGAGGGTACATAAGATTCGGCGTGGCCGAACTTACGGCCGTATACTTGTTTTTTATGCTTTTTCGAGAACATATACTGAAGTGAGTTATCAAATTTCAAACGGGTCGGGTGAAATGTGAGTGGTGATTGAAGGAGACATACTGACATAAAGCTGGGAATCGATTTATATGGGGGCTCTATATTATTAAGAATATGGGCCTATTTTTGCATGGTTATTAGACAACATATGCAGATATCACGTACCAAATTTCAATAGAATTGAATCAAATTTGTCCCTTCAGGTGGCTTTGGAAGTCGGTCGAAAGACATATATGGGTGCTATATCTAAATCTGAAGCGATTTCAAGAATCTTTAGCAAACCTGACTATACTATTAATTGTACTCCTTGAGCAAAATTTGAAGCAAATCAGAGTTAAAATCCGGGTAGAGGTGATTAATATTTTACTCACGCACACGCACAAACAATAAATTAAAACCCGTACTCACGCACACGCCTGCACGAAAAACTTTTAAAGGCTCACACTAACGATCAAAAATGTCGTGACTATTGAAAAATTTCGTTACTCACGGAAAATGTCGTGACACAGACGAAATGTCTTGACTCACGAATAATTTTAGGAGTAATTTACCTGGCGGACTTGACTGAAAACGTGAACATTATTAAAATCGAGAGCGTTATTAAAATTTTAACATCTTAGGCGTCACTAAAATTGTAACAGAATTAAACTCGTAACAGTTTTTATGTCCGTCAGCGGGATTACTTTCATGAGCGTATTATTCCGAAATTCGTTACTCACGCACGACGATGTCATTTTCGTGACTCACGCTCACGTAAGTCATTTGGTTAGTTAATCACGCTCACGCAAACTCACGCGTGAGTTGCGAATATGTTCGTAAGTCACGGCAATTTTGGTCACGTGCAAATCTCTACCTCTGTGGCCATATAAATGAATATCCCAGCAAAAAAATTTGGAAGTTCTTCCAAAGGCACAACTTTAAAAGCACTTCCACAAGATGCACTTCCAATGATGTTCTTTATTTTAGCTACCCAGGAAGTTATTTTAAAGCAATTTATTATAACTTTGTTTTTTTTTTTTTATACTTTTAATGGGAATTTTTAACTTTTTTGTTTCAAATAGGTTGAAAACAGAGTAAGAATTCATAAAATGGTACAAATCATTTAAATTTTGTCGACAAAAAATGCTAAATGCAATCTGAAAAAATTTTGAATTTTTGAAAATATTTGAGGTCAAACGTTTCCGACAAGCGTTAGAATCCATTAAAAATTATAAAAAAATATATTTATTTAACAAAATATCACAGATTTTTTTAATTTACATCCAAAACATTGCATTCGGATCACACCTAAAGAAGTGATGCAAATTCAGTGCAACGGCTGTTGAAATGGAGGACTTCCATCCTATAACAAGCCCATGTTAAATTCATCGCATCTGCGTCAATTTTGCACCACTTCCGAATGCAAAAAGAACATTTTCATTACTTTTTTGGCGACGTTTTGTTTGCTGGGAAATTTGAGAACTGTATCTTAATCGGAACCGATATTAATCAAATTAAGCATATTTGATGGTACTATTACTTTTACTCCTTGTACAAAATTTGAAGCAAACTAGGGAATATCTATTGCTTCTGCGACCTTACAAGTGCATATAGGGCGAAAGATACATATTTATGGAAGCTATATCTAAATCGATTTCTTTCACAATCAATAGGGTTCTATTCTGACCCAAAACAGAAATTGTGACAAATTTAAAGTCGATTGGGCTAAAATTGCTACCTAGATTTTGATCACAAAAACGTGTTAATGGACAGACGGACATGGCTATATCGACTCAGGGACCCACCCTGACAATTATTGTCAAAGATACCATGTGACTATGTCTTCTCCTTATGGACGTTGCAAACATATACACTAACTTATAATACCCTGTTCTAGAATGTTGCGTAGGGTATTAAAAAGAGTAGAATGCACTTTGTAGTTGAATTAAATATTTTTTCTGTGCCGTCTTTAAAAGGTAAAACTATTTTCTTTAGCAAATCTCTTGTGGAGCTCACATGAGCTCCAGTCCTACCGAACTCAATATCATTTTGGCTTGTTTTCAATTAAATTTTTCCATATAGATGATATCTGAAGCTTCATGCGAATATTTGCGAACGTTATTGCATTGAACCTCCAACTGTTAGTCTGAGGACATGACATAAAAATTGATAGATTTCCGGTTTACGGCCATAATAGACAATGCAATGCAAAACAATATTGCCTGTCGGCTTTCGTGGCATAAAGCAAAGCAATTTTCCTCGAAATCTCAAAATGCCATATTATTGCTTTCCACAGATAATGAAATGGGCAATAAAACTATACCATAAAGCTGCAGCAACTATCGTGGTTTCACGGCGAGTATATCGATGATGACGTACAATGGTATAGCTTGAGCAACCACGGGGGCCATCCTTATTTTACGATGCCGATAAACTACGTGTAATCCTCAAATCCTGTCATAAAAATAAATCAAATCATGCGTTTGTCTCTTAAAATAACACTTTATTATATGACAGTTCCTTTTTCTCGTATGATCGTTCGTAGGTTCTTATGCTGCTGGTAATAGTTGCCACTATTATAACCATTTGAAGATTTGTCGCATCACCATAAAAAGGTCTCACACACAGGCCAAACCCAACGCCATTATGCATGGGGTTAGCAATTTATGACAAAACGAAAATCTCTTTAGGATTTGTGCAAAAGTTTTTGCATTTAATTGGAAATTCTATAGATATGAATATGTGATAGGAACTAAACGTTTGAGAATGTAGAAATAAAATCCACAAAGCAAATAACGGGCTCAAAGTTAATTTGACGACTTAATGCTTTATAATGCATTTTTAGTGTCAAAATTGTAGGAAATAATTAACTTACAGGTAATAAATCAAATTAAATTCATACACTGATAGAAGAGATTTCTTTTCTAAGGAACGAACATTTTTTTTGAAAAATTTGCAAATAAAGAAATTGGAGATTATCGTTGAAATAATTATAATAAACGATTATTTTTCTTATAAGTATTTTGTTTAAATACTTTATAAGAAAGGGGAATATCGTTGTCTAAAATTTCCTTTCGAAAGAAAGTATTTTTTCTTTGGGTGTAGTTGGAAAATCATATAGTCTTATCTGGTGATTGGTCTGTAAAAAGAATTAAAAAAAGACGTGGATTTTAACAAATTTTTTATACTCACCACGATTGTATAATGAGCTTGCCACTCCATTTGTAAGAAATAAAAATATCGATGGACACACAAGCGAATCTAAAGAAACTACGTTTATAGAAAGCAATCAACTATAGTCGCAAACGTCTGATTTTGCCTTTCGATACAATTTCTCGATAGAACAAAAACGGAACTAATGTAATTTTTAGTATACCCCACAACTTTTGTCAATTTCTAATGGTAAATTTACCATGTGTGCAATTGCACAATAAAAGGGTGATTTTTTAAACACAAAAGAAATTAAAAAAAAAAACACATAAAATTCTGAAAAATGTATGAAATTTGTATTGGAATTGGCACAATTTAATAACATCTAAACTTTGGAGATTATTTTAAGCAAATGTTGATTTCAACTGCGCCTCAAATGCTCCCTTCGCTTAGTCCAATTTTGACATATTTTTTGCAACATTTCGGCCGGAATCTCACGAGTAAATGATTCAATATATTTTCTTTCTAGTATTTTCTTTCTAGTATTTTCTTTCTATAAAAAAAAAAAAAATTCTAAAAACTTTTATTCAGAATCTTCTATAGAAACAAAATTTCTATAGAAAAAAAATTTTGGCAACATTTTTTATAGAAATAAAATTTTTACAAAATTTTCTATAGAAATAAAATATTTACAAAATTTTTTATAGAAATAAAATTTTTACAAAATTTTCTATAGAAATAAAATTTTGACAAAAACTTCTACAGAAATAAAATTTTGACAAAATTTTCTATAGAAATAAAATATTTACAAAATTTTCTATAGAAATAAAATTTTTACAAAATTTTCTATAGAAATAAAATTTTGACAAAAACTTCTACAGAAATAAAATTTTGACAAAATTTTCAATAGAAGTAAAATGTTGACAACATTTTCTACAGAAATAAAATTTTGACAAAATTTTCCATAGAAATAAAATTTTGACAAAATTTTCTATAGAAATAAAATGTTGACAAAATTTTCTATAGAAATAAAATTTTGACAAAAATTTCCATAGAAAAAAAATTTTTGATAAAATTTCTTATTGAAATAAACTTTTGACAAAATTTTCTAAATTTGACTAAATTTCCATTGAAATAAAATTTCGATAAAATTTTCTATAGAAATAAAATTTTGACAAATTTTTCTATAGAGATACAATTTTTACCAAATTTTCTTTATAAATAAAATTTTAACAAAATTTTCTAAGGAAATAAAATTTTGGCAACATTTTCTACAGAAATAAAATTGTGACAAAATTTTCTATTGAAATAAATTTGACAAAAATTTTCTACAGAAATAAAATTTTCTGCAGAAATAAAATTTTTACAAAATTTTCTATATAAAATAAAATTTTTACAACATTTTCTATAGAAATAAAATTTGGACAAAATTGTCTATAGAAATAAAGTTTTGAAAAAATTTTCTATAGAAATAAAATTTTGACAAAAATTTCTACAGAAATGAAATTTTGACAAAAATTTCTACAGAAATAAAATTTTGACAAAATTTCCTATAGAAATAAAATTTTGACAAAAATTTCTATAGAAATAAAATTTTGAAAAAAAATTCTACAGAAATGAAATTTTGACAAAAATTGCTATAGAAATAAAATTTTGACAAAAATTGCTATAGAAATAAAATTTTGACAAAAATTTGCTGTAGAAATAAAATTTTGACAACATTTTCTACAGAAATCAAATTTTGACAAAATTTTCCATAGAAATAAAATTTTGAAAACCATATAGTCTTATCTGGTGATTGGTCTGTAAAAAGGTTTAAAAAAAGACGTGGATTTTAACAAATTTTTTATACTCACCACGATTGTATAATGAGCTTGCCACTCCATTTGTAAGAAATAAAAATATCGATGGACACACAAGCGAATCTAAAGAAACTATGTTTATAGAAAGCAATCAACTATAGTCGCAAAACGTCTGATTTTGCCTTTCGATACAATTTCTGGATAGAACAAAAACGGAACTAATGTAATCTTTAGTATACCCCACAACTTTTGTACAATTTCTAAGGGTAAATTTACCATGTGTGACATTGCACAATAAAAGGTTGATTTTTTTAACACTAAAGAAAATTAAAAAACACATAAAATTCTGAAAAATGCATGAAATTTGTATTGGAATTGGTATAATTTAATATCATCTAAACTATGGAGATTATTTTAAGCGCCTCAAATGCTCCCTTCGCTTAGTCCAATTTTGACATATTTTTTGCAATATTTCGGTCGGCATCTCACGAATAAATGATTCAATGTATTTTCTTTCTAAAAAAATCTGAAAACTTTTATTCAGAATCTTCTATAGAAATAAAATTTCGATAAAATTTTCTATAGAAATAAAATTTTGGCAAAAATTTTTATAGAAATAAAATTTTTACAAAATTTTCTTAGAAATAAAATTTTGACAAAAACTGCTACAGAAATAAAATTTTGACAAAAACTGCTACAGAAATAAAATTTTGACAAAACTTTCTATAGAAATAAAATTTCGACAAAATTTTCTATAGAAATAAAATTTTGACAAAATTTTCTATAGAAATAAAATTTTGACAAAAATTTCTACAGAAATAAAATTTTGACAACATTTTCTACAGAAATAAAATTTTGACAAAAATTTCCATAGAAATAAAATTTTTACAAAATTTTCCATAGAAATAAAATTTTTACAAAATTTTCTATAGAAATAAAATGTTGACAAAATTTTCTACAGAAATAAAATTTTGACAAAAACTGCTACAGAAATAAAATTTTGACAAAAACTGCTACAGAAATAAAATTTTGACAAAACTTTCTATGGAAATAAAATTTCGACAAAGTTTTCTATAGAAATAAAATTTTGACAAAATTTTCTATAGAAATAAAATTTTGACAAAATTTTCTATAGAAATAAAATTTTGACACAAATTTCTACAGAAATAAAATTTTGACAACATTTTCTACAGAAATAAAATATTGACAAAATTTTCCATAAAAATAAAATTTTTACAAAATTTTCTATAGAAATAAAATGTTGACAAAATTTTCTACAGAAATAAAATTTTGACAAAAATTTCCTATAGAAATAAAATTTTGACAAAAATTTCCATAGAACAAAAATTTTGATAAAATTTCTTATTGAAATAAACTTTTGACAAAATTTTCTACAGAAATAAAATTTTGACCAAATTTCCATTGAAATAAAATTTCGATAAAATTTTCTATAGAAATAACATTTTGACAAATTTTTCTATAGAGATACAATTCTTACCAAATTTTCTTTATAAAAAAAATAAAATTTTTACAACATTTTCTACAGAAATAAAATGTTTACAAAAGTTTCTATAGGAACAAAGTGTTGACAAAAATTTCTATAGAAACAAAATGTTGACAAAAATTTCTATAGAAACAAAATGTTGACAAAAAATTCTATAGAAACAAAATGTTGACAAAAAATACTATAGAAATAAAATGTTGATAATTTCAATAACATATTTAAGGGCTCCACCGGCAAACGACATCCAGTTGATGTTTTCAATTGCTTTGTTCAATAAAATATTTTAATATTGAACTAAAACACAGATTTCTTTAACTATTAATTTTTAAAAATATTGGCTTCCGCCGATTACTGTTTTTTTTGCCAAACATCGGCTTTGGCCAAAAACAACCGCTTCGGTCGAGCTCTAAACCCCTACAAATTGTGACTTTTTCTGGATGCATTTTGCAATGCTTCTGGCTGATTTTCATTACATACCAAGAGCAAACTGAAGATGTTTGACAGCGGAACAGCACCCAAAACGTGTGTCAACTGTTTAAACCAGTGTTGGCAAAGAGAGATCCGTTTTTACATGGAGTTATCTAATTATGGAACGGTATGGCCATGTGCTGCCAACGGGGCTATATGTAATTATGGACCAATATGGACAAATTTGGATTTGGACCGATATGGAGACGTTTATTCTATTAGAGCATATTTGACGTCATTTACCAAAATTCAACCGAATCGGATAAAACTTGCTTTTACAGGAAGCTCAAGAAGTCAAAACTGGGGATCGGTTAATATGTGGTCTGTTGGCCCGTCTTTATTTGTCATTACATAGTCCAGTATTCTGTTGCTACGCAGATCATCAATGTCCTCTTACTGATCTTTGGGTATTTGGCCTGATGCGATATTTTGGTTGATAACTGCGTAACATCGTTCCTCCCGGTAGCGTATTTTGAATATGTTGGCGTAAGTAGGTGGCAACGTTCAACATCCGTCTCCCTCTTCTGCAAAGATGGTTTCGTCATTATTGGGTTTCCCTTCTTCGCGGTTGACTGGATAGCCTTCATCGTATTCTCAATCCTCCATTAGATTCTGCTTTAGATTTCTTTGGGGATAATGTTTGAAAAAAAGGGGTTGTCTTGAGACCTCCATCCCTGAAAATTAAAAAAAATTCTGCGAAGGTTTCTTCAAATTTCGAGATGTGGAGCAACTGGGAGCATCACTCCCCGGCCAAATATCGCTAAAATTTTAGGAAATTTTTCTGTAGAGACTTCAATCAACCTTCTTTGAAAATTTCAAGAAAATCGGCAAACTTCAAAAAAAAAAAAAAACAAGTATAAACGGCCGTAAGTTCGGCCAGGCCGAATCTTATGTACCCTCCACCATGGATTGCGTAGAAACTTCTACGAAAGACTGTCATCCACAATCGAATTACTTGGGTTGTGGTATCTTAAATCGTTTCTAAATTGTGTGTTAGTCCATACGTGGTATACATTAGAAAAAAAGTATGTGTATGTAAGTCTACAAATAATTACGAATCGATATGGACTTTTGCACGGTACGTGGGGAGCCAGAATTGAAATATGGGGGTCGCTTATATGGGGGCTATATACAATTATTGAAATGGACCAGTTTTTGTGTGATTGGGGATCGATTTATCTGAGGACTATAAATAACTATAGACCGATATGGACCTAGTTTGGCATGGTTGTTAACGGCCATATACTAGCACAATGTACCAAATTTCAACTGACTCGGATGAAATTTGCTCCTCCAAGAGGCTCCAAAACCAAATATCGGGATCGGTTTATATGGGGGCTATATATGATTATGGACTGATATGGACCACTTTTGGCATGGTTGTTAAATATCATATACTAACCACGTACTAACCAAGGTCTAATCTGGTGATCGGTTTATATGGGGGCTATATATAATTATGGACCGATGTGGACCAATTTTTGCATGGTTGTTAGAGACCATATACTAACACCATGTACCAAATTTCAGCTGGATCGGATGAAATTTGCTTCTCTTAGAGGCCTCGCAAGCCAAATCGGGGGATCGGTTTATATGGGGGCTATATATAATTATGCACCGATGTAGACCAATTTTCGCATGGATGTTAGAGACAATATACTAACACCATATACCAAATTTCAGCCGGATCGGATGAAATTTGCTTCTCTTAGAGGCCTCGCAAGCCAAATCGGGGGATCGGTTTATATGGGGGCTATATATAATTATGCACCGATGTAGACCAATTTTCGCATGGATGTTAGAGACAATATACTAACACCATATACCAAATTTCAGCCGGATCAGATGAAATTTGCTTCTCTTAGAGGCCTCGCAAGCCAAATCGGGGGATCGGTTTAAATGGGGGCTATATATAATTATGGACCGATGTGGACCATTTTTTGCATGGTTATTAGAGACCATATACTAACACCATGTACCAAATTTGAGCCGGATCGGATGAAATTTGCTTCTCTTAGAGGCCTCGCAAGCCAAATCGGGGGATCGGTTTATATGGGGGCTATATATAATTATGGACCGATGAGGACCATTTTTTGCATGGTTATTAGAGACCATATACTAACACCATGTACCAAATTTCAGCCGGATCGGATGAAATTTGCTTCTCTTAGAGGCCTCGCAAGCCAAATCGGGGGATCGGTTTATATGGGGGCTATATATAATTATGGACCGATGTGAACTAATTTTTGCATCGTTGTTAGAGACCATATACCAACACCATGTACTAAATTTCAGCCGGATCGGATGAAATTTGCTTCTCTTAGAGGCCTCGCAAGCCAAATTTGGGGGTCCGTTTATATGGGGCTATACGTAAAAGTGGACCGATATTGCCCATTTGCAATACCATCCGACCTACATTAATAACAACTACTTGTGCCAAGTTTCAAGTTGATAGCTTGTTTCGTTCAGAAGTTAGCTTGATTTCAACAGACGGAAGGACGGACGGACATGCTCAAACGGAATGACAAAGTTAATATACCCCCCAACCTATGGTGGAGGGTATAAAAATTGCATATCAAAAATATTATTTTTACCCTGCAATATATGAAAAACACATTTTTTAGCCGTAGATATATTAGTCTTAAGCAACTTAGATTCTATCTGGAACTTTAACCGATAGCGAGAAGGTTTTTTTTTTTGTATTTACATGTTAATTATTTGCCCTAGTTATGACCATACATGACAATACGGTTGTGTAAACGCTTAGCTGGGAAATAGTTTCTTCATTAGTCTGCTATGAAAGTTATTACCAACAATATGTTGTTCTTTAATAAGTTTTACTACTACTGCTGCTGCTGCTGGCCATTTGTACAGAACTTCTATCTACCGTCTATACACCAAACGTTTCTTATAGGATTTAATTTCCCATTTTACTATGCACTCTACATCCAATGTAGGGCTGTATTTGAATTTTCCTGCATTTGTTATCGATTCAATATTCCATGTCAAATATCTTAGCTGGAAATTCGGACAATAGTGATAACGTTATTTCCCTACCCATTAGGAGTGTGAAGTGTAAAGTGTTTTCAATGTTTCAATTTGGAAAATGTCAATGTTGTCATATTGAGGATTTAAATCCCTTTTTAATGGGGTCTGATACTCTTCTGATACAGTTTGATGTAGGTTATCGGCTTAATCGGCTTCGACCCGCACACACACACGAATCTTTTTCTTGTATTTCCCTATATCTGTCGATAGCCTACGTCCGTATGGTCAAAACGATAATAACACTTTAGGAAAGTTCAAGTTTTGTTATCGTCCGGCTCCGGCCGGCTTAACGGCCAACAGAGTGTATCTCCACTAATCAAACAAGAGAAGGGGAGAGAGAGACAGTGTGAGAGGATATAAAAAGAACCCTATTTACTTTTGCCGGAAAAAGTTTCCATCGAGTATTGCAATAGAGCCACAAAAACCTAATGGCCCTTTTATCCTTATGGTGGCTCTGAAGTTGGAAGGTCTTTTGGCCTTGTTGCTCCTGTTGATGTTTTGTAACAAACTTTTCTGCAATTCTAATTTCCGTAATATGTAAAACTAATTAAAATGTTGTGGACTGCAAGAAAAAAAAAACTCTAAGCTAAACCATTGAATTTTGTGAGTATATTTCTTGCATTTTTTTGTGCGAAATATTTCTTGTACATTTTTTTGTATACCATCCACCATAGCATGGAGGTATATTAACTTAATCGTTCTCTTTGTTACGCATAGAAATACTGGTTTGAGACTTCATAAAGTGTATATATTCTTGGTCTCCCTTTGTTGGAATCACACTAACATTCGAATGAATTGATCTTTCATACTATAGCCTTGAATTTTGGTACTTGATGTCATTATTCATTTTTGTTTTGCTTTGACCAAACCCGAACAACCGATTAAACCCATAAAAATAAAAATCAATTTGTTCTAAACAATTTTGAAAAATTCTTCAAAATTAATGAAACCGTCTTAAAAATTTTTGACTTCTTGTATCTTAGCTACAAAGCAAAAAAGCGTTCAAAAATAGGAGATGTATTTCAACACTTCATTTTAAAGACTTTTCATACCCTTCACGATAGGATGAGGGGTTTCATTCCATTTGTAACACATCGAAATATTGGTCCATGACCCCATAAAATATATAAATTCTATGTCCGTCCGTCTATTAAAATCACACCGAAAAAAAAGTGAACTGTTTTATAGGAAGAATGAATTAACTCGCACGAAAATTGAACTAAATTTTACTCCACATTTTGAGATTTCCACAAATCGTTGTTAAAACCAGGAAAATTTAATGCCCTGTTAAACTTTTCAACTGCAGTTCACGAAATTACATCCTCTCATAGAAGAAAAAACAAGTAAGGAAAGTCTAAAGTCGGGCGGGGCCGACTATATTATACCCTGCACCACTTTGTAGATCTAAATTTTCGATACCATATCACATCAGTCAAATGTGTTGGGGGCTATATATAAAGGTTTGTTCCAACTACATACATTTACATATCACTCGATCTGGACAGAATTTGATAGACTTCTGCAAAATCTATAGACTCAAAATTTAAGTCGGTTAATGCACTAGGGTGGAACACAATGTTAGTAAAAACAAGTAAGGAAAGTCTAAAGTCGGGCGGGGCCGACTATATTATACCCTGCACCACTTAGTAGATCTAAACTTTCGATACCATATCACATTCGTCAAACGTGTTGGGGGCTATACATAAAGGTTTGTCCCAAATACATACATTTAAATATCACTCGATCTGGACAGAATTTGATAGACTTTTACAAAATCTATAGACTCAAAATTTGAGTTGGCTAATGCGCTAGGGTGGAACACAATTTTAGTAAAAAATATGGGAAACATTTAAATCTGAAGCAATTTTAAGGAAATTTCGAAAAAGTTTATTTATGATTTATCGCTCGATATATATGTATTAGAAGTTTAGGAAAATTAGAGTCATTTTTACAACTTTTCGACTAAGCAGTGGCGATTTAACAAGGAAAATGTTGGTATTTTGACCATTTTTGTCGAAATCCGAAAAACATATATATGGGAGCTATATCTAAATCTGAACCGATTTCAATCAAATTTGGCACACATGACTATACTACCAATTGTACTCCTTGTGCAAAATTTCAAGCTATTCGGGATAAAACTCTGGCTTCTGGGTCCATATAAGTGCATATCGGGCGAAAGATATATGTGCACGCACAGAAAAAACATGTTTGGACATGGTTGCCGCATCCATTTAATGCTTATTTAGAGTATTTAATTGTCGCGAAAACCATGTATTTTGTCTTTGTAAAAATAATTTTCGAGCGGAGAAAAATATATGTTGGCAATAAGCATTTAAATGGTTCTCAAATGCCGCAAACATGTTCTATTATTTAAATGATAGAATTTGAGACCATTATATGGTCAGGAAAATCATGTACCTGACCATTCAATTGTTTTTACTTTTTTGCAAAGAAAAAAGTATTTTTATGGTTTACGTATAGATATGTCTACAAGCATTACATGGCCATAAAGACCATGTACATTGTTTTCGTGACCATTTAATTTTTTAATTTTTTTGCAGCGACAAGAATTTTATAAAAACATTGAGCAGGTACACACGATCTTCATTTTGCGCGTCATTCGTGTGTTGATTGTTTCTTGGAATGGACGGAGAATACGGAATTATTGTGTTTTGTGTTAATTTATTTATTCAGAAATGGCACGTGGTTTTATGTGAATACAAAAAAGGAAAGTGTAATTGAAACAAATGTACCTGGTTTTTGTTCTGCATTTTGACATATGGTATAATTTATTTTTATTTGCAGTTATATGATGTATGTGTTTGTACATTTGATGGGCACGAAGTAAATATGGAATGATTTCTTATTGTTGAAATTGAACAAAACTAGAGTGTGTAAAAATATGTGAAGTTTGCTTGCACAACATTATAAATACAAATAAACAATGAATTAGTTTATAAATAAATAAAAACAAATAAATAAAATTGATTTTGTGTTTTCTTTTCTCAAGTGGCGTCCTTTTTTCGACGACGAAAAAAGTTTTTTCATAAAAATCAAAACATTTTAGGTTGTGACCATGTTCTTTTAACTAGAAGAAAAACATTTTTGACGAATAACATAACATTTTAGATCGTGACCATTGTCTTTTAATGGAAACAAAATTCTTTTTATCAATATAATAACATTTTAGATGAGGACAATTGTATTTTTCTTAGAACCATGTTCACTGAGCCAACATGGTTGCAGGTTAAAATGTTACATGGTCGCCGCAAAAATAGCTGCTATCATATTATTTTGCTCTTCGAATATGATTGTGGCAATCATGTTTCTTCTCTGCGTGTGGGAGCTATATCTAAATCTGAATCGATTTCAATAAAATTCGGCACGCATAGCTACAATGCTAAATCTACACCCTGTGCCAAATTTCAACCAAATTGGGCCAAAACTCTGGCTTTTAGGACCATATTAGTCCATATCGGGCGAAAGATATATATGGGAGCTACATCTAAATCTGAACCGATTTCAATTAAATTTTGCACATTTGACTATACTATTAATTGTACTCCTAGTGCAAAATTTCAACCAAATTCGGCCAAAAATCTGGCTTGTGGGGCCATATAAGTCCATATCGGGCGAAAGATATATATGGGAGCTATATCTAAATCTGAACCGATTTCAATCAGATTTTGCACACTTGACTATACGACTAAGGGTTATGTTTGTACAAAATTTCAAGCAAATCGGTATAAAATTCTGGCTTGTGGGGCCATATAAGTCCATATCGGGCGAAAGATATATATGGGAGCTATATCTAAATCTGAACCGATTTCTTCCAAAATCAATAGGGTTCTATTCTGACCCAAATTAGCAACATGTGCCAAATTTGTAGGCAATTGGACTTAAATTGCGACCTAGACTTTGATCACAAAAATGTATTCACAGACAGACGGACGGACGGACGGACGGACAGACGGACAGACGGATATGGTTATATCGACTCAGGGACCCACCCTGAGCATTATTGCCAAAGACACCATGTGTCTATCTCGTCTCCTTCTGGGTGTTACAAACATATGCACTAACTTATAATACCCTGTTCCACAGTGTGGCTCAGGGCATAAAAATATGGGAAACATTTAAATCTGAAGCAATTTGAAAGAAACTTCGCAAAAGTTTATTTATGATTTATCGCTCGATATATGTGTATTAGAAGTTTAGGAAAATTAGAGTTATTTTTACAACTTTTCGACTAAGCAGTGGCGATTTTACAAGGAAAATGTTGGTATTTTGACTATTTTTGTCGACATCAGAAAAACATATATATGGGAGCTATATCTAAATCTGAACCGATTTCAACCAAATTTGGCACGCGTAGCTACAATGCTAATTCTACTCCCTGTGCAAAATTTCAACTAAATCGGAGCAAAACTTGGCCTCTGTGGTCATATGAGTGTAAATCGGGCGAAAGCTATATATGGGAGCTATATCTAAATCTGAACAGATTTCAACCAAATTTGGCACGTATAGCTACAATGCTAATTCTACTCCCTGTGCAAAATTTCAACCAAATTGGGGTAAAACTCTGGCTTCTGGGACCGTATTAGTCCATATTGGGCGAAAGATATATATGGGAGCTATATCTAAATCTGAACCGATTTCAATAAAATTTGGCACACTTGACTATAGTACTAATTGTCCTTCTTGTGCAAAATTTTAAGCAAATTAGGGTAAAACTATGGCTTCTGGGGCCATATAAGTTCATATCGGGCGAAATATATATATGGGAGCTATATCTAAATCTGAACCGATTTCTTCCAAAATCAATAGGGATCTATTCTGAGCCAAAACACATACTTGTGCCAAATTTTAAGTCGATTGGACTAAAACTGCGACCTAGGCTTTGATTACAAAAATGTGTTCACGGACAGACGGACTTCGCTATATCGACTAAAGAGCCCACCCTGGGCATTTTTGCCAAAGACACCATGTGTCTATCTCGTCTCCTTCTGGGTGTTGCAAACATATGCACTAACTTATAATACCCTGTTCCACAGTGTGGAGCAGGGTATAATGAACTAAAAGTAAAGAGGAAAAATTCATTGGCGCCAAATCATCATCATTTTACCTATATAGTGTTCATTCTTACTATTTTTGGAAATCGTACGATAATCTTCGTTTGATTTAGTTCATATTGAACTTATGTGTACGGTCATTGAACTTTATACCCACGTTTAGTTCATAAAATTTTTGAGACATACTTAAAAAAGTAAGATTTCATAAGCTGTAGAAAATTTCGAAAAAATAATAAAATTTAACTACTAGTAAATAATTTTTTTCCAAAAAAAAAAGATAAATTTAGGGTTAGTTTAACTACGGAATTTTTATACCCTTCACCACTACTGTGGTACAGGGTATAATAAGTTTGTGCATTTGTATGTAACGCCAAGAAGGAAAAGTCTGAGACCCATCGTTTAGTATACCGATCGTCTTAGAATTAAATTCTGAGTCGATTTAGCGATGTCCGTCTGTCTGTCTGTCTGTCTGTCTGTCTGTCTGTCTGTCTGTCTGTCTGTCTGTCTGTCTGTCCGTCTGTCTGTCTGTTGATGTATTTTTGTGTGCAAAGTACAGCTCGCAGTTTTAGTCCGATTGTCCTGAAATTTGGTATAGGGTCCTGTTTCGGCTCAGAGACGATCCCTATTGATTTTGGAAAAAATCGGTTCAGATTTAGATATAGCTGCCATATATATTTTTCACCGATCTGGTCATAATTGGCGTGTATATCAACCGATCTTCCTCAAATTCCGTACATCCGAATATTTTATGAGTCTCGAAAAACTTGCAAAATATCAGCCAAATCGGTTCAGATTTAGATATAGCTCCCATAAATAGCTTTCGCCCGATTTACACTCATTTGCCCACAGAGGCCAATTTTTTGCTCCGATTTAGTTGAAATTTTGCACAGGGAGTAGAATTAGCATTGTAGCTATGCGTGCCAAATTTGGTTGAAATCGGTTCAGATTTAGATATAGCTCCCATATATAGCTTTCGCCCGATTTACACTCATATGACCACAGAGGCCAATTTTTGCTCCGATTTAGTTGAAATTTTGCACAGGGAGTAGAATTAGCATTGTAGCTATGCGTGTCAAATTTGGTTGAAATCGGTTCAGATTTAGATATAGCTCCCATATATAGCTTTCGCCCGATTTACACTCATATGACCACAGAGGCCAATTTTTTGCTCCGATTTAGTTGAAATTTTGCACAGGGAGTAGAATTAGCATTGTAGCTATGCGTGCCAAATTTGGTTGAAATCGGTTCAGATTTAGATATAGCTCCCATATATAGCTTTCGCCCGATTTACACTCATATGACCATAGAGGCCAATTTTTATCTCCGATTTAGTTGAAATTTTGCACAAGGGGTTGAATTAGCATTGTTGCTATGCGTGCCAAATTTGGTTGAAATCGGTTCAGATTTAGATATAGCTCCCATATATATGTTTTTCTGATTTCGACAAAAATGGTCAAAATACCAACATTTTCCATGTAAAATCGCCACTGTTTAGTCGAAAAGTTGTAAAAATGACTCTATTTTTCCTTAACTTCTAATGCATATATATCGAGCGATAAATCATAAATAAACTTTTGCGAAGTTTTCTTAAAATTGCTCCAGATTTAAATGTTTCCCATATTTTTTTACTAACATTGTGTTCCACCCTAGTGCATTAGCCGACTTAAATTTTGAGTCTATAGATTTTGTAGAAGTCTATCAAATTCTGTCCAGACTGAGTGATATTTAAATGTATATATTTGGGACAAACCTTTATATATAGCCCCAACACATTTGACGGATGTGATATGGTATCCAAAATTTAGATCTACAAAGTGGTGCAGGGTATAATATAGTCGGCCCCGCCCGACTTTAGACTTTCCTTACTGGTTTTTTACTAACATTGTGTTCCACCCTAGTGCATTAGCCGACTTAAATTTTGAGTCTATAGATTTTGTAGAAGTCTATCAAATTCTGTCCAGACCGAGTGATATTTAAATGTATATATTTGGGACAAACCTTTATATATAGCCCCAACACATTTGACGGATGTGATATGGTATCCAAAATTTAGATCTACAAAGTGGTGCAGGGTATAATATAGTCGGCCCCGCCCGACTTTAGACTTTCCTTACTGGTTTTTTCTATGTACGTTTGCCACATTTGGTAGAATTCTACCAAAAATGGTAGATTTTTTATTGGTTGGTAAATTGGTAGAATTCTTGATGGTTTGGTAGATTTTCCAAAATATTCATCTCCAACTGAGAGGTACTTCAGAAGTTTTTAATAGAAACAAGTATATACGGCCGTAAGTTCGGCCAGGCCGAATCTTATGTACCCTCCACCATAGATTGCGTAGAAACTTTTACGAAAGACTGTCATCCACAATCGAATTACTTGGGTTGTGGTATCTTAAAACTTCTTAACATCGTTTTCTAAATTGTGAGTTAGTCCATACGTGATATATAAATGTTAGACAAAAAAGGTATGTATAGGTACGTCTACAAATAATTACGAATCGATATGGACTTTTGCACGGTACGCAGGGAGCCAGATTTGAAATAGGGGTCGCTTATATGGGGGCTATATACAATTATGAACTTGATATGGACCAATTTTTGTGTGATTGGGGATCGATTTATCTGAGGGCTATACATAACTATAGAACGATATGGACCTAGTTGGGCATGGTTGTTAACGGCCATATACTACCACAATGTACTAAAATTCAACTGACTCGCATGAAATTTGCTCCTCCAAGAGCTTCCAAAACCAAACCTCGGGATCGGTTTTTATGGGGGCTATATATGATTATGGACTGATATGGACCACTTTTGGCATGGTTGTTAACCAAATTTCAAACAGATCGGATGAATTTTGCTTCTCCGAAAGGCACCGGAGGTCAAATCTGGGCATCTGTTTATATGGGGGCTATATATAATTATGGACTAATATGAACCAATTCCTACATGGTTGTTGGATAACATATACTAACATCACGTACCAAATTTCAACCGAATCGGATGAATTTTGCTCTTCCAATTCTGACAAAGTTAATATACACCTATTTCAGCCGGATCGGATTAAATTTGCTTCTCTGGGGATCGGTTTATATGGGGCCTATAGATAATTATGGACCGATGTGGACCAATGTTTGTATGGTTGTTAGAGACCATATACTAACACCATGTACCAAATTTCAGCCGGATCGGATGAAATTTGCTTCTCTTAGAGCAATCGCAAGCCAAATTTGGGGGACCGTTTATATGGGGGCTATATATAATTATGGACCGATGTGGACCAAATTTCGCATGGTTGTTAGAGACTACATACCAACACCATGTATCAAATTTCAGCAAGATCGGATGAAATTTGCTTCTCTTTGAGGCTTCGCAAGCCAAATCTGGGGATCGGTTTATATGGGGGCTATATATAATTATGGACCGATGGGGACAAATTTTTGCATGGTTGTTAGAGACCATATGCCAACACCATGTACCAAATTTCAGCCGGATCGGATGAAATTTGTTTCTCTTTGAGGCTTCGCAAGCCAAATCTGGGGATCGGTTTATATGGGGGCTATATATAATTATTGACCGATATGGACCAATTTTTGCATAGTTGTTAGAGACCATATACCAACACCATGTACCAAATTTCAGCAAGATCGGATGAAATTTGCTTCTCTTTGAGGCTTCGCAAGCCAAATCTGGGGATCGGTTTATATGGGGGCTATATATAATTATGGACCGATGGGGACAAATTTTTGCATGGTTGTTAGAGACCATATGCCAACACCATGTACCAAATTTCAGCCGGATCGAATGAAATATGCCTCTCTTAGACGCTCCGCAAACCAAATCGGGGGATCGGTCTATATGGGGGCTATATATAATTATTGACCGATATGGACCAATTTTTGCATAGTTGTTAGAGACCATATACCAACACCATGTACCAAATTTCAGCCGGATCGGATGAAATTTGCTTTTCTTAGAGGCTCTGCAAGCCAAATCGGGGGATCGGTCTATATTAGGGCTATATATAATTATTGACCGATGTGGACCAATTTTTGCATAGTTGTTAGAGACCATATACCAACACCATGTACCAAATTTCAGCCGGATCGAATGAAATATGCTTCTGTTAGAGGCTCCACAATCCAAATCATAGGGTCCTTTTATATGGGGGCTATGCGTAAAAGTGGACCATTTGCAATACCATCCGACCTACAACAATAACAACTACTTGTGCCAAGTTTCAAGTCGATAGCTTGTTTCGTTCGGAAGTTAGCGTGATTTCAACAGAAGGACGGACGGACATGCTTAGATCGGCTCAGAATTTCACCACGACCCAGAATATATATATACTTTATGGGGTCTTAGAGCAATATTTCGATGTGTTACAAACGGAATGACAAATTTAATATACCCCTCATCCTATGGTGGAGGGTATAAAAATCGTCACCACCGTAAAACCAACAAACATTTTTTGCTCATATTGGATATATTATGTTACATCGCTATAGGAGCGATTTACAAAAACTCTATCCAAATACACCGAAAGAATTCTCTTCGTTAATTTTACGAAGAATTCTTCATTAACTATTCTTCCTGAATTCTTCATTAAAATAACGAAATTTTCATTCATTTTTGTAAATTTTACGAAGAAAATTTTACGAATATACGAAACTTCTACGAAACATTCTACATTAACTTTTCTTCGTAAAAAGTTCGTACTTTTAACGAAACTTTCTTCATATTTCATGAATTTTGTGAAGAAGTTTTTACGAATATTTTACGAAACATTCTGCGTTAAAATTTCTTCATAAAAAGTACGAAACATTTTCTTTGAAATAACGAAGAAGTTTCATTGAAGTTGTAAAATTTCCGTTCGCGGCATTAAATTGTCTTTTATAATGTGCTTGAGTGTATTCCTTTATTCTATTTTTATGCAAGTCTATGCTACTTCCCATTTGGGTGATAGCGCGCTATGAATAAAAGTGAAGCAATAAAACTAAAAATTATTCAAAAACTTAAGATGTAAAGTAGTGATGTCATTTTTCACACTTGCAACTACAACCAAATGCACTTTCCACTATAAATTTTTTTTCTAAAAGTTCGAACATTTTCCAGAAAAAAGTACGAAAGTTTTTCATAAAAAGTACGAACATTTTTCATAAAAACTACGAAAATTTTTCATAAAAAGTACGAAACATTTTCATAAAAAGAACGAAATTGTTTCATAAAAAGTACGAAGATTTTTCATAAAAAGTACGAATTTTTTTCTTACAAACTACGAAAATTTTGGAAGAACTTTTCTTCGTAAAAAGTACGAAATATTTCGTACTTTTAATGAAAAGTTTCTTTGGTTGTAAAACAATGACAAATTTCGTACTTTTAACGAAATTTTTCGTTCTTTTTACGAAGAAAATTCTTTCGGTGTATTGCGATAAAAAGTTGACATTCATATTGGTCAAATATTTGCCTAGTGTGACCATATTCTTAAGTTTAAAGCATTCCACCTGAAATTCGGCGCATGTCCACATTACCCCCTAAAAAAGTACATACGATTCGGCTTGGACGAAATGTTTGCTGTATATACTTTTTATTTAATAACACATTTGTATTTTTGCCGAGATACATAGTTTGTGACCAGATGTGTAATTAATTGCAAATTTTCTTTATTAGGTACATAAAACTTGTGATCTCTTTTTAGCACACTTTTTTTAGTCTTTTCTTATGCTTTGTGCTACATAGTGAATACAGAAACTTTTTCAAGATGCACACTACAGTAGCCATATTCATGAAGGCTTTTTGGGTCGGACATTAATAAGAAAAGACTAAGAGCTTGTACAAAAATGCGCTTCGTCGCTGAAAATAATTTTTCGATAACAATCGCGGATGAACTAAGAACATTTCAAGTCATATACTCGGCTTTGATTTCCATTGTACGTTTCTTATTACAAGGATATTTAAGTCAGTTTTTGGAATATTTAATATGTTTGCATAGAAAACCTGTAGCTTTGCCAACTACGGTCATATTATTTATACGTCTTTGTCAGTAACTTTATTGGTTCAATAGACAATCGGCCGCTCACATCTTGACCATTTGTGTAAGAAATTGAAAGGGATTTTCATATGCTATCACGAGGCGATGAATAAGAAATTTTGTGACAGGTGCTTAGAATCGTTTTTTCTAATATAACTTTTGTATTAATTGCCTGTCAGTTATGTGTCAAGGTCCTCTACGTGAGCTAATGTGGCGAAGATGATAGTAAGGGTAACAACCATTATGTTATGATGGAATGGAATTTCTACATGCGTTCGCAGACAAAAAAGAAGTTTTATATATATTATTAAGATGGGATTGAATAAAAAAGATAAATTTTTGGTACCCTCTTCCATGAATTGTTGTCCACATTCGAATTACATTTACCTATGGCAAGGTATCTAAAAAACTTCTTAGCATTGGCTTACAAATTTTAAATTAATCCATATGGAGTCTATGTGAGAAAAAAAATGACAAATTGAATACCTACATATGTATATCATTCTCTAAAATTACCAAATATATCGTACGAGTATTGAGTTTTTTGGACAAGATGATACACATCAAGGGGAGGACTAAAAAAGCTTGGACACTAAAGACTACAGAGGTTGGGGCCTGAAACCAAAGGTGGCGCATTGGACATATGAGGGCTTAATTATGCTAATCCTGACATACGCGTCGATAGTCTGGTGGAAGTGCAATTACTGGACTTAAGATCTTAGTTAGGCTAGGATAGTGGAAGTCCGATATTTCAAGCTCACTGTGGCTATTCAGTCCATTGTAATACCACAATTGCGAACTTCTCTTTTATCACTGAATGATGCCCGATTCTATGTTAAGCTCAATGACAAGGGACCTCTTTTTTATAGACGAAACCGAACGGCATTCCACATTGCGGTGAAACCACTCTGGGTAGCTTTGAAACCCTCAGAAATGTCACCAGTATTACTGAGAGGGTTTAATCCACCGGTGAAAAACTTTTTTGTGTTTGGTCGAAACTGGGCTCGGATGGATGCTAACCATTGCAGCACGAGTCGTGTTCACAAAACAGTTATTATTATAGACTCCCTAGTTTCAAAGTGCCCACAATTTTAAAAGATGAAAAAAAAAATAAATTAAAAATAGAGAAAAGACCGGAAGATGGCAAAGTATTAATTTCATAAAACCGAGAGACAAATAGACATGCGATAAAAATTACATTTCAAAAACCTACAAATTTGAAAAGATTTCTCCGATGTTTTTCAGAAATCAAACTCACAACTCTCACCATCCGTAATCCTAAGTGGTAACCTTTTTAGGATCCCTAATTGTGATACTAATTAATCCAAATTTATTTGAACATCCCTATAGTAGAAAAACATCTATCCATATTTACCAATTCATTATGATTAATTATGTTTTATTCACATTATAGAAAATGCATACATAGTTCTAATATAAATTTGGAAGTTAATTAGATACGAATATTTAACTTATTTTAAACAGGGTTTGATAATTATAAATTAAGTAATTTTAAAAACGTTTCCTATTTAGCAAAATGCAAAATGTATATCAATTCAAAATAACATAGCCCTTAATGGGTATTACTTGGCTTGCGGTAACACTTGCGAATGGCAAGGTATCTTAAAACTTCTTAACACCGTGTTCTCAATTGTAAGTTATCCATACGGGGTATATATTGAACAAAAAGGGCCGATTAAACACGTAAATAACTCAGTTCGACAAAATTTTCTATAGAAATTAAATTTTGACAAAATTTTCTATAGAAATAAAATCTTGACAAAATTTTCTATAGAAATAAAATTTTTGTAGATTATTTTTGGGGATCGACTATATATAACTATAGACCGATATGGACCAATTTTGGCATGGTTGTTAGCCGGGTAGGATGAATTTTGCTCCTCCAATAGCTCCGTAGGTCAAATCTGGGGATCTGGGGATCAGTTTAAATGGGGGTTATATAATTAAGTCCGGTAGGGACCAATTTTTGCATGGTTGTTAGAGACCATATACTAACACCCCGTACCAAATTTCTACCGGATCGGGTGAATTTTGCTCTTCCAAAGGGTTCCGGAGGTCAAATCTATGGATCGGTTTTTATGGGGGCTATATATAATTATGGATCGATGTGAACAAATTTTTGTATGGTTTTTAGAGACCATATACTAACACCATGTAACAAATTTCAGCCGGATCAGATGAAATTTGCTTCTCTTAGAGGCACCGCAAGCCAAATCGAGGGATCGCTTTATATGGAGGCTACATATAATTATGGACCGATTTAGACCAATCTTTGCAGGGTTGTGAGAGACCACGTACTTACACCATGTACCAAGTTTCAACCGGATCGAATGAATTTTGCTCCTCCAAGAGGCTCCGCAAGACAAATCTGAGCGTCGGTGGGGGCTATTCGTAAAAGTGGTCCGATCAATCAATAACAACTACTTGTTTCGATAGCGTGTTTCGTTCGGAAGTTAGCGTGATTTCAACAGACAGACGGACGGACATGCTTACATCGACTCAGAATTTCATCACGACCCTGAATATATATACACGCAAAGAAAAAAAACGTTTGGAAAACGTGTACCGACAACGTTTTTCTTTTGTTAGAGTATTTTGAATTGCTTCGAAAAGTATACACTTTTATCACCAAAAAAAATTCGTTTGTTACAAAATGTTAATTTTTTAATAAAAAAAGTTATTTTTGAACCAAAAACACAGTCCATTTCGTTTATATCAAACACTGTTCTTTTCTGACTTTAGGTCTTTAATAAGACACATTTTACAGTTCAAAATTTAATATACTACAATGTAATGTTGAACATTTTTTCGGAATCTTCCTAACATAGAATAGAATATATGTAAAAAAAAAAAAAACTTTGGTCGAAGCAGGGATCGAACCCACGACCCTTGGCATGCAAGTCAGACGTAGCAACCACTGCTCCATGGTGCCCAACTAAATGTATTTTTCTGTGAAATAAACTTTGTTTAATTGGCTCGTGGGCGCCGCAAGCTATGCTATATAAATATAACTTATATGGGTAATTGTCTATTGATGACAATAACGGCTACATAGCTCAGTGGGTAGTGTGTTGGCTTACAAATTGCATGGTCCGCGGTTCGATTCTCCGTCCAGGCGAAAGGTAAAAAAAAATTTTAAATTTATAAAATCGTATAATTTCTTCTACATTGTTTGTATTACAGAAAAAGGTGCTAAAGAACTAAAAAACTTCGTGGAAGTGAGAAAGATGTGAGGGAAAATGCAATTAGCCAGAAAACATTTTTTTTCAGTTAGTCTTTATGAAAATGTTTTTACATCCTGGAAAAGAATAAACGTTTATCACAAAAAGTATATACTTTTCTTCCAAATACACTTCCTTTTAACGAAAAGCAAATGAGAAACGAACTTTGTTTGTCTAAAATTTCGTTTGGGAGGAAAGAATTATTTTTTTGCGTGTACTTTAAGGGGTCTTAGAGAAATATTTCGATGTGTTACAAACGGAATGACGAAGTTAATATACCCCCCCATCCTATGGTGGAGGCTATAAAAATGCCGATTAAATACGTCTCTAATTCAGTTTGACAAAATTTTCTATAGAATAAAATTTTGACAAAAATTTCTATAGAAATAAAATTTTGACAAACATTTCTATACAAAAAAAAAAAAAAACTGCAAAATTTTGTATACTAATAAAATTTTGACAAAATTTTTTATAATAATAAAATTTTCTATAGAAAACAAAATTTGGTATATTCTTCCAAGGGGCTCCGGAGGTCAAATCTGCGGATCGGTTTATATGGGGGCTACATATAAATATGGACTGATATGGACCAATTTCTACATGGTTGTTAAATACCATATACTAACACCGCGTACCAAATTGCAACCGAATCGAATGAATTTTGCTCATCCATGAGGCTCCGTAGGTCAAATCTGGGGATCGATTTATATGGGGGCTATATATAATTATGGACCGATGTGGACCAATTTTTGCATGGTTGTTTGAGACCATATACTTACACCATGTATCACATTTCAGCCGGATCGGATGAAATTTGCTTCTCTAAGAGGCTCCGCAAGCCAAATCGGGGGATCGGTTTATATGGGGGCTATATATAATTATGGACCGAGGTAAAACCAATTTTTGCATAGTTGTTAAAGACCATTTACTGGCACCATGTACCAAATTTCGGCCGGATCGTATAAAATTTGCTTCTCTTAGAGGCTCCGCAAGCCGATCTGGGGATCGGTTTATACTCGTATGTGGGATATATATAATTATGGACCGATGTGGACCAAGTTTTGCGTAGTTGTAAAAGACCATATAGTTACATCATGTACCAAATTTCAACCGGATCGGATGAATTTTGCTCCTGCAAGAGGCTCTGCAAGCCAAATCTGAGCGTCGGTTTATATGGGGGCTATTTTTCGATGTGTTACAAACGGAATGACAAAGTTAATATATTATATGGTGGAGGGTACAAGAATATTGACCATCAAAATCACTTTCTTCGGTATCTAATTCTAATTCCGTCCGTCTGTGTTTATTGTTCATAGGTTCCGGCCGCAATTATTATCAGATTTTGATGAAATTAGGTAGAAAATGAAAAAAATTGTATCAAAGTTAGATATAGCCCCCATATATATGTATCGCCCGATTTCGATAAATGAGTTCATATTGCGCTTATTTACTGCCCGATAGAACCCTTAAAGTGTGAAAAATTTTTTCGAATTCGGTTCAGATTTAGATACAGCTCCCATATATATGTTTCAACCGATTTCCCAAATTTGACTATGAAACCTTTATCTATTAATCGATCTTACTCAAATTTGGCAAAATGTAAGTACTAACTAGACCTGCCAAAAACCATCACAATCGATTCACATTTAGATATAACTCCCATAACTCTTGTGGCTTTCCCACTTTCTTTTAATATAATTATTTGTGTTTAATTTGCTCTACTTTTCGTCGGTTTTATGTGGTATTTTACTTTTCCAGAAAGTAACGATAGCATTTGCATCTTTTATGCTTTTCAGCCAAAATGAGAATAATTCGCTATTTTTGTCTTCACTATTTCTAGAAAATTTAAATTTATTTATTATGGGCAGACACATTTTACAAAACGCAAAAGTATATTTTCTCATGAACAATAACAAACAAGGGGTTTCATTAACGATTCTAGTTCTATAAAATATAACAGCACTGTTTAAACCACAAACAGAAGTTCATAAACTAAAATATTTGTTAAAGTGTTTACAACATTAACTGTCTCTCCACTTAGAATCCACATTTAAAAGTTTTCTTCATTCACTTCTATTGCGAAAAAAAATGAAGCACGATTTTTATACCCTCCACCATGGGATGGGGGTATATTAACTTTTTCATTCGTTTGTAACACATCGAAATATTGCTCTAAGACCCTATAATGTATATATTCTGGGTCGTGAAGAAGTGGAGAGTCGATATAAGCATGTCCGTCCGTCTGTTGAAATCACTCTAACTTCCGAACGAAACAAGCTATCGCCTTGAAACTTGCCACAAAGAGTTGTTATTGATGTAGGTCGGATGGTATTCCAAATGGGCCATATCATACCACTTTTACGTATAGCCCCCATATAAACGGACCCCCAGATTTGGATTGCGGAGTCTCTAAGAGAAGCATATTTCACCCGATCTGGCTGAAATTTAATACATTGCGTAGGTATATGGTCTCTAACAATCATACAACATTGCGCTAGTATATGACCGATAACAACCATGCCAAAATTGGTCCGTATCAATTTATAGTCATATATAGCCCCGAGATAAACCGATCCCCAATCACAGAAAAAATGGCCCTTTTCGGTTCATAATCACGATTGCCACTCGAGCCAAAAATAATCTACCAACATTTTATTGCCATAGAAAATTTTTTCAAAATTGTATTTCTTCAGAAAATTTTATCAAAACATAATTTTTATAGAAAATTTTGTTAAATATTTATTTCTATAGAAAATTTTGTCAAAATTTTATTTCTACAGAACATTTTTTCAGAATTTAATTTCTGCAGAAAATTTTGTCAAAATTGTATTTCTATAGGAAATTTATGAAGCATATATTAGTTGGAGAGGAATATTTTTCAATATCTTGCAAAACATTAAGAATTCTACCAATCTACTAAAAAGATAAAAAATCTGTGATTTTTAGTAGAATCATGTTCATAATTGTATATAGCCCCCCATTTAAAGCGACCCCCATATTTCAATTCTGGCTTTATAATTACCGCACAAAAGGTCATATCTGTTCGTAATTATTTCTTCCCTATATATACCGGTCAAGAACTGAATATATACGCATTTAATCGGCCTTTCGTTTGTCTACTATATATCCTGCATGGACTAACTTACAATTTAGAAGATGATGTTAAGAAGTTTTAAGATGCCTTGCCATCGACTGCAACCCAAGTAATTCAATTGTGGATGACCGTCTTTTGTAAAAGTTTCTATGCAATCCATGATGGAGGGTACATAAGATTCGGTCAAACTTACGGCCGTATATACTAGTTTTTTCTATTTTTCTATATTGATAGCTTTTGGCTCATGAATAGTGTTGCCAAGTCGTAAATTTACTTTTTACTTTTACTATCCAAGATGTTCTAAAATAATTTCAATTAAAACATCTAATAATTTTTCATTTTGAAAATTTGACTTTTTTCAGCTGTTTTGCGATTTCCGCCCATAGTGCAATGCCATGAACAATGATAGTAGATTTTTTTATTTTTGCAAACAAAGCATTTTGCGACATATCCAATTTAATGTGACATATGAAGTTATAAAAAGAGATTATTGCATTTTCTGTGGTTAGTACGTCCATTATGTGAAACATTCACACTTCATTACGCATAGTGGTCAAATCCAAATATAATTCCTTCACTTATCATTGCGCTAAAGCACTTAGACACTGCTTGTATGGGTACACGCTCCGTGCATGGATGACCGACCACAAATACTTCGATGAATATTACCAGCATATGTTTGCACACTTTTTTGTTGTTGTCTTGGTCTTGGCGATTATTGGAATAAAATATGAAAATTATGACTAAACAAAAAGAAAATGCTAACGCAAAGAGGGAACACAAAAAAGGAAATCAAAGGAAGGAAACCACTAGAATTTCTAAATGTATTCATAAGTAATGAAAAGCAATTTACAAGATGTGGAAACGTGATAAGGTTTTAATGCAAATCACTCCATCTTTTCATACTCAACCAATGAATGCTCACCACTATATATATGAAGGTTTGATGGGAGACACAAAAAATTCTGTGGCATTTTCGCTTTTAACTACACTATGCGACGAAAACAGCAAAACTTTCGACCGATTTACACACATATGACCACGGAGGCAAAAGTTTTACTCTGATTAACGTAAAATTTTGCAGAGATAGCAGAATTAACATGCGTGCCAAATTAAATCTGAATCCAAATCGGTTCAGATTTAAATATATGAATTTTGACCTTTAAATTTGATGGATTTGAGCCAAATTTTGTGTACCATACACAAAACTTTGCTCTACGCTGAGGTTACGGGTATATAGACGGCCCTGTCCCACTTTAGGCTAGTTTAGGTGGCAGCCCGATGTATCAGGCTCACTTATACTATTCAGTCCATTGTGATACCACATTGGTAAACTTCTCGCTTATCACTGAGTGCTGCCCGATTCCATGTTAAGCTCTATGACAAGGGACCTCCTTTTATAGCCGAGTCCGAACGGCGTTCCACATTGCAGCGAAACCACTTAGACAAGCTTTGAAACACTCAGAAATGTCACCACCATTACTGAGGTGGGATAATCCACCGCTAACAAACTTTTTGGTGTTCGGTCGAAGCAGGAATCGAACCCACAACCTTGTGTATGCAAGGTTGGCAAGCTTTCCATTGCACCATGGTGGCTCCCACTTTAGACTTTACTTACTTGTTTTCATATGTTTCAGTGTAAAAATTATACGTTTGGAACTCAAATTGTTAGCACATTATTTTTAAGTGCAAGCATATAATGTTCAAAAACTAGTATAACATGTTTGGGACATATATGTTAATATAATAAAACATATTATGTTTTCGACATTAGATTTTCTTAATTTTAATTTGGAAATTTTGTATAAACATATATATGTTTGAAAACATCCGATAGAGCGAGAAAGAGAGTACAGTAGTCTTTTGGAGCAGTAAATTTGGTGGAAATTTGGTACATTCTCTAATAATATTGGTCCACAAAAGTCCATAAATATATACAGTTAGCAAAAAAAAGTTGTACACTAATATGATATAAATTGTAAAACGGTATGGAAAATACACAATTTATTTCATATTGGCGTACGACTTTTTTTTTTGGTCACTGTATATAATTATGGATCTATGATCGATCCTTAGATGTGAACTCTGCGCATCAAAGAGGACTAAATTTCATCCGATCCGGTTGAGATATTAGTCCGGTATGTGATATTAGTCCGGTAAAAATTTAGTACGTGATGTTAGTATCTGCCCTCTAATAACCATGAAAAAACTTGCTCCATATAGGTCCGTAATTATATATAGCCCCCATATAAACTTACCCCCTAAAATTTGACTTCTGAATGATCTAAGGAACTAATTTAATCCGACCCGATTAAATTTGGCCTTCTTATTATTATGCGTAAATTGGTTCAAATCCTTTAATAAAATTTTATATGCTTCCCTATAAAAAACGATCACGGGCAAAAGATTTTCAATTTAAAAGGGGTGTATGGGAGCTTTCTATTTCTACCAGAAATATTGATTTTAGACCCCACATTCCTCATACTCACCTCGTGAGTCGATATAATCCACGTCTGTCCGTCCGTCCACACTAAAGATGTACACGTGACACGAAATTGTCGTGACTCACGAACATTTTGTTAAAAAACCAAAATGTCGTGCGTGAGCGTGAGTCACGAAAATATTATCTTCGTGAGTGTGCGTGAGTAAAGATTTACGCTCACGAAAATAATCCCGCTCACGAACAAAAAGGCTTAAGAGTTCAATTCATTTAGTGACACCTGGGATGTTAAGAGTGTAATAACGCTTTCGTTTTTATACCCTTCACCACTACTGTGGTACAGGGTATAATAAGTTTGTGCATTTGTATGTAACGCCAAGAAATAATTGTCATAGACCCATCTTTTAGTATACCGATCGGCTTAGTATACCTTAAATGAGTCGATTTAGCGATGTCCGTCTCTCTGTCTATCTGTCCGTCTGTCTGTATATGTAATTTTGTGCACAAAGTACAGGTCGCAGTTTAAGTCCGATCGTCCTCAAATTTGACATAACGTCTTTCTTCGGGTAGAAGACAATCGCTATTGATTTTGGAAAAAATCGGTTCAGATTTAGATTTAGGTGTCATATATAGTTATCACCGATTTGATCATAATTCACGTATTTATGAACCGACGTTCTTCAAATTTTGTACATCTGAATGTTTTTTCAGTCCCGTAAAAACTGCCAAATATCAGCTAAATCGGTTCAGATTTATATATAGCTCCCATATATATATATCTTTCGTCCGATTTTGACTTATATGGCTTCAAAAGCCACAGTTTTGCCCTGATTTGATTAAAATTTTGTACAAGGAGTACGTTTAATAGTATCGTTGAGTGTGCTTAATTTGGTTAAAATCGGTTCCGATTTAGATATAGCTCCCATATATATCTTTCGTCCGATTTGGATTTATATGACCTCAAAAGCCAGAGTTTTGCCCTGAATTGCTTGAAATTTTGCACAAGGAGTACATTTTATAGTATAGTTAATTGTGCAAAATTTAGTTGAAGTCGGTTCAGATTTAGATATAGCTCCCATATATATCATTCACCCGATTTGGACTAATATGCCCACAGAGGCAAAAGTGCTACTCTGATTTACGTGAAATTTTGCAGAGGAAGTAGAATTGAACTTGAAATCTTGCACCTTAAAGGTTCTGCATATGCGTGTTTATTTTGGTTGAAATCGGTTCAGATTTTGATATAGCCCCCATGTATATCTTTCGCCCGATTTTCCGTCATATGACCACAGAGGTCAAAGTTGTTATCCGATTTACGTGAAATTTTGCACAGGGAGTAGATTCAACATAGTAACTATGCATGTGAAATTTGATTGCAATCGGTTCAGATTTCGATATCGATTCCATATATATGTTTTTCCTATTTAGGCAAAACTGGTCGAAATACCTACATATCAAATCGCCACTGCTAAGTCGAAAACTTATCAAAATGACTCAAATTTTCCAACTACTCTATTACACATCTATCGACCGATAAATCATAAATACACTTTTGCGAAGTTGTCTCGAAATTGGTTCATATTTAAATGTTTCCTATATTTTTTTACTAACATTGTGTTCCACCTCAGCGCATTAGCCGACTTAAATGTAAAATCTATAAGTATTGCAGAACATCATACAGATCTGCTCAGATATACAGAATATGTGTATGGATTTATATAACATCCAACATATTGGACGGATTTGATATGGTATCGAAAATGTGGACTTACAAAGTGGTGAAGGGTATAATATAGTCGGCCCCGCCCGACTTTAGACTTTCCTTACTTGTTAATATGTTCATGTTTTCAGACACGTCGCTAAGGTAAATTACTCAAAAAATTGTTCGTGAGTCACGACATTTTTCGTGAGTCACGACATTTTCGTGCGTGAGTACAAATTTTCTTTTCGTGAGTGTGCGTGAGTCCTACCAAACAATATCGTGCGTGAGTGTGCGTGAGTAAGATTTTTCCGTCGTGAGTGTGCGTGAGTAAAATATTACTCACGTGCACACCTCTAGTCCACACCCTAAAAAAAAAATCGCTTCTCTTGTACATATACCCCAAACACATGTTGCTTCAAGCATATATATTATCAGAATTGGTCCAAACAAAATATTGTTTCTATTGTTCAAACATATTATGTTTCACCTTAGGCGTACACGTGTAGAAAAAAATTTTAATGAAATTTTCTTTGTGTGAATATATGATATGAAGGCGCCAATTGGTTACTTCCATTCTTTTTCTTGCAGCATACTCTCTAGGTCTCTGTTTCTAAACACATATATGTTTATAGGCTATTTATAAATTAATATATATTTGCATCCAAGCATATTATATTTACAGACATTTTATGTCCCAAAAACAATATGTTGTAACATATTAACATATATGTCCCAAACATGTTATGCTAGTTTATGAACATTGTATGCTTGCACTTAAAAATATTGTGTTAAAAATTTGAGTTCCAAACATATAATTTTTACACCCAAACATATGGAAAATAGTCTTTTTCGTCCGTGTATGTATTTCTTGGTCGCATTATTCCGGCCACAATTTAGATATAGTTCTCGATAGCTATAGATTTCGACAATTGGGGTCACATTGCGCATCTTTTTTATAACCGATCGTCAAATTAGGAACTAGGTAATGTAATTCACCACCCTTCAAGTGAGCAAAATTTCATCGAAATCGGATCAGGCTTAGATATAACTATATTTGAACAGAATCATGAAAATCCCATATATGTGTATATATCGCCCGAATAAGTTGTTGACCATAATGTCCTCGTTTATTAACCGATCTTATTCAAACTTAGCACAAGATCATCCAAATCGGTTTCGATTTAGATATAGATCCCATATATATGTGTCATCCGTTTTTGGAAAATTTGGCTCTAATGTCCTTATTTTAGATCATAATGCACTCATTTATTAATCGATCTTACTCAAATTTGGCACAAGGTAATCTTCTGTAATACCAACCAAACCCGCAAAATATCATCCACATTGAGCGGTTGCCTTTATTTTAATAATGGTCTAAATATTAGTGGCATACTTGCTCTGTAGGTACAAAATCAAGTGTAGATCCTAATATCAGGCATTTATGTTCAGACTGAGATAAAGCTCCCAGACACAAATACCCCACAAATGCTTATGTTTACTAATTCAATAGGGGTGGTTTAGGGTATGATATAGTCAGACCCGGCTGACTTTCTACTTTACTCACTTGTTTTGAATATGTTTTAGCATTATGGTCAAGCTTCACAAAATTATCGAATTTCAATAATATTGAAGATTTTAATCTCATAACTCTAAGGAACCAATCATTGAAAATTTTATCGACTATAGTGTCAAGTAAGACAAATTGGAATCACAGAAATTGGTCTCCTATGTTAAGCATAATTGGCATTCGTATTTTAAGCCCATGAAATCGTTCTATACAATACAATATTTTTCCTTCACTGTATATATCTACTTTACAAATTCCAACCCACATTTCAGTGAACATTTGTTTTTTGTCAACTAGTGATATCGTGTAGTTTTCGATGATTGGGATATCCAAGAGTCTGGGCGAAAAAACATCACCGACAATCTGTGTCAATATTATAATTTCGGGCAACACATTGTTATGGAAAGGACGAAGAACTAAATCTGTGGTGCTCTGCTATGCTATGTGATTTGATATAATGTGAAGGTAGATTTTTCATTTCCCGGCTGTGAGGGAGATGGGTCTTATGGACTTTATACCATATGAAAGACCCCAAAAAACAACACGTCCATATGTACAGTCAAACACTTTGTTCAATATGTTCAGATGGCTGGAGTTGTCTGAGTGAATTGGGCAACCGTGCTTCTCACATTTGTATTCAAATTTATTGATTTCGAAATAATGTGGGTATTTGCTGGGATTTGTTTTTGTTCGTTTGGTTTATTAAAAATTCGAAACACATTCTCTGAATTTAGTCAAGAGAAAACTGTTTATGGTTATTCAGTGATATTTCGTTGACAGATTATGTTAATGGCACTAAGGATGGGTATATCAATGACAATGGTATAAGGAATGAAATCTCCTGCTAGGATGACAAAAATGGGTATACAAATTGGACTTTATTCAACACAAATAAGATGTCTGAATTATTACGTTGAGCTAAGTGTAGCAATGAAGGGAAGATGCACATAATCATTAAGGAAAAACAAAACCAGGAATGCAAAAAAAGAAATCCAAAGGTAAATGACAGAAGACAATATTCATTTGATTAGATCGAATTTATGAAATTATGGAAATTCACAGCGAATCAGAATATTTTCTTTGTTGTAATTTGTGAAAAACAAATTGGAGAACATTTTTAAGGCCACCATCAATATCAATTCAATGAGGCTATTGGGTGAGCAAATTAGTAATGTGGGATTAACAACAGATGGCATAGCTCGCATTAGACAATACTGAAGCTATATTCCTTTGATAACATCCCAACAAAAAAAGCTTCGCCAAAAAAGTAGTGAAGGTGTTCTTTTTGGCGCAGAAGCTATAAATTTAGCATGGGCTTGTCATAGGACGGATGTCTACTATTTCAATAGACGTTACACTGAATTTGCAACACTTCTTAAGGTGTAATCCGAATTCAGTGTTTTCGATTTGAATTTAAAAAATTTGTGGTATATTGCCATAATAACTTTTATATTTTTTTATGATTTTAATTGCATTCTAATGTTTGTCCGAATCGTTTGACTTCAAATATTTTCAAAACTTCGCAATATATTTAGAATAGATTTACCATTTTTTTCGTCAAAATTTGAATAATTTCTATGGTTTTATTAAATCTTTCTCTATTTTCAAGCTACTTGAAACAAAAACATGTAAATTTACCCATTAAAAATTTGAAAAAAACGACTTATAAGAAATTTGATTAAAAGAACTTCCTCCACACAAAAAAATAATACATTTATTTTATGAATAGCGTTAAAAAAAATTTCCAAACATGAAATTCATAAATTGTATGAACAATGTTCATAATTTCAAAAATAAAAAAAAACACACACACACACAAAACATTGTTTTTGAATTTTTTTATATTATAAATGAATTACAATATTTTCGATACTGAAAAACTATGTACTTTTACATAATATTCATTAAAAACGCCATACAGTAAGTGTAACTTTTCCTTTTTACATCGATCCATACTTATATATAGGCCCCATATAAACGATCCCCAGATTCAGTTTTCGGAGTCTCTTGGAAGAGCAAATTTCATCCGATTCGGTTGAAATTTTCTACTTTGTGTAAGTATACGGTTAGGGAGCCACCATAGTGCAATGGTTAGCGTGCCCGCCCTCCATACACAAGGTCGTGGATTCGATTCCCACTTCGACCGAACACCAAAAAGTTTATGACATTTCTGATGTTTCAAAGCTTCTCTAAGTGGTTTCACTTCAATGTGGAACGCCGTTCGGACTCCGCTATAAAAAGGAGGTCCCTTGTCAATGAGCCTAGCATGGAATCGGGCAGTACTCAATGATAAGAGAGAAGTTCACCAATTTGGTATCACAACGGACAGAATAGTCTAACCTAACCTAAGTATATGGCCACAAATAACCATGCAAAAATTTATCCATATTGGTCCATAATTATATATAGCCCCCATATAAGCTGATACCTCTTGGAGGAGCAAATTTCATCCGAACCGTTTGAAATTTGGCACGTTATATAAGTATATGGTTAATAATGTACATGGACTCTTTCATACAATGCATGAAACTTGACATAACAGGTTGGCTGAGAAGTCCCCGGTCTAACAAGGAAAAACACATTTTTTTTTGTCAAAATTCGTTTTTATTATTCAACATAGTTCCCTTCAAGAGCGATACAACGATAATAACGACCTTCAAATTTTTTGATACCATTTTGGTAGTACTCCTTCGGTTTTGCCTCAAAATAGGCCTCAGTTTCGGAAATCACCTCTTTATTGCAGCCAAATTTTTTTCCCTGCGAGCATCCTTTTGAGGTCTGAGAACAAGAAAAAGTCGCCGGGGGCCAGATCTGGAGAATACGGTGGGTGGGAAAGCAATTCGAAGCCCAATTCATGAATTTTTGCCATCGTTCTCAATGACTTGTTGCACGGTGCGTTGTCTTGGTGGAACAACACTAATTTCTTCTTCATATGGAGCCGTTTTGCCGCGATTTCGACCCTCATACCCTCCAATAACGCCATATAATAGTCACTGTTTATGGTTTTTCCCTTCTCAAGATATTCGATAAAAATTATTCCATGCGCATCCAAAAAAGCAGAGGCCATTACTTTGCCAGCGGACTTTTGAGTCTTTCCACGCTTCGGAGACGGTTCACCGGTCGCTGTCCACTCAGCCGACTGTCGATTGGACTCAGGAGTGTAGTGATGGAGCCATGCTTCATCCATTGTCACATATCGACGGAAAAACTCGGGTGTATTACGAGTTAACAGCTGCAAACACCGCTCAGAATTATCAACACGTTGTTGTTTTTGGTCATATGTGAGCTCGCGCGGCACCCATTTTGCACAGAGCTTCCGCATATCCAAATATTGATGAATGATATGACCAACACGTTCCTTTGATATCTTTAAGGCCTCTGCTATCTCGATCAACTTCATTTTACGGTCTTCAAAATCATTTTGTGGATTTTTTTGATGTTTTCGTCGGTAACCGCCTCTTTCACCGACCTCCGTGCTCATTTCACCATGCTTAAATTTTGCATACCAATCAATTATTCTTGATTTCCCTGGGGCAGAGTCCGGAAACTCATTATCAAGCCACATTTTTGTTTCCACCGTATATTTCCCCTTCAGAAAACAGTATTTTATCAAAACACGAAATTCTTTTTTTCCATTTTTTTCACAATAACAAAAGTTGCTTCACATAAGACGCTCTATCTCACAAACTAATTGACTTACAGACGTCAAATTTTGACACGAATCATTTGAAGGTTGGTACTATATAAAAATAATATGCATTTAATGCTAGCAACGCCAACTATGTATCAGACTTATCAGCCAAACTGGTTTTCTCTTAGCGTGATATAGCCACAACCAGGGTCCGAACGGACCAACATTGGTTTAAAAAATTATTAATTATTAAATTTGGTCCGATGGTCGGACCAAATACAATTTGGTTGATTTTGGTTCATGTGCGCCAAGTCGGTATTTTTTTAAATTTTCTATAGAAATAAAATTTTGACAAAAATTTCATTAGAAATTAAATTTTTCCAAAATTTTGTAAAAATTTTCTATAGAAATAAAATTTTGACAAAATATTCTATAGAAATAAAATTTTGAAAAAATGTTCTATTGGAATAAATTTTTGAAAAAAAAAATTAAAACAAAAAAATAAATTTTTGACAAATTTTTCTAAAGAAATAATTTTTTTTACAAATTTTTCTAACGAAATAAATTTTTTACAAATTTTTCTAACGAAATAAAATTTGACAAAATGTTCTAAAGAAATAAAAAATTGACAAAATTTTCTATAGAAATAAAATTTCGACAAAATTTTATATAGAAATAAAATTTCAACAAAATTTTATATAGAAATAAAATTTTGATAAAATTTTGACAAAATTTTCTATAGAAACAAAATTTTAAAAAATTTTCTATAGAAATAAAATTTTGACGAAATTTTCTATAGAAATAAAATTTTGACGAAATTCTCTACAGAAATAAAATTTTCACAAAAATTTCACGAAAAATTTTCCAATTAAAATTTTAATTGAGTTTTAAAAAATTTTCAATGAAAAATTTAATTGAGTCAACAAATTTGTTAATTGAAATAAAAATCAATCACACAAATTAATAGTATCAATTAAATATTTAATTGGATCAATTAATTTTTTAATTGACTGTCAATTAATTTTTTAATTGATATTATCATTTCTGTGATTGAAGACATTTCAATTAAAAAATTAATTGGATCAATTAATTTCGTGATTGAATCAGAAAATTTTTTTTTGTGTGTATAAAGAACAGAAAGAGCTTTTAAAGTTGTGCCTTTAGAACAACTTCCAAATTTCTTTACTGGGTTCTTAAGTCTTCATGTGAAACAAATGTCATCCGATTCGGTAATCCCTCTAACTACTATAAAAATAAATGTCCATAATTATATAGGAATCCTCTCTTTAAACCGACCAAGTACTAAAGTGGATTATTATTCTGTCTTTTTCATCTAACCTAGACTCCAGACAATGCTATGAAGTTTTAAGGTTGCCATTGACAAATGTTTCCATTACTCAGTAAATTGATTATGTATAACAGTGTTTAGTACGCAATCCATCGTGTAGGGTACATAAGATTCGGCCTGACAGAACTCTCAACCACATATTCTTGTATATAAACCAGTTTGTAGCTTTACATCGAAACTTATGACTTAATTTTAAAAGGTGACTTCCGGTGAGAAACAATGACATCGTAGAGCAGTAAAAATATGAATGTTATTTATAAACTTCTCACCCTATTTGGAGGAGGGTAGCATAAATTACTTTTGTTTTTAGTAACATTTTTTTATTTAGCGTTAATGTATTTATGATTCGGTTGTGTACCATGTTGTTTATTGCTCGCTGTAATTATAGGTCTTTAGCGAGCAATGACCCAAATATGTATATTTTTGTACCAGGGGGAATTTCAATGTGTGAAAACCGTATGTCCTTTTGTTGGCACCATACCACATACGTGTATAATTGATCCACTTAAAAAATAATAATTACAGTATGTCTGCTATTATTTTCATTTCTACTATTCATTTGTTTTGTTGCAACGGCAATTATAAAAATTACATTCCTTAACACTTTGACCATAAAAAGCGCAGAACATAACGTACAAACCTAAAAATAATGAATGGCTGTATTGCCAAAGAGAAGCAGCAGTTTCTATAAGAAGTTGGTTTTTGTTAACTTTGGAAAAAAGGGTTACTGTACGTTGTAGCCACTAATTCAACGCACAGGGAAATGCCATATCTAATATAATATTTTGACAATTAAAAAATGTAAGAAGACTATGCAGTTGATAGTTCGGATTACATGAAGATCTATATGATTATTTATACCCTTCAAAATTACAGCGGGTACAGCGTAAAATAAATTTCATGAATATGGGATACACTGAAAAAAAAAAAAAACAGTGAACCCATCAGGAAGAAAACTTTCGGTTAATTTTAGAAAATTTTGAATATTTGTAGAAAATTTTAACTAAACGGTATTACAAACGTTGTCATCACGCCGATGTCATAAAAATAAGTAAATATTTTTCGTCAAATTCAAGAAAATTTATTAGACATAACTAAGTTTTTTCACTTGTTAAAGAAAATTTTGTAGTTTGAAGGAAAAACTTGGAATTCAATATTGCAAGAATGTCTCTAGTGACATACGAAGTTCATGATGGACGCATTTTTGGTCAAATCTACAAATTTAAAGAAATTCTGAACTATTTTGTGGAAGACACGAATTTAGTTAATCTTTATGCTTCATTTGAGTATATTTTTTCCCCCCGGATTTAGGTAATTTAACTAACGTACTCAAAAAATTATTAGAGTAAAGGAAACTTTCTCCAAACATAATAATTCCATGAACTAAAATAAAGTTAAATTGGCTTTAGTGAAGTAGAGAGTTCACTTTTTTTTTGAGTGTAAGAATTGTATCCTCTACTTTACGAATTACACGTGGATGGACAGACGGACGGACATCAAGAGTTAAACTCTAGCTCCACAGCCCAGCATGCGACATTTTAGACTTTCAAGAAATATATGGTAGATTTACCAATTTATCAACTGATTTGGCTGAGATTTCATATAGCTTCTCTAAAATAAATTTACTGAATATCGGATAAGATTTGTAATCCTACTTTGCGAAAAACACGTAGATGGACTCAGTAATCAAATTTCCACTGTATACTATTAAAAGCTTATTTGAGCTCCGCATTTATTGCAACACAATTATTATAATAATCTTTTTTTCCATGCTGCTAAAGGTTGCATATTAAAAACAAGTAAGTAAAGTAGAAAGTCGGGCGTGGCCAACTATATCATACCCTAAACCACCATTACAGAATTAGTAATCATAAGCATTTGTGGGGTAACATATAGGTCTGGGAGATAAACCGCAGTTGCATATTTACGGAAATTAATGGGGTACATGTCTATGGGTGCTTTGTGTCAATCTGACTATAGGTCATAGTCAATGTTGCCAGGGAAAATGTTCGGTTTACCCTACAAGGACAAAAAAAGTTCCCTACTTTCTCATACATTCCCAAACAATTTTCCCTACTATATTTTTCGTTACATTTAAACAATTGTACAAAACAAACATGGTTCTAAGTACTTTGTTATCTTAAAACATGAATATGCAACGTATATAACTTAGAATATAAATTTGTATTACCACCACGGTTGCCAGAGTTGGTAGAATTCTACCCAAATTAGTAATCTTTTTTGTTAAATCTCTATAAAAATAAAATTTTGGAAAAAGTTTCTATAAACAAATTTTTGTGAGAAATTTTTCTATAGAAATAAAATTTTGAGAATAATTTCTATAGAAATAAAATTTTGGGAAAAAATTCCACAGAAATAAAATTTTGAGAAAAATTTTTTATAGAAATAATATTTTGAAAAAATTTCCTATAGAAATACAATTTTGACAATTTTGATTTCCCCTACGTCTAGCAACACTGGCTGTGTTGATATTGCGCCTACGGAGTTAGTATGCCACTAATATTGAGCCCATTATTAAAAAAGAGAAAATCGTTAAATTAGTGTGGGTAATAAATACAAATTTGTAAAAATCGAGCAATATTCTTATGTAAGAGCTACAAATACGTATAAGTACGATCGGCTAGTACATCAAAATTTGAAATTTGAGTAACATTGGTTAATAAATAAGAGTACTATGGCCAAATTTGGGAAAATCGAGCGATGCATATATATGGAAGCTATATCTAAATTTGAACCAATTTGCATAATATTTTGCGGGTTTGATTAATACCACAAAAGGTTACCTTGTGCAAGATTTGAGTAAGATCAGTTAAGAAATGAGGCCTGTATGGTCAAACATAAGGTTATAAGGGCGAATTTTTCAAAATCGGGCGATACACATATGGGAGCTATATCTAAATTTGAACCGATTTCGATGAAATTTTGCACATATAGTTAGTACTATAGAGGACTGGATCTAGCCAACTTTTAGTAAGATCGGTTAATAAATAAGAGTTCTATGGCCAAATTTGGGAAAATCGGGCTATACATATATATGGGAGCTATATCTAAATCTGGACCGATTTCGGTGAAATTTTGCACATATAGTTAGTACTATAGAGGACTGGATCTAGCCAACTTTTAGTAAGATCGGTTAATAAATAAGGGTTCTATGGCCAAATTTGGGAAAATCGGGCTATATATATATATGGGAGCTATATCTAAATCTGAAGCGATTTCGATGATTTTTTGCACATATAGTTAGTGCTATAGAAGACTACATTTAGCCAAATTTGAGTAAGATCGGTTGATAAATAAGGGTTTTATGGCCAAATTTAGAAAAATCGGGCGGTACATATATATGGGAGCTATAGCTAAATCTGAACCGATTTCGATGATTTTTTGCACATATAGTTAGTGCTATAGTAGATTATATTTAGCCAACTTTGAGTAAGATCGGTTCATAAATAAATTTTGTGGCAAAATTTGGGAAAATCGGGCGATACATACATATGAGAGCTATATCTAAATCTGAACCGATTTGGATGAAATTTTTCAGACTTGAAGGGTGATGGAAAATATTACCTTTTGTCAAATTTGGTGACGATCCGTTGGAAAAAATCGCAACGTGACCCCATTTGTCGAAATCGGGCGATACATATATATGGTAGCTATATCTAAATTTGATCCGATTTCTTCCAAATTCAATAGCGTTCGTCCTTGTGCCCAAAAAACTCCCTGTACCAAATTTCATCAAAATCGTTTAATAATTGCGACCGGAATCCTGTGAACAACAAATACATGGACAGACGTACGGACGGACGGACGGACGGACACCAAGCGCTAGATCGACTCAGGAGGTGATTCTGAGTCGATCGGTATATATTTTATGGAGTCTAAAATCAATATTTCTGGTAGGCACATTTTTTGGCCGATCAAACTTATTATACCCTGACCACTATGTGGTTTAGGGTATAACAAGTATATACGGCCGTAAGTTCGGCCAGACCGAATCTTATGTACCCTCCACCATGGATTGCGTAGAAACTTCTACGAAAGACTGTCATCCACAATCGAATTACTTGGGTTGCGGTAACACTTTCCGATGACAAGGTATCTTAAAACTTCTTAACACCGTCTTTTAAATTGTAAGATAGTCCACACGGTGTATATCAGCGTACGAAAACAAACAAAACAAAACGTTTCCAATTGTTTCGTTTCGTACAATCCACATGTCCAAAACGAAACAAAGCGAAAACCTGACATAACGGCACTTGCCTTTCGTTTTGTATTGTTTTTGTTCGTGAGTGGAAACCAAACCTAAACTGAAAAGTACTGTGGTGCTTAGTAAAATATAGGAAACAAAACGGTACACGTTAAATGCAAACGTTTCGCAAACGTTTGCTCATTCGTTAAGTTCTTACAAGAAGAAAAATCTTGAATTTTATTTTTATACCCCTCACCACTACTGTGGCATAGGGTACAATAAGTTTGTGCATTTGTATGTAACGCTTTGGTAACGATTGGTCTCAGAAAAGTCTGAAACCAATCGTTTAGTATACCGATCGTCTTAGAATGAAATTCTGAGTCGATTTAGCGATGTCCGTCTGTATACCCGTCCGTCTGACTGTATATGTAATTTTGTGTGCAAAGTACAGCTCGCAATTTAAGTCGGGTCGTTCTCAAATTTGGCACAGAATTTCACTTTGGCTCAAAAACAATCGCTATTGATTTTGAAAAAAAAAATCGGTTCATATTTAGATATAGCTGCCATATATATTTTTCACCGATCTGGTCATAATTGACGTATTTATCATCGTCTTTTCTTAAAATTTTGGACAGCCAATTGGTTTGCGGCTCTCGTAAAATATGCAAAATATCAGCTAAATCCATTCCGATTTAGATATAGCTCCCATATATATCTTTCGTCCGATTTGCACTTATGTAGCATCAAAAGCCAGAGTCTTGCCCTGATTTGCTTCAAATTTTACACAGGGCGTTCGGTTAATAGTTCCGATTTAGATATAGCTCCCATATATATCTTTCGCCCTATATGGACTTATATGGCCCCAGAAGCCAAAGTTAGGGGAGTAAAGGGAGTTAAATTAAGGTTCTGGATATGCATGCTTATTTTGGTTGAAATCGGTTCAGATTTTGATGTAGCTCTCATACATGATTTTGATATAGCTCCCGTACATGTAACTTTTAAAGAATTTCTGTTCACATTCTTCTTCTGTTCACATTCTTATCAGGGTGCATATTTTTAAGATGACGCTCCAAATTACCGGCATGCCCACATAAAGTTTTATGGCAGTCTTCATTGTTACATATAAATGTTTTATTTTGATTGTCATACTCAAATAGTTGTCGTAATATATCATTTTTTGGACGCGGCATGATCGTACGAAGACACGGAGTACACTGATTTCACGTATTGGTTATGTCCCGTTGTTGTCATCGTTTCGCTCAGCAAACGTTTGCAAACGTTTTATTGCCGTTTCGTTACCGAACGAAACAACAAAACGACACAAATCCAAAGAGCATTAAAGCAATCGTTCCGTTTCGTCTCTTTTGCTTTTGAAATGTTTGTTGTTTTGTTTGTGACTACGTACAGAACGATTGACGAAAATTGAAAAGTTTGTGACTTTAAATGATACGTACCTCAATCGTTTCGTTTGTTTTCGTACACTGGTGTATATATTAAACAAAACAAGTATATACGGCCGTAAGTTCGGCCAGGCCGAATCTTATGTACCCTCCACCATGGATGGCGTAGAAACTTCTTAACATCGTTTTCTAAATTGTGAGTTAGTCCATACGTGGTATATATTATACAAAAAAGTTACAAATAATTACGAATTGACATGGACTTTTGTACGGTACGTAGAGAGCCAGAATTGAAATATGGGGGTCGCTTATATGGGGGCTATATATAATTATGAACTTGATATGGACCAATTTTTGTGTGATTGGGGATCTATATATAACTATAGACCGATATGGACCTAGCTAGGCATGGTTGTTAACGGCCATATACTAGCACAATGTACCAAATTTCAACTGACTCGGATGAAATTTGCTCCTCCAAGAGGCTCCAAAACCAAATCTCGGAATCGGCTAATATGGGGGCTATGTATGATTATGAACTGATATGGACCACTTTTAGTATGGTTGTTAAATATCATATACTACCACCACGTACCAAATTTCAACCAGATCGGATGAATTTTGCTTCTCCAAAGGCACCAGAGATCAAGTCTGGGGATCGGTTTATATGGCGCTATATATAATTATGGACTGATATGAACCAATTCTTGCATGTTTGTTGGATACCATATACTAACAGGTTGGCTGATAAATCCCCAGTCTAACAAAGAAAAACACATTTTTTTTGTCAAAATTCGTTTTTATTATTCAACATAGTTCCCTTCTAGAGCGATACAACGATTATAATGACCTTCCAATTTTTTGATACCATTTTGGTAGTACTCCTTCGGTTTTGCCCCAAAATAGGTCTCAGTTTCGGCGATCGCCTCATCATTGCTGCAAAATTTTTTCCCTGCGAGTATCCTTTTGAGTTCTGAGAACAAGAAAAAGTCGCAGATCAAGGCAAAGTCGCAGAAAGGCCAGATCTGGAGAATACGGTGGGTGGGAAAGCAATTCGAAGCCCAATTCATGAATTTTTGCCATCGTTCTCAATGACTTGTTGCACGGTGCGTTGTCTTGGTGGAACAACACTTTTTTCTTCTTCATATGGGGCCGTTTTGCCGCGATTTCGACCTTCAAACGCTCCAATAACGCCATATAATAGTCACTGTTGATGGTTTTTCCCTTCTCAAGATAATCGATAAAAATCCGCATCTCAAAAAAACAGAGGCCATTACTTTGCCAGCGTACTTTTGAGTCTTTCCACGCTTCGGAGACGGTTCACCGGTCGCTGTCCACTCAGCCGACTGTCGATTGGACTCAGGAGTGTAGTGATGGAGCCATGCTTCATCCATTGTCACATATCGACGGAAAAACTCGGATGTATTACGAGTTAACAGCTGCAAACTCCGCTCAGAATCATCAACACATTGTTGTTTTTGGTCAAATGTTAGCTCGCGCGGCACCCATTTTGCACAGAGCTTCCGCATATCCAAATATTGATGAATGATATGACCAACACGTTCCTTTGATATCTTTAAGGACTCTGCTATCTCGATCAACTTCATTTTACGGTTTTCAAAATCATTTTGTGGATTTTTTTGATGTTTTCGTCGGTAACCGCCTCTTTCACCGTCCTCCGTGCTCATTTCACCATGCTTGAATTTTGCATACCAATCAATTATTCTTGATTTCCCTGGGGCAGAGTCCGGAAACTCATTATCAAGCCACATTTTTGCTTCCACCGTATATTTCCCCTTCAGAAAACAGTATTTTATCAAAACACGAAATTCTTTTTTTTTCCATTTTTTTCACAATAACAAAAGTTGCTTCACAAAAGACGCTCTATCTCACAAGCTAATTGACTTACAGACGTCAAATTTTGACACGAATCATGCAGCCAGTGACGTATTGACCTTAAAATGCATACACATCAATGAATGGTCCTGGACCGATTCATTTTTGGGTGGGAATCAATAGGGATCATCTCTGGTCGAAAAAGCCTACTTAATCCACATTTTAAAGGGTGATACGGTCAAAATTTGGTCAATATAAACTTAACATATTTCTTTCAATTTTGCATTTGAAAAACCTGAACACCCCTCATTTTGAAACTGTGTGTGTGTAGAATGTTGCTCCTATTTTGATTTTGGAATTCACTCTTCAGTTGTCAAAATGCCGTCCAAGCAAGAAGAGCAGCGTATCAAAATTTTGCTCGCGCATCGCGAAAATCCGTGCTACTCGCACGCAAAGCTGGCAAAATCGCTAAAAGTTGCCAAATCAACCGTTACAAATGAAATTAAAGTGTTTGGGTAACGTTTGTCGACAGCCAGGAAGTCTGGATCGGGGGGAAATCGAAAACTGGAAGCCGCTGAGACGACAAAGAGAGTTGCCGGTAGTTTCAAGCGAAACCCTCCGAGATGCCGCAAATAAGCTGGGTGTATCGTCTACAACCGTGCATCGAGCCAAAAAACGAGCCGGACTATCGACTTACAAGAAGATAGTGACTCCAAATCGCGATGATAAACAAAATACGACGGCCAAAGCGCGATCCCGGAGGCTGTACACGACGATGCTGACGAAGTTTGACTGCGTGGTAATGGACGACGAAACCTACGTCAAAGCCGACTACAAGCAGCTTCCGGGACAGGAGTTTTATACGGCAAAAAGAAGGGAAAAGTAGCAGATATTTTCAAGCACAAAAAACTGTCAAGGTTCGCAAAGAAATATCTGGTTTGGCAAGCTATCTGTACCTGTGGCTTGAAAAGCAGCATTTTCATAGTTTCCGGGACTGTCAACCAAGAAATTTACGTGAAGGAGTGTTTGAATAAACGTCTGCTGCCTTTCCTGAAGAAACACGGTTGTTCCGTACTGTTTTGGCCGGATTTGGCATCTTGCCATTACGGTAAAAAAGGCCATGGAGTGGTACGCCGCCAACAACGTGCAGGTGGTTCCCAAGGACAAGAACCCTCCCAACACGCCAGAACTCCGCCCAATTGAGAAATACTGGGCTATTGTCAAGCGGAACCTAAAGAAGACAAAAAAAAAACTGCTAAGGACGAGCAGCAGTTCAAGGCAAACTGGCTTTCTGCGGCGAAGAAGGTGGACAAGGTGGCTGTACAAAATCTGATGGCAGGTGTCAAGCGTGAGGCCCGGCAATTCGGATTTGGAAAAGCGAAAGCCTAACTGAATTTTTTTCCTGAATTTTATACTAATTGATCTTGAAAAATAAATTTAATTTGATTTTTTAAATAAACGATTTCACCGATTTACACACGTTTTCCCTTGACAAAATTTTGACCGTATCACCCTTTATATCGATTGTTCGACATGAGTCTTTGATTTCAAATGTTATCCCTGAGTAGGGTCCGAGGATCATGGGTTGTTTTTTACAAGCCACTTCTTGCAAACCTATACACAAACTTAAAAAGCCCTATGTACCACAGTAGTGAATTGGGGTATAACGAAGCAACATACATTCGTTTTGCTGCTATTCTTAATTTTAATGCAATTAAATTTGTATTCTTCTACTTCCTGGTTTTCTTTGAATACATTAATAATTTCGTGTTCTTTCTGTTTGCTATTTCAGACTGCGGAGCAGAAACGAGAAACAAACAACTTTCAACTTCCGCCAAAAAAGAGAACTTGTGCAATTTACAAGCTAACGGCAAAACAATTTATTAAAATTGGTCAAAAGATGATTATGGCTGACTATCTAAGACAGGGCAATAATAAATATGCAGAGTTTTGAATATCATATTTGGAAAATTATTTGTGTTGTAAGTAGAATTTTAAGGACGATATATATAATATTTTAAACTTGAGTTCTGTTCACTAAAATATGTAAAAGGAAGTAAATTAAAAAAACAAGCAGTTGGAGAATAAGTTGCTTTGTACCCACTGCCATGGTTTGCGTACAAAATTCTATTAACATAGGTCGCTCATTATCGCATTACTATACCCAGCAAAAAAAAGAGCTTCCAAAAAAGTAGCTTGGATCCCCAATCTGTGATCCGGAAGTAGTGCAAACTTGGATCATCTCCAATGAATATTACATCGGCTTGTCATAGGACGGAAGTACTCCCTTTTTGGATCCTTTGCATTGCTTTAGAAGTTGTGCCCTGGACGTTAATTGGAATGAAGACATTTAAAAAGCGAAAAAAAATTCAACTAATTTCACTCTTTTTTATCCATATGTTTTATTACACTATTATTTTCCTATTATCTAATTTTTACAATTTGAAAAACTTTTTCGCTCCGACCAGGGATTGAACCTGGGTTTGCTGGCAACATAACCGAACGCCTTAGCACACTCAGTCACAAACGCCATCGAACATAAAGCGTCGAAAGGTCAATTCAAATGTTTGTGATATGATCGTAACGACACCAAGGAATAACATTTTAGTTGCTTCTCGAGATGTTCTTTATTAGTATGAACGAAAAAATAAGAAACGCAGGTTCAAATTTCACGAGCGGCAATTTTTTTATCAAATATTTTTCTAAAAAAATACTTTTTTATTTTCGGCATATATATTCGTATAAATATATTTTTTCCATTAAAAAAATCAACAAAAAAAATTAAAAATTCTCGTAATTTGCAAAACCTTCTCAAAAAAACTTCCATGGAAGCGAAAAAGCCAAATCCCAGCGGGGATAAATTTGTTTTTATTATTATTTTTTTACTTTTTTTATTAATTTTCTATTTTTTTATTTTTTTATTAGTTTTCAATTATTTTGTAAAATTTAATTGTCCAAAATTTGCACTTAAAATAGCCTGATTGCGTTCCTTCTAATACTTGTCCACAAGAACTGCATCGGAAGTAGAAAAAAATCATTGGGGGTTTCCAAGATGCGCTTTAGAAGAAATGTTTGTGTACTTGTCCAAAAGACTGAATCGGAAGTGGAAAATAATCATTGGGGGATCCCACGATGCTCTTTAGAAGAAATGTTTGTGAACTTGTCCAAAAGGGCTGCATCGGAAGTTGGAAAAACTCGATGGGGGATTCTGGGATGGGCTTTAAAAGAAATGTTTGTGGAACAACTTCCAATTTTTTTGCTGGGTATCTAATCATGGACCAATGTTGACCTTTTATGCGATTTCTTAGGGATGAATACTGAATAGCCAGTTTTGAACGAATTTTAATGAGGAAGGATAGAAACTACACCTACAGGACGCGCCACAAACACATAATTTTCGTGTGGATATACCGAATTTCAGGGTGATCGTTTGCATTCAGGTCCTCAGGAAGTAAAATCTATATACACCTTCAAAAAAGAAATAGCTTCTGTTGGATATACTCCAAACACATTTTGCTTCAAGCATATACATTTTCAGGATTGGTCCAAACAAAACATTGTTTGTTTTCTTCAAACATATTATGTATCACCCTAGGGCATACGCTGGTAGAAAAAAAAATTATTTTTTTTTATTTTTTTCCATTATTTTACTTGCAGCATACTCTCTAGGTCTCTCTTTCTAAACACATATATGTTTTTAGGATATTTCTAAATGAATATATGTTTGCATCTAAGCATATTATATTTACAAACATTTTATGTCCCAAACATAATATGTTCTAACATATTAACATATATGTCCCAGACATATTATGCTAGTTTATAAACATTATATACTTGCATTTAAAAATATTGTGTTAAAAAATTTGAGTTCCAAACATGTACTTGTTACACCCAAACATATGAAAAACAGTCTTTTTCGTTCCTTTTCTTTTTCGCGGTATATATGGAAGCTATATCTAATTATTAAAAGTTGCTTGAGATTAAAAACCGACACCACGAATCGAACTTGAATCGATTCCATCAAATTTCCACCATGTGTATATGGCGCATGGTTCTAACAATGTTATTACTGACTCTCTATTTTGCTATGGTCAGTGTCAAGGTTAGTTGATTTGATTTTTACGAATCGTCCTGATGATGTATTTGTAACACAATCGAAAACTTTGACTCTACCTGATGATCGATTTCATCCTACTATTTGTTTACAATTGTCAATTCTCCCTTTTCCTAGGAATAATTCATCAAATCCTATAATCAAACGAGAGGATTTTTTACATTAATTACAATTATAAATGCGAGCTAATTGGACATGTAGATTAAGGAATTGGGATTATTATGCTATTGAAAAGAAAATGCCAGATACCCATCTTACAAGCCTGACTATACATATGTTTCGGTGTTGGCTAATCCACATTTCCATAGTCTCTAGTAAGATCTGGCAGGGTGAGATTTTGAGAATTTTGTTTTTCGAATACGGATAATTTCAAATTTAATTCATTCCTTTCTTCTATTAAATGGACAGAAATTCTTTCTTCCACAGATTTGAACTGTATGTTGCAAAATTTTCATTCAGTTTTATATGACAGCATTTCAAAAACGATTCCCGTAAAATTTATTAGCGATTGTAAAGGTCTACCATGGAATACGTCTCTTCTATCCAGGTTAAAAAAGTGAAAAATTTAACTCTACCAGGAATACAGGAAAACCCGTTCATCGACTGATTTTTGCGGATATTTCTACGATAGAACATTGAGAACAAGTTAGCTCATAGGAGCTACATAAATCGTATGAAACAACAATTGCGAATTAATCTGCAAATTAATCCGAATTAATCGCAAAACATCGGCAAAAAGTCAAATTTTCCAAATCAAACAAATCATGCAAGACATGGCCACACAAAAATGCATTTTTGTGTGGGTGAGAGGCTCGTATTTGCATGATTTAGCATCGAATTTAAGAGCGGAAAAGGTTCACTGTAAACTAACAATTTGTCCTTTTTGCATCGATATTTAACAGGTTGGCTGATAAGTCCCCGGTCTAACAAAGAAGAACACTTTTTTTGTCAAAATTCGTTTTTATTATTCAACATAGTTCCCTTCAAGAGCGATACAACGATTATAACGACCTTCCAATTTTTTGATACCATTTTGGTAGTACTCCTTCAGTTTTGCCTCAAAATAGGCCTCAGTTTCGGCTATCACCCCTTCATTGCAGCCAAATTTTCCCTGCGAGCATCCTTTTGAGGTCTGAGAACAAGAAAAAGTCGCTGGGGGCCAGATCTGGAGAATACGGTGAGTGGGAAAGCAATTCGAAGCCCAATTCATGAATTTTTGCCATCGTTCTTAATGACTTGTGGCACGGTGCGTTGTCTTGTTGGAACAACACTTTTTTCTTCTTCATATGGGGCCGTTTTGCCGCGATTTCTACCTTCAAACGCTCCAATAACGCCATATAATAGTCACTGTTGATGGTTTTCCTTTCTCAAGATAATCGATAAAAATTATTCCATGCGCATCCCAAAAAGCAGAGGCCATTACTTTGCCAGCGGACTTTTGAGTCTTTCCACGCTTCGGAGACGGTTCACCGGTCGCTGTCCACTCAGCCGACTGTCGATTGGACTCAGGAGTGTAGTGATGGAGCCATGTTTCATCCATTGTCACATATCGACGGTAAAACTCGGGTATATTACGAGTTAACAGCTGCAAACACCGCTCAGAATCATCAACACGTTGTTGTTTATGGTCAAATGTGAGCTCGCGCGGTACCCATTTTGCACAGACCTTCCGCATATCCAAATATTGATGAATGACATGACCAACACGTTCCTTTGATATCTTTAAGGCCTCTGCTATCTCGATCAACTTCATTTTACGGTCATTCAAAATCATTTTGTGGATTTTTTTGATGTTTTCGTCGGTAACCACCTCTTTCGGGCGTCCACTGCGTTCACCATCCTCCGTGTTAATTTCACCACGCTTGAATTATTGTTGATTTCCCTGGGGCAAAGTCCGGAAACTCATTATCAAGCCAAGTTTTTGCTTCCACCGTATTTTTCCCCTTCAGAAAACAGTACTTTATCAAAACGCGAAATTCCTTTCTTTTTTCCATTTTTTACAATAACAAAAGTTGCTTCACAACAGACACTCTATTTCACAAACTAATTGATTTACAAACGTCAAATTTTGACACGAATCATTTGAAGGTTGGTACTATATAAAAATAATATGCATTTAATACTAGCGACGCCATCTATGTGTCAGACCGGGGACTTATCAGCCAACCTGTTGTCTTTTCCTGTGAAATACTCTGTGAAGGATATGGTTGACTTAGATAATACAAAATGTCCCCTAAAAATGCGATATTTTTTTAGAAATAGTCGAAAAGCGAAGAGGGGCGGGTTAGGCTTTTACAATGGTTACGTAGGTTAGGTGGCAGCCCGATGTATCAGGCTCACTTAGACTATTCAGTCCATTGTGATACCACATTGGTGAACTTCTCTCTTATCACTGAGTGTTGCCCGATTCCATGTTAAGCTCAATGGCAAGGGACCTCCTTTTTATAGCCGAGTCCGAACGGCATTCCACATTGCAGTGAACCGACTTGGAGAAGCTTTGAAACACTCAGAAATGTCACTAGCATTACTGAGGTGGAATAATCCACCGCAGAAAAACTTTTTGGTGTTCGGTCGAAGCAGGAATCGAACCCATGACCTTGGGTATGCAAGGCGGGCATGCTAACCATTGCACCACGGAGGCTCCCGTGGAGCAGTGATGCAATGACATTCACTTAAAAGTTTGCCTAGATTAACAATCCTACCAACTCAAAAAAAAAACAAGTATATACAGCAGTAAGTTCGGCCGGGCCGAATCTTAAATACCCACCACCATGAACCAGATATTAGGGTTTCCTTTGAAATTTCAGGAGGGCTAGAGGACTTGAGGACACTTCCCGAAGATAAATTGAAAGATTTCACCTATGAGGACTATATCAGATTCTGGATTTATAAGAACCATTTTTGCTTGAGTTTTAGAGGAATCATTAACATCTCTTGTAAGTGTGCAAGAAAAATATAAAATAACGTCTTGATTTGAAATCTTAAATCTGTAGAAGTAAAATCTGGAAATTTTACATTGAGTTTCAAACAATTTTCATGATCAGTATTTACAATTTCTGTCAAATCAGATAAAAACTACGGTTTCTAGAAACCCAAGGAGTTTAATCGGGAGATCGTTCTGATGGGGGCTATACTAAAATATGGACCGATACTCACCGCTTTCGGCACACCTCTTTATGACCCGAAAATACCTATAGATATCCAATTTCAGGCAAATAGGATAAAAACTTCGGATTCTAGAAGCCCAAGAAGTAAAATCGGGAAATCGGTCTATATGGGGGCTATACAAAAATATGGACCAATACTCACCATTTTCGGCACACCTCTTTATGGTCCCAAAATACCTCTAGATTTCCAATTTCAGACAAATTGGATAAAAACTACGGTTTCTATAAACCCAAGACCCCAAATCGGGAGGTCGTTTTATATGGGGACCATAAGCGTAGGAAGGCCTCTGGGGAGGGGGCTTAGGCCCCCCCAAGAAAAATTTTAGCCCCCCCCCAGAATTTGAAAACCTATTTACGATTTTACATTTTTCTAAAAATTAAACAAGTATATACACAGCAGAAAGTTCCGCTAAAGATTTTCATGCACAATCGAATTAATTTGGTTGTGGTAGCAGTTGCCGATGGCAATGTTTTTCATCTGGTATTTATAAAATAAATCTGTGGTTGAACTTTTGATTTAGTTGAATAACTAAAGCTCCTTTATTACTTTGTTTAGTCTGGTTTAGTCAATTTAATTTAAAAAATAGTAATTGATACTATTTGCGGGCTACACCAAAATATGGACCGATACTCACCATTCTCGGCACACCTCTTTATGGTCCTAAAATACCTCTAGATTTCCAATTTCAGACAAATTGGATAAAAACTAAGGTTTCTATAAGCCCAAGACCCCAAATCGGGAGATCGCTCTATATGGGGCTATACCAAAATATGGACGGATACTCACAATTTTTGGCACACGTATTTGTGGTCCTACAATACCTCTAGATTTCCAATTTCAGGTAAATTGAATAAAAACTGCGGTTTCTATAAGCCCAAGAAGTAAAATCGGGAGATCGGTCTATATGGGGGCTATACCAAACCATGGACCGAAACTCACCATTTTTGGCACACCTCTTCAAGGTCCCAAAATACCTCTAGATTTTCAATTTCGCAAATTGGATGAAAACTACAGTTTCTATAAGCGAAAGACCCCAAATCGGGAGGTCGGTTTATATGGGGGCTATACCAAAACATGGCCAGATATAGCCCATCTTCGAACTTGACCTGCGCGCAGACAAAAGACGATTCTGTGCCAAATTTCAGGACGATAGCTCCATTATTGAATGCTGTAGCGTGATTACAACAGACAGCCAGACGGACAGACGGACATGCTTATATCGTCTTAGAATTTCTCCCTGATCAAGAATATATATACTTTATATAGTCGGAAATCGATATTTCGATGCGTTACAAACGGAATGACAAACTTATTATACCCCGTCACCATTCTATGGTGGTGGGTATAAAAAAAAGAACTGCCACGTAATTGCAATTGGAAATTTAATATTAAACTTTTTGCCCACAGTAGTATATAAAAGTCAAAGTATTCAGCATGTAACATAAACATGTAGAACATTGATTAACCTTGCTCATAAATGATTGAATTTTTGCTGCTATCTACCTAACAAAAAGAAATGACTTCACAGTTAATATCCTACGAAAGAGAAACATTTAAATAAATCGCATGTACTCACACTGACGTGTTTGTATCCTGGAGCTTACAATAACCTGAAACTCACTAGTCCTACCTATATGCACAATGAAAAAGTAATGTAAATGTGTGACGTTTTTGTGTGTGTGTGTTTTTTTTCTGGGATTTCGCGTAATATTCCACGCATTGTAACAATGCATGTGAAAAATGTTAAGATATATTTTATGGTTAAATATTTTAATAAAAAACTCTGCCAAGTAATGGTCATATTTCACATGAGCCACAATTTCATTCCTGTCAAGCTCTTACATCTAGGGTCCTAGTACAAAAGAGAGATTTTTTTTTAAATACGACGAGTATCTGTGTGGGATTAATGTCTTGTATTTCGTTGGAGGGATGCAGTCGGGTTGGTCAGATTTGAAAGAGGGCCAGGAGTTTGGTGAAATCCCAACTACGAACATGCATATATTTTACATACTTAATTAAATTTGTTTGCTATAAATTGTGGTATCTCTTTGTGCAACCGCAAAACAACATTTGCGTTGTTATGAAAATAACACCAAAGAGATCATGTTGCACTGGTTACTGGCTGGTTCAGGTTATCTCATAATTTATGGAATATTAAATTTTATTTTCTCAAACATTACATGAGAGACAACAGTTGGTGTAAACATAAAAAGTCCAGGAAATGGAAATATCGAAATGTTGTTAGGCATTAAAACACCATTCTGTCATTTTGGAAATTTCCAAAGAAAAGTATTGTGTATTGCCAGAGCAAATATTTGAATTTCATTGCACTGAAAAAAAAATATTGTCGTTAGCCCAAAGATTTCATGTCCTTAAGATAACATACGAATGCGAATTTTACTTAGCATAGATGACTTATTTCTCTGATATAAAGTTGTTTTCCCTGCCCAAAAGTCGATAGACTTTTCAATGAAGTCTTTTTATCCATATATATACAAAACAAAACAGCGCTAAAAAATGTAAAGATTTATTTTACATAAAACCTAGCATACATTTTAATTGAAGTCGAGCTGAATTTGGAAATTTAAGCTGTCGTTAACACGTTTTTAATGGACTTTGATAGCACATGAAGAAAAGAGCTGAAAAAGCGAATAACTTAAAATTTGTTTCCAAATTCAAAATAGAATTGTGTCTTAAATATGCCCTCAGTTTAATTCTACGCTTCTTTGACTCCAAATCAGAATTATTAAAGCCAAGATGACTTTAGTCAAACAAAATTTCCTTTCATGTAAAAAACACCTATTTTTAAGTCAAATCACTTAACTATAAATATGAAACGACTTCATTGTAAAGTATGACGTATTGTCTGCTGGACAAGGAAAAAAATTATATCAGAGAAATGTTCAGAATGTCACCACGATCCAGAACGTATATACATTATGGGGTTTAAGAAACATATTTCGATGTTCTCTAAACGGATTGACAAAGTTAGTGTACCCTCTACTGGAGAGTACAGTAACTGAAATTCATTTCATTAAAATTTAATTGTCTTAAAGAATATTTTCCTTAATATTGGGTAAATAGTGTCCTAAAGGTTAGATTGCTTAATCTTCCATATTACACACAAAAAATTTTTTTTCTGATTCAATCACGAAATTAATTGATCCAATTAATTTTTTAATTGAAATGTCTTCAATCACGAAAATGATAGTATCAATCACAGTTTTAATTGGGCATAGAAAAAATTCTTGATTAAAAAATTAATTGATTTCATTACCAAATTTCAATTAAGTTTTTAATTGATTCAATTAAAAACTTAATTGATATTGATTGCAAAACTCAATTAATTTAGCAATTAAACAAAGGTAACTATTTTCAATTACATTCTGAATTGGCTTAGAATTTTTAGTTGGATTAACAATTGATTGTTTGAAAAAAAAAATTAATCAAAAATTTAATCACTTTTATAACTGACTTAGTCTTCCGAATTTGATTAAAAGTTAATTGTATCAATTAACTTTTTAATTAAAAATTTTAAAATTTTCAATCATTGACTAAATTAACTTAATGTTTCTATCTTGATTAAAAAGTTAATTGTACCAATTAATTTATTAATTGAAAAAAATTTCAACTTCAATTAACTTTTTAATTGGAAATATTTTGGTGATATTTTTTTCTGTGTAGGTCAATGTTTTTTTAGTGTATACAAACCCTTCATTTTCAGAATACCTTGCATAGTCAACTCTTCAATTCTTAACCTAAAAATTCTTAAAACAAACATTATGAAATTTCTTTTATTAAAATTTAATTGTTTTAAAGAATATTTTCCTTAATATTGGGTAAATTGCGTCCTAAAAGTTAGATTGCTTAGTCTTCCATATTAGGTCAATGTTTTTTTTAGTGTATACAAACTCTTGTTTTTCAGAATTCCTTGCACAGTCAGCTCCACCACGACTTTAGTTCTTTCTTAGTTGTCTAATCATTCTTTGAGATTTGTATGCCCTTGAGTAGCTAGAGTATGCAAATCAATGAAGTAGTTCGTACCGATATCATGTCAATTATTGATTCTACCGTTGAATCTAGTATAAAAACAAGTATAAACGGCCGTAAGTTCGGCCAGGCCGAATCTTATGTACCCTCCACCATGGATTGTGTAATGTGCGGTTTTATGCTGATGTTTAAACAACAATAAATTTCCAGTTTTCATTTTACACGACAGGATGTCTGAAATGGATCTTTGAAATTATATTTCTACCAAAATTATTGATTTTGAATGTAAGGAAAAGTGACCATATTTCTGTCCAACTGTACTTTTTCCTCCAGAGAAAAAAAATTCACGAAAATTTTTTCAATTAAAATTTTAATTGAGTTTTACAACATATCAATTACAAATCTAATGGAATGAACAACCTTTTAATTGCAACAAAAATATCAATCACAAGACTTATTGATATCAATTGATTTCTTTTGTATGGGGTCCATTTTTTTTTTATTTGACCTTCAATTATTTTTCAATTGATTGAGAACATTTAAATTAAAGAATTAATTGAATTAATTAATTTGGTGATTGCAGCCGAAATTTTCTTGTGTGTATTCATTTTGCCCCAAATACAATTCACACCATAAGTATGGATTACTGTTAAATTTCACTGATTGGCAACGCTGGGGAGAATATATGCACATATCAATCGGTACAACAAATAGTACATTCTGGGTTACGAATCCAAATCGTACTTTCGACTCTATATAGAATTTTATAATTTTCTCTTTACGAGATATCGATTTCTTGGCGGACATGCGCTCAACAGCATTTCCTTTTTGCTAACCAATTGATATCGTGAGTCCATATAGAAAGCTTACATTAATAAAGCCGAATTTATCTGAAATAAACTCTGCCATCCGGTACAAAAAAATATTTGAGATTTCTCACATTTTATATTTCAAAATCAGCTCTTTGTAAGTAAAAATTACTTTGAATCAGATTTTGTGATATTTTTAGAAAAAAGAAACGAAATTTTTTAATTCTTCAGAAAAGACGATTTTTTCTGGTCACGTGATACGAGATTGGAGTACATCCAAACTCTATCAGTGGCCCCCTAACAGTACCAGTCGACCAAGGAAATTTCTGTGTCCCGTGGAGAAACAATTTTTTATGAGAACTGGGCAACATTCAACAATTCTTCCAAATTCTTTATTAACACCACACCTGGAGTTTGCACGAGGGAAGCGTGGAGGGGTTCTCTCTTAGAAACTCAAATTAATCAATGAAGAGAGACTAAGCATAGCAACTATGCATTAAACGACTCCACGGAACAAAGAAGAAAAAACATTTTCATACATGCCAGCAGTAATTCGCGTGTTCTTCTTAAAATTGCATATATACGGGAGAAATATCATTTTAATTTTTTTGAAAAATACTAATTGTTCCATTTCTCCGGTTTAAAGGAAAGAAACAAATCATTATTTACAAAAAAAAAAAAATCATTTACGATGATATAAAAAAATCACTAAATACGCAAAAATTAATTTTTGTTAAAGACCACCTCGTGAGGTAACGGTAGTGGTCATTGAAAAAATCTATATTGTTTGAAGTTCTCTATATACCTACATTTTAACCTGCATGATCACTAAATGAGCAATGCTTAAAATATTCTAAATTAAAAAAAGAAAAGAAATGTGTAAAAAAACAAAAAAAAAAAATATGTTAAAATATGATAAAATTTGTTAATACTTTTTTTTTTTTTGCAACAATTTCACTACGCTTCTTTCAAAAGAATTATTAACTCTCCTTATCATTACCATGATTAACAATTATTTAAATTAAAAAAAAAAAAAAAATATTAAGAAGAATTAGAAAAATTAATCTAGTAAAGGTCTAAAATACGATTGAGGAACACTGTGCATGTAACTGGCAAATTCCATTAATTTACAATTCCCTTTAGCTACATCAATTCACTTCATTCAATTCAAGCAAGCTACAAACAACCCAGCGTTTCAACAGTTCGTGGAGGCCTCTTCGTTGCTGATGAATGTTGGTAAGTCAAAATGATTGAGATAATTTTTTAATTGTGGAATTTCCCAGCCTAGCATACGGCCCCCATATAATAATATGTGTAGTAAGAATTGTCGTATAACACTTTCAGCAATTGAGCGAGAAGAGTAAAATTTGAGAGATCAATGACATATTCATACATACTGATATATTGATATGGACTTAAGCGTAACAACGTAATTGTAATTATTTTCTGCTACTTTCATAACGATTCCATTGATCTCATCAAATTATTACTATTTCTTACTACCTCCATTCAAAAATTTCGTCTAGTGTTTACGAAAAAGATGAGAAGAAAAGAATATTTTTAAATTTTGTTTCGATTAAACAGTGTTACCCTCTTTATCAAGTATTTTGATCAAATAATGCTATTATATTTTATTTTTTTTTTTATTTTTGTAATTATCATTATGGTTGAATCTTGAATGCTCGTTAAAGCTTTTCTTATGATTTTTTTTTATATTTAATGCTAACATAAGTTCTTTTTCTTTCATGGATTGAAATAAAATATTAAAAAAATGAATTGCTAAACTTTTGAAAAGTTTTCCTGTGTGGGATGATGTGTTAGGGCAGGCATTTAGGGTTCCTAGTAAAATTCGCCACTAGGATTCGGATGGCGTGGGTTTTGAGGCATGGGTCTCCATTACATCTGGGAGATCGTGTTAAGAAAAATGATCGGTGTCTTGTGTATTTACCCTTTAATAATTTGTAACCATATTGGGGCTTTTAGTTTGATTTTATTTGTATATGGTTATTTGGTCCACTTAGATTAGTAATGTTTGGATTAGTTTTAATTTTGGAGTCTAAATAAAATATTCTGTATATGACCTGAGGTTAATAGAAAGAGGACACGAACCCCACCTAGACTGAAGCTAGCTCTATAAATGGCTCCAAAGTCCTTTTTTTTTTTCTTTTCCTTTATTGGCAAGATTTTGATTTTTTTTGCGAGAAACAAAATCATTGTAACAAAATATGAAACTGTTTTTATTTTAAGATAGGTTTCTTAGCGGTACATTACAGTAAAAAATGGCGCCCAACGTGGGGCCGAAAATGTCCTTAGAAATGAGGATTTTCGGTTCCGTATCTGTTAGATAATGTAGATTTCAATTTCTTAACTCAACATGGCGGGAATTTTGTATTTAATAATTGCCTTCGAAATAAATGTAAATGCCTTTCAGGACCTTTAGATACTTGCGATTTGCACCGAGTATTCTAACCGATTGGCCTCTTTATATTCCTTTTCTGAGCGCAGTTGTTACATATGAACGGATCTGGCATGTTCGAGTAAATTTAAGGTGATATATGACATAGGAAGACAAAGAAGCTTAGGTATCAGCACCAACTCTTATTCAGGAATAATATCTGTACTGCTGTTAGCTAACCGATATCCGAGAAGCGTTGGTTATTGAATAGTTTTTGTTTGAGCTGGTTTGTTACTTTTTCTTTGCATGCGTATTAGCCTGAATTTCCATAGACTGGTAATTTTGCTTTTTCTACCGATCATAGTTTTAGTATAGCCCTAACAATCATATCCATACAGGAAAACGAAGTAATTGGACTATTTGAATATTTTTTTTTTTAATTCTTCTGATTTTTACCAATAGTAATCTCTAATTACATATACTAGAAAATTTTCGAAATGTCATTAAGACATAGTCCTCCTATTTCTGCCCAAGGGCAGACGCAACATCAAGAACTGTCTCAAGCCCAAAGTTTACCTTTGGACACAGCTACCAATGCCGCTCCTTCTAATACCAATAATATGGAACAAGCGGTGGGAGCAATAAACTCGCCCGGTTCGAAAAAGAATCCTTCTGACCATTATTGTCCTCTTTGTCAGGAAATCATGAATGAACGAATTGAGTGCTTAATTTTGAGCAAATGCAGTCATGTATTTCACAGGGCTTGCATAGAAAATTTTTTGATGAGTAATAATGAATGTCCGGAATGTCATCAGGCATGTGAACTTGCGGATTTACAGAAACTCTCGTTTCCAAGAAAAGTATTTAAACCAAGGGGTAAACCTCGTGGCGCTTTAAGCAAACATTATCATACAAGGAGTGTAAGTCGTGATGCTTTGGCAGGGACACAGCTCCAAACCCCATTATTAGACTTTAGTATTACCGAGGCACAAAATCACAGTCCCTCGACAAATACTAATTTTCTTGGTGGAAATGAGCCACAAGAAGCAGTTGTAGGGAATTCAAATGCGAATTCTATCGACTATACATTGATTAACCGAATGATTGAAGAAAATTTACAAAGATTGTTGTCCAACATAAACTTAAATCCTAACATTGCATTGGGCAACAATTCAAGAAATCATATTCCTTCGAATGTTTATGCACACAATCTCAGAGTACCAAATTCTCAAAATTGTTCTCAATATTCATCGCCAGTCATACCACCAAGTTCTTTAAGTAGTAATTCTTCCAATTTACCAACCGATAAAGTGACCTCAATTATTCAAAATTGGGGACTCAAATTTGATGGTGTTTCTAATACCCTTTCTGTGGATGAATTTCTTTACCGAGTGGATACACTGACTCGAGAAAATTTTAATGGAGATTTTTCCATAATATGCAGGAATTTACATATTTTATTATCTGGTAAGGCAAGCACTTGGCTATGGCGTTACCGAAAGCAGGTGAACAATATAGAGTGGGAAGATTTTTGTAATGCTATACGGTTCCAATATAGGGATTACAAATCAGATTATGATATACGTGAGGAGTTGCGAAATAGGAAGCAGAAGCTAGGTGAAAATTTTGACAGTTTCTATGAGGCTGTATCTTCTATTCTGGACAGACTTTCTTCATCAATTTCGGATAAAGAACTGATTGAAATATTAATACGGAACTTGCGTCCGGAAATACGGCATGAGCTGTTGTATGTTCAAATAAATTCAATTCCCCATTTACGCAAACTAGTGCAGATGAGGGAAGGGTTTTTAAATGATGAGTTTGTTAAAAGAAATTTGCATGGCAAAAATCTGAATGTTAATCCAGTAAGGAGACAAATAGCCGAATTAGATTTTAGCGATAATTTGGCGGAAACACCAGACGGTGATGAAGGCTATATTGACGCCTTAAAAGAGAGTGAACAAGGCACGCGATGCTGGAATTGCGATGGCCTTGGCCATCATTGGGATGATTGTCTCGAGAAAAGATCTGTTTTTTGTTACGGTTGTGGGGAGAAAAATACATACAAGCCACAATGTGTTAAATGTCAGGCTCGTAAGGCAAAAAACTGCATACGACCAAATGTTCCACGCGAGACTGTTTAAATAGTAAACATGATAATAATATAAAGCTTTTAAATCAAAACTCTGATTTGACATATAACTATAAGCCTGACTTGAACAGTAGAAATAACCCGGATGTGACTAACATTACGTACCCTGATTTGACTAATATTACTAGCGAATTCGGAGCTACTTCTACACAGAATGTTCCAAATTTTAAAATTCTGGAAAGGGATAACACTGATAAATTGAGTGAACATTGGTATTCTTCAAAGTTAATATATCCGAAACTTCCTTACCATTTGAGATGGGAGATATATCGAGACAGACGTGCTAAGATTTTCGGAGGAGAATCTGTGGCAGGCGTGGTTATAAAACGACCAAGACGTTCCACGATACGGATGAGGAAATATTATGCAGCACGGAAAAAAGGGGCGAAACTTTTGATTTCGGCTGTGATATCAAACCATAGCGATAAACGATACTATGCCAAAATTTCATTTTTAAATTTCACAGAATATGGATTGTTGGACACAGGTGCCAGCATTAGCTGTATAGGGGCTGATTTGGCAAATTATGATTTCTCAAAATATCCAAATTTTTGGAAATGTAAATCTTTCGCTCGTACTGCCGATAATAAGTCTCAAGAGGTCCTTGGTTGGATTGTTGTTGATGTAACTTTTAGAGACAAAACGAGATCTTTACATTTGTTTATTATACCATCAATTTCACAGAGAATTATTTTAGGAGTTGATTTTTGGAAAAAATTTGATTTATTTCCGAACTGGATAGAGTCCCTTGATATTATTGATAAGGCTGTTTTAAGTAATGACATTCTGTCACATGAATCTGAATTTCGGATTCATCCATCTAACGACGATTCAGGAGATATTGGCGAGAATCGCGACTCCAACGTAAAAGTGGTGGAACAACCTCTTTACCCACTCGGGGCCAACGAACGTTTACAATTAGACACTGTGATCTCACTCTTTCCTAATTTTGAGAAAGAAGGTTTAGGTAGGACAACCTTGATTAAACATCATATCGATGTTGGAGATGCCAAACCGATAAAACAAAGGTTTTATCCGGTATCTCCCGGGGTGGAAAAGGCTATGTATCCTGAAATTGACCGTATGCTGAAATTGGGAGTCATAGAGCCTTCAGATTCGGCATGGAGTTCCCCCATTAGAATGGTAATTAAACCTGACAAAGTGCGCCTGTGTTTAGATGCACGAAAATTAAATGCGGTGACTCGTAAGGATGCTTACCCTCTACCTTCTATTGAAGGCATTTTTGCTCGGTTACCTAAGGCGAACCTTATCACCCAACTAGATCTGAAAGATGCCTATTGGCAAATAGGTTTGGACGACGAATCGAAAGGGTACACAGCATTCACAGTCCCTGGTAGACCACTATACCAGTTTGTGGTCATGCCATTCGGACTGTGCAATGCACCCCAGACGATGTGTCGCCTTATGGACGATATTATACCAGCCGATTTACGATATTGCGTCTTTGGATATCTAGACGATCTAGTTGTGGTTTCGGAAGATTTTCGACATCATCTCACGGTATTAGTTCGGATTGCTGATCAGTTTCGCAAAGCTAATTTAACTTTAAATATAGCTAAGAGTCGATTTGCGGTAACTAGAGTAAAGTATTTGGGATATATTATAGGTGACGGGGGAATAAGCACCGATCCCGAAAAAGTGAGCTCTATAAGGAATTGGCCGACACCACGAAACCTGAAGCAAGTGAGAGGTTTCTTAGGACTAGCAGGATGGTATAGGAGATTCATACAGAACTTCTCCACTGTTGTATTTCCTATCACCGAAACCCTGTCTAGTAAAAAGAAATTCACTTGGACCTCAGAAGCTCAAGTGGCATTTGAAAAAATCAAGGATCTTTTAAGTTCTTCTCCAGTACTCGCGAACCCGGATTTTACGAAAAAATTTTTCGTACACTGTGATGCCAGTGATTATGGCATTGGCGCTGTGTTGGTGCAGTTGGACGACAATGGGGATGAAAAACCAATTGCCTTCATGAGTCGAAAACTGAACACCTCACAGCGCAATTATAGTGTGACCGAGCGTGAATGCTTGGCGGCGGTGGAAGCCGTGCTAAAATTTCGCTGTTATTTGGAGCTTCAAGAGTTCGAAGTGATAACAGATCACTCGAGTCTACTTTGGCTCATGAAGCAACCAAATCTCAGTGGAAGGTTAGCACGGTGGGCCCTTAAACTTCAGGCGTTTAAATTTTCGATCAGCCACAGGAAAGGGAAAAATAACGTCGTCCCCGATGCGTTATCCAGGGTCGAATATGAGGAAATTTCATCTGTAGACATAGAGGGCCCCGAAATAGATTTGAATTCTCCATTTTTTGCAAGTAGTGATTATAAATCCTTACGCAGGAAAATCCTTGACGAGTCTGAACGATGGCCGGATGTGAAGGTTATTGATCGGTTTGTCTATATTCGGACAGATCATTATAACGGGGTGGATTTGGACGAGAATAGCTGTTGGAAGCTCTGGGTGCCGAAAGGTTTACAAAATGAGATAATTACCCGATTTCATAATTCTCCTATGTCTGCACACGGCGGTATGGCCAAGACAGTAGAATTAGTTAGGAGATGGTTTTATTGGCCAAGAATGGTTAACGATATTCGGGATTTTGTTAGAAATTGTGAAACGTGCCGAACTACAAAAGCACCCAACTTCGTGATGAAACCTGAAATGGGGAGGCAAGCCATATCCGAAAGACCGTTTCAGCGGCTTTACGTGGACCTATTGGGGCCATATCCAAGAAGTAGATCAGGCCATATTGGGTTACTTATAGTTTTGGATCACTTCAGTAAATTTCATTGGCTCAAACCTCTTCGAAAATTTACTGCAAGTGTCATTAAGGATTTTTTAGAGAAGGAGATATTTCATTGTTATGGGGTGCCCGAGTTTATCGTTAGCGATAATGGGTCACAATTCAAGGCTAATGAACTTAACGCCTTATTTACGTCTTATGGAATTGAGCACATATATACGGCTTTATATTCGCCCCAGGCGAATGCCTCAGAGCGGGTGAATAGATCGTTGATCGCAGGCATTCGTGCATATTTAAAAGAAGACCATACTCGATGGGACGAAAACGTAAGTGCTATTAGCTGTGCCTTAAGAAATTCGTACCATCAATCTACTGGATCTTCTCCTTATTATACTTTGTACGGCTTGAACATGATGACACATGGCTCAACCTATAAATTGTATCGAAACCTACAGCAAATCGATGAACCCACCTGCAGACTTACTCGTGAGGATCAATTACAACTAATACGAGGTGATATCAAGAGGCATATTAAAAAGGCCTACGAGACCAATCAACAACAATATAACTTAAGGACTAGAGTACAATCCTTTCAAATTGGGCAAGTAGTCTTACGACGAAATTTCGTGCAAAGTAGCTTGGAGAAACGATTTAATGCTAAGCTCGCACCTCTTTTTGTTAAGGCCCGGGTAAAAGAGAAACTTGGAAATCATTATTATTTACTTGAAGACCTGACGGGTAAACCCATAGGCACATTCCATGCTAAAGATCTGCGCACATAGTATCCTTTTGATTCTTATTTTTTTCATTAACCACATTCTGGCTAATATGGACACAAAAGTTTCCATATTATCCAGTTTTGTAATGTGCGGTTTTATGCTGATGTTTAAACAACAATAAATTTCCAGTTTTCATTTTACACGACAGGATGTCTGAAATGGATCTTTGAAATTATATTTCTACCAAAATTATTGATTTTGAATGTAAGGAAAAGTGACCATATTTCTGTCCAACTGTACTTTTTCCTCCAGAGAAAAAAAATTCACGAAAATTTTTTCAATTAAAATTTTAATTGAGTTTTACAACATATCAATTACAAATCTAATGGAATGAACAACCTTTTAATTGCAACAAAAATATCAATCACAAGACTTATTGATATCAATTGATTTCTTTTGTATGGGGTCCATTTTTTTTTTATTTGACCTTCAATTATTTTTCAATTGATTGAGAACATTTAAATTAAAGAATTAATTGAATTAATTAATTTGGTGATTGCAGCCGAAATTTTCTTGTGTGTATTCATTTTGCCCCAAATACAATTCACACCATAAGTATGGATTACTGTTAAATTTCACTGATTGGCAACGCTGGGGAGAATATATGCACATATCAATCGGTACAACAAATAGTACATTCTGGGTTACGAATCCAAATCGTACTTTCGACTCTATATAGAATTTTATAATTTTCTCTTTACGAGATATCGATTTCTTGGCGGACATGCGCTCAACAGCATTTCCTTTTTGCTAACCAATTGATATCGTGAGTCCATATAGAAAGCTTACATTAATAAAGCCGAATTTATCTGAAATAAACTCTGCCATCCGGTACAAAAAAATATTTGAGATTTCTCACATTTTATATTTCAAAATCAGCTCTTTGTAAGTAAAAATTACTTTGAATCAGATTTTGTGATATTTTTAGAAAAAAGAAACGAAATTTTTTAATTCTTCAGAAAAGACGATTTTTTCTGGTCACGTGATACGAGATTGGAGTACATCCAAACTCTATCAGTGGCCCCCTAACAGTACCAGTCGACCAAGGAAATTTCTGTGTCCCGTGGAGAAACAATTTTTTATGAGAACTGGGCAACATTCAACAATTCTTCCAAATTCTTTATTAACACCACACCTGGAGTTTGCACGAGGGAAGCGTGGAGGGGTTCTCTCTTAGAAACTCAAATTAATCAATGAAGAGAGACTAAGCATAGCAACTATGCATTAAACGACTCCACGGAACAAAGAAGAAAAAACATTTTCATACATGCCAGCAGTAATTCGCGTGTTCTTCTTAAAATTGCATATATACGGGAGAAATATCATTTTAATTTTTTTGAAAAATACTAATTGTTCCATTTCTCCGGTTTAAAGGAAAGAAACAAATCATTATTTACAAAAAAAAAAAATCATTTACGATGATATAAAAAAATCACTAAATACGCAAAAATTAATTTTTGTTAAAGACCACCTCGTGAGGTAACGGTAGTGGTCATTGAAAAAATCTATATTGTTTGAAGTTCTCTATATACCTACATTTTAACCTGCATGATCACTAAATGAGCAATGCTTAAAATATTCTAAATTAAAAAAAGAAAAGAAATGTGTAAAAAAACAAAAAAAAAAATATGTTAAAATATGATAAAATTTGTTAATACTTTTTTTTTTTTTTTGCAACAATTTCACTACGCTTCTTTCAAAAGAATTATTAACTCTCCTTATCATTACCATGATTAACAATTATTTAAATTAAAAAAAAAAAAAAAATATTAAGAAGAATTAGAAAAATTAATCTAGTAAAGGTCTAAAATACGATTGAGGAACACTGTGCATGTAACTGGCAAATTCCATTAATTTACAATTCCCTTTAGCTACATCAATTCACTTCATTCAATTCAAGCAAGCTACAAACAACCCAGCGTTTCAACAGTTCGTGGAGGCCTCTTCGTTGCTGATGAATGTTGGTAAGTCAAAATGATTGAGATAATTTTTTAATTGTGGAATTTCCCAGCCTAGCATACGGCCCCCATATAATAATATGTGTAGTAAGAATTGTCGTATAACACTTTCAGCAATTGAGCGAGAAGAGTAAAATTTGAGAGATCAATGACATATTCATACATACTGATATATTGATATGGACTTAAGCGTAACAACGTAATTGTAATTATTTTCTGCTACTTTCATAACGATTCCATTGATCTCATCAAATTATTACTATTTCTTACTACCTCCATTCAAAAATTTCGTCTAGTGTTTACGAAAAAGATGAGAAGAAAAGAATATTTTTAAATTTTGTTTCGATTAAACAGTGTTACCCTCTTTATCAAGTATTTTGATCAAATAATGCTATTATATTTTATTTTTTTTTTTTTTTTTGTAATTATCATTATGGTTGAATCTTGAATGCTCGTTAAAGCTTTTCTTATGATTTTTTTTTATATTTAATGCTAACATAAGTTCTTTTTCTTTCATGGATTGAAATAAAATATTAAAAAAATGAATTGCTAAACTTTTGAAAAGTTTTCCTGTGTGGGATGATGTGTTAGGGCAGGCATTTAGGGTTCCTAGTAAAATTCGCCACTAGGATTCGGATGGCGTGGGTTTTGAGGCATGGGTCTCCATTACATCTGGGAGATCGTGTTAAGAAAAATGATCGGTGTCTTGTGTATTTACCCTTTAATAATTTGTAACCATATTGGGGCTTTTAGTTTGATTTTATTTGTATATGGTTATTTGGTCCACTTAGATTAGTAATGTTTGGATTAGTTTTAATTTTGGAGTCTAAATAAAATATTCTGTATATGACCTGAGGTTAATAGAAAGAGGACACGAACCCCACCTAGACTGAAGCTAGCTCTATAAATGGCTCCAAAGTCCTTTTTTTTTTTCTTTTCCTTTATTGGCAAGATTTTGATTTTTTTTGCGAGAAACAAAATCATTGTAACAAAATATGAAACTGTTTTTATTTTAAGATAGGTTTCTTAGCGGTACATTACAATTGCGTAGAAACTTCTACGAAAGACTGTTATACACAATCGAATTACTTGGGTTGTGGTATCTTAAATCGTTTTCTAAATTGTGAGTTAGTCCACACGTGGTATATATTAGACAAAAGGGTATGTAAGTCTACAAATAATTACGAATCGATATGTACTTTTGCACGGTACGTAGGGAGCCAGAATTGAAATATGGGGGTCGCTAATATGGGGGCTATATACAATTATGAACTTGATATGGACCAATTTTTGTGTGATTGGGGATCGATTTATCTGAGGGGTATATATATATATATATACCGATATGGACCTAGTTAGGCATAGTTGTTAACGGCCATATACTAGCACAATGTACCAAATTTCAACTGACTCGGAGGAAATTTACTCCTCCAAGAGGCTCCAAACCCAAATCTCGGGATCGGTTTATATGGGGGCTATATATGATTATGGACTGATGTGGACCACTTTTGGCATGGTTGTTAAATATCATATACTACCACCACATACCAAATTTTAACCAGATCGGATGAATTTTGCTTCTCCAAAAGGCACCGGACGTCAAATCTGGGGATCGGTTTATATGGGGGCTATATATAATTATGGACTGATATGAACCAATTCCGGCATGGTTATTGGATACCATATACTAACATCACGAACCAAATTTCACCCGAATCCGATGAATTTTGCTCTTCCAAGGGGCTCCGGAGGTCAAATCTGGCGATCGGTTTATATGGGGGCTATACATAATTATGGACCGATTTCGACCAATTTTTGCATGGGTGTTCGAGGCCATATATTAACACCCTGTACCAAATTTCAGCCGGATAGGATGAAATTGACTTCTCTTAGAGGCTCCGCAAGCCAAATCTGGGGATCGGTTTATATGGGGGCTATATATAATTATGAACCGATGTGGACCAGTTTTTGCATGGTTGTTAGAGATCATATGCTGGCACCATGTACCAAATTTCAGCCGGATCGGATGAAATTTGCTTCTCCTAGAGGGTCTGCAAGCCAAATCTGGGGATCGGTTTATATGGGGGCTATACGTAAAAGTTGACCTATATGGCCCATTTGCAATACCATCCGACCTACATCAATAGCAACTACTTGTGCCAATTTTCAAGTCGATAGCTGGTTTCGTTCGAAAGTTAGCGTGATTTCAACAGACGGACGGACGGACGGACATACCTAGATCGACTCAGAATTTCACCACGACCCCGAATATATATATACTTTATGGGGTCTTAGAGCAATATTTCGATGTGTTACAAACGGAATGACAAAGTTAATATACCCCCCATCCTATGGTGGAGGGTATAACAAACGTTTTCATACAAAACCATCCGTTGTAAATGTAAATTTATTCCTTGTTTTAATGGATTCATCGGTTCTCTTCAAAACATCTAGCAAATCAAAGAAGTTCCATATTAACTGCATCTCTGAAGTACAAAACGAATATGAAAATGTTTTTGCTTTACTATCCATTTATTCAGCTTACAATTTAAAACAGACACTGTTGTTTTAATATCCATATCTGTCATGTCAAGGTTTGCATAAATATTACAACGCTTGCACACATGCATGCGTACACACCCGTGCATGGAAATAATCGAATACTCAGTGCTGTCAGATATGGTTACATGTGAACTATCAAACAGATATAAATAAATGTATATCTTCAGCTGACTCTATATTGAGGCGTGTTTCTTTTTCGCATCATCACAATTAATAGTGCAACTCTATTACGTGTGTAATGACATTAGGGTTCCTTGCCAATTGTAGAAAATATCATTGTCCACAATGCAGAATCTTAGAAACTTCAACAACAAATACTTTGCCATTTTTGACAATGAATCAAAACACGAAACGTGCGTCAGCTGTTTAAACCAGTGTTGACTAAAAGGTAATAGCTAAATAATCACCACACGCAAAAAAATAATTCTTTCCTCCCAAACGAAATTTTAGACAAACAAAGTTCGTTTATCATTTGCTTTTCGCTGTAAGGAAGTGTATTTGGAAGAAAAGTATATACTTTTTGTGATAAACGTTTATTCTTTTCCAGGATGTAAAAACAATTTCATAAAGACAAACTAAAAAAAAAAACATTGTATTCTTGCTAATTGCGTTTTCCCTCACATCCACGAGGTTTTTTAGTTCCTAACACCTTTTCCTGTAATACCAACAATGTAGAAGAAATTATACGATTTTATACATTTGTAATTTTTTTTACCTTTCGCTTGGACGGAGAATCGAACCGCGGACCATGCACTTTGTAAGCCAACACACTAACCACTGAGCTATGTACCTGTTATGGTCATCAATAGATAAATATCCATATAAGTTATATTTATATAGCATAGCTTGCGGCGCCCACGAACCGAATAAACAAAGTTTATTTAACAGAAACAAGCATTTAGTTTGGCACCGTGGAGCAGTGCTTGCTACGTCCGACTGGTATGCCAAGGGTCGTGGGTTCGATCCCTGCTTCGACCACAGTTTTTTTTTTGTTTTTTTTTTACATATATTCCTGATATGTTCGGAAGATTCCGAAAAAAATTGTAGTATATTAAATTTTGAACTGTAAAAAGTGTCTTATTAAAGACCTAAAGCCAGAAAAGAACAGTGTTTGATATAAACGAAATGGACTGTGTTGTTGTTTCAAAAATAACTTTTTTTATTGCAAAAATAAAAATTTTGTAACAAACGAATTTTTTTGATGATAAAAGTTTAAAATTTTCGAAGCAATTCAAAAAACTCTAACAAAAGAAAAACGTTTTCGGTACACGTTTTCCAAACGTTTTTTTCTTTGCGTGCATTTACATAAGCAAAATGTAAAGTTAATTGGATTAAAATCTCTTTGTAATCAGGTGTAAAATTTGGAATTTCTAACTATATTTACCTAAACCCGTCGAGCCACCGTGGTGCAATTGTTAGCATGCCCGCCTTGCATACACAAGGTCGTGGGTTCGATTCCTGCTTCGACCGAACACCAAAAAGTTTTTCAGCGGTGGATTATCCCACCTCAGTAATTTTTGGTGACATTCCTGAGGGTTTCAAAGCTTCTCTAAGTGGTTTCATTGCAATGTGGAACGCCGTTCGGACTCCGCTATAAAAAGGAGGTCCCTTGTCATTGAGCTTAACATGGAATCGGGCAGCACTCAGTGATAAGAGAGAAGTTCACCAATGTGGTATCACAATGGACTGAATAGTCTAAGTGAGCCTGATACATCGGGCTGCCACCTAACCTAACCTAACCTAGTGACTTATCTGGTTATAAATCTAGGATCAATAAAATTAAAATTAGGATACAGATCTCATTTATCGAATTTTTATTTTCTTTTTGCGGTATATTAATAAAGCTTTTCACGTACAAACAAATGCCAGTTTAAAAATCCAAATTAAGTGGATACCTCAAAGTAAAAATGTTTTCTTAATTAAAAAAAAAAAACTTTAAACTAAAGATGCTAAATCCTCACAATAAGTCTTAGCCTATATTTGATTTCTTTACGATTACTTTAAATCAAAAATGTGTTTCTTTATTTTAATGAAAATTTTCTTTAGTTCAAAGATATCCGACTTTAACGGAGGGACGCAAATTTACAAAATTAATTTAATGAAAAAAAATGTTGAAGCAACGATTAAAAACTTTATTTTAATTAAAATTTCATTATTTTCAAGAAATTGGTTCTTAATATTTTGTAAATTTCGCATTTTGCATCTTTAATATCTTTAATATTACGTAAATCTTTTTTGTCAATGTACTAACACGATACACAAAATTTCATCAGAATCGGATGAAATTTGCTCCACCAAGAGATTTCGGAACCCAATCTGGGGATCAGTTTATATAGGACTATATATAATTATGGACCGATATGGGCAAATTTTTGCTTGGTTGTTAGAGGCCATATATTAACACCACGTACTAAATTCCAACCGGTTTGGATGAAAGTTGTTCCTTCAATAGTATCCGCAAGTACAATCTGGGGATCAGTTTATATGGGGGCTATATATAATTATGGACCGATATGGACCAATTTTCCCATGGGTGTTAGATCCGATATACTAACCCGACCTACCAAATTTCAACAGCATCGGATTAAATTTGCTCCTCCTAGAGGATTCGCAAGCAAAATCTGTGGATCGGTTTATATGAGGGCTATATAATTATGTACCGATATGGATCAATTTTTGTATAGTTGTTAGAAGCGATGTGCTAACACCACGTACCAATACCACCCAACCTACATCAATAATGGAATGGGGAGCCACCGTGGTGCAATGGTTAGCATGCCCGCCTTGCATACACAAGGTCGTGGGTTCGATTCCTGCTTCGACCGAACACCAAAAAAAGTTTTTCAGCGGTTATCCCACCTCAGTAATGCTGGTGACATTTCTGAGGGTTTCAAAGCTTCTGTAAGTGGTTGCACTGCAATGTGGAACGCCGTTCGGACACGGTTATAAAAAGGGGGTCCCTTGTCATTGAGCTTAACATGAAATCGGGCAGCACTCAGTGATAAGAGAGAAGTTCACCAATGTGGTATCACAATGGACTGAATAGTCTAAGTGATCCTGATATATCGGGCTGCCACCTAAACCTAACCTAACCTACATCAATAACAACTACTTGTCACAAGTTTCAAGTCAATAGCTTCTTTCATTCGGAATTTAGCATGATTTCCACAGACGGATCGATGGACATCGCTAGATCGACTCAGAGTTTTACCACGACCAAGAATATATACACTTTATGGGATCGTAGATCAATATTTCGATGTGTTACAAACGGAATGACAAAGTTAGTGTACCCCTCATCCTATGGCGGACGGTATAAAACGTTTTTGTGCCTGGTGGAAACCATTGTAACTACAACTCTTCCTGATGACATAAGGCACTCTAATAATGCAAACTATGTGTCATTTAACTGTTGTTCTGCTTCCATTTTATTTGTAATCATACGCAAATAGAAATGTGGAAAATTTTATGTCATTTTTAAACTTTTTTAATTGAATCTTGTTAATGGCTTAATCAGGGAAAGCAAATATTTATAGACCGCAGAAATATGTGGAAATTCATTAACATATGTACTACAAATATTTATTCTCAGTAAAATGTGCTCCATTTATGGGCTATAATAAAAATAAAAAGTTCGACTTTCGTCTCTAAATAACATGACATTATGACATTACCAATTGCAATGACATGTTATTTTGATAATAAATTATAATGTGTCATTTGTTATGATGGAACATAACTTTCTTATAAGCGCGATTGAGTGTTAAATTGAGAATTCAAGATCCATAAAGTGATTGATACATTATGGACTTTAAAATGGTTGATTGAGCTATTTTAGCTTTTAGAACACAAAATACTATGTGGACCGGGCTTCGAAGAAGCAGACCGGATAGACCACTCAGACTTTTTGGAGCTGTAATGAGAATCAACTAGCCGAACTTTCTTGGCATTAGACAGTGCCTTGTTGCCAATAAATTAGTATGTTTTCGAGTAATTTAATCAAAAACATTGCTTCACCTTCAATGTCCAAAAACTGAAAAGATATTGTCGTAACCAAAAATATGTTACCCCTTGTCCTAAAAATAAGAATGGTATTTTTGAGTAGCATAAAGGATACATTTCTCTTAAACCAAGATCTTTTACTTGACCAAAAATCTCCTTTAAATAAAAGAAATTTATTTTTTATATATTTTATGTAGACAGAAATCGATATTTCGATGTGTTACAAACGGAATTACAGATTTGATTTCCGGAGCTTCCTGGAGATGCAAACTTCATCCGATCCGGTTGAAATTTGATACGTGATGTTATGAAATCATGCAAAAATTTATCCTTTGCGGTTCATATATGGTCCCCTTAAAAACCAACCCCAAAATTTGACTTTTGGAGACTCATTGAGGACAAATGTCATCCGATCCGGTTCAAAGTTAGCCCTCTAATTACTGTGCGAAAATTGGTTCATATCGATTGATAATTATTTGTAGACTCTTCTATATAAAGCAATCAAGAACTTATATGATGATTGACTTATATACACTAATAAAAAAAATTACGTTTCATAGTCGTGAACGGACGGTGACAAAATGAAACGGAAACGTTTTTCTTTGGCAATGAAAAGTCTTAAAATAATCGTTAGACGTTATTTGGCAACTCCCTGGGTGGTGCAATGTGCTAAGGCGACTGTTAACGCGTATGGTGCAGAAAACACAGGTTCGAGTCACGCTAGCGGAAATCTTTTTTTAATTTTGTTTATAAAGTCGTAACCATAACGTTTTCAGATCATGAACGCCGGTTGTTGTTTTGACAACGCATGGTGTCATTTTATCGTTGTCAGATTGGAACCGTATGTTCTCAGTTTGACACCACAATTGTGTTGATTCGGCACGGAATCATCTTTTGTCTGCACGCAGGTCATGTTCGAAGAGTGGCTATATCGGTCCAGGTTTTGATATAGCTCCCATATAGACCGATCTCCCGATTTTACTTCTTGGGCATCCGGAATCCGTAGTTTTTATACAATTTGCCTGAAATTGGAAATCTGAAGGTATCCTAGGACCATAAAGAGGTGTGCCGAAAATGGTGATTAGTGGTTCATGTTTTGATATAGCCCCCATATAGACCGATCTCCCGAATTTACTTTTTACCCAATTTGCCTGAAATTGGAAATCTAGAGGTATTCTAGGACCATAAAGAGGTGTGCCGAATATATTGTGTACACGGACGAAACAGACTGTTTTTCATATGTTTGGGTATAAACATTATATGTTTGGAACTCAAATTTTTAAACACAATATTTTTGAGTGCAAACATATAATGTTCATAAACTAGCATAATATGTTTGGGACATATATGTTAATATGTTAGAACATATTATGTTTGGGACATAAAATGTTTGTAAATATAATATGCTTGGATGCAAACATATATTAATTTAGAAACATATATGTGTTTACAAAGAGAGACAAAGTGTATGCTGGAAGTAAAATAATGAAAGTAACCAATTGGCGCATTACAAATATATATACACAAAGAAAATTTCATTATATATAGGAAAAATACTATGTGTGAATATAAACAAGTATAAATTTACATATTATGAGTAAACATATATATGTTGTGAATTGTATATGCTTAAGTAAAATATTAAAATGAGTATTCGGAGAGAAAATTCATTCGGAACCAAGATAAAATATATTTGAAAAAAAAGCATGAGTTTTGTTTATCATTTTCGCATTACGGGCACAATTTTTTTGTTTCGTCAAAACAAATCGGAACGTAGGACGAGTAAGTCAAAATATTCAAACAAAGGTAATTAAAGGGATCTACATAAAAACTAACGAAAGGGCACTATACACTGAACAAAAAGCATGTCCGGTTCCAAAGATTGTGTCTCCACTTTAACAATTTTGATATTGATTCCGAACCAAAGAAGGGGAGAATACAAGTAAGGATGCTTTTAAGACACAATTCTCTTTTAAATGGGGTTTTGTGTACTTGACTCTACGAAGCACATTTAAATTTTTCGCTTTTTCAGCTTTTTTTCATATGCTATAAAATGTCCGTTAAAAACAAGACTTCCAGTAGAAATTATGCTATGTTTCAAGTAAAAAATGTCTTTAAAATAAAGTAGTGAAAACATAACCTATTTTTGAATGATTTTTGCCTTGTAGTCAAGATGCAAAAATGCAACAAATTCAAACAGTTTCATTAATTTTAAAGAATTTTTCTGAATTATTAAAGTCAAGTTGACCTTAGTCCAATATTTGTTCATTCATGTTATGATATCCAAATCACTTAATTATAACGACAACACGACTTCATTGAAAGTATTGACCTTTGAAGATCTATAAAAACAAAGATTAGTTCCTCTTTATAAATGAGTAGTTCAAGAGGAGTTGACGGATTTTTTTCGAAAATAAGAGCGGGCATAGAGTTCGAGTTTTGCCGCTAAAATTATTTTTCATTTTAGCGGCAAAACAAGAATAACATTACAACTTTTTCCGGTAAATTGTATTATAACATGGTGGGGAAAGATCCAAAGCAACAACTGAATAAGTTTATTTTCTTTAAAAAAAAAATATTAAAGAAAAGTAAAAGGGTAAACCATTTTAACGTGATAATGCCAATTTATACCGGCCTTAAGAATTAAATTAAGTACAAAATTATTAGTTAATAAAAGTTCATATTTATTTGTATTTCTAAATTAATGGTGTTACATGCTAGCAAACAATTGTTCACACCAAAATAAATTTATGTGCTGTTTTAAAATTACTGTTTAGAATTTAAATATAATGTGCTTTTGAATGGTTATCGTTAACCTTAGGGTTTGATGGAAAAATATTTATATATACTCGACTTCACGTTCTTCTTTTGTAGGAGTTTCTTGAATTTCTTCGAAAGTTTCAAACTTGTGTACAAAACCCTTTTTTGTTACAATTTTTTCTTTATTTTTGCAATAAAAAATAATATTTGATTTGAACTCAGTCCATTTCGTTTATATCAAGCATTTTTCTTTTCTGACTTTAAGTCTTTTATAAAACACACTTTACAATTTCGTAGTAAAAATTTAATATAATAGTATGTAATGCTGAACACCTTTTCGGGAACTTCCGAACGTATCTGGAATATATGTTAAAAAATATATTACAAAAAAAAAAATGGTGTTGGTCGAAGCAGGGATCGAACCCAGGACCCCTGTCACGCAAGGCGGACGACCAACCACTGCTCCACGCTGCCAACAAATGTATGTTTAACAATGTTATGTTGTTAAACAATGTTATGTTTGCATCGGCTCGTGGGCGCCGCAAGCTATGCTATATAAATATAACTTATAACGATAATTATCTCTTGATGACCATAACAGCTACGTAGGCCAGTGGTTAGTGTGCTGGCTTACAAACTGTGTGGTCCGCTGTTCGAATCCCCGTCCGGCAAAAGGTAAAATTAAAAAAAAAATTTAAAATATAATAATTTCTTCTAAAATGTTTGTATTAGAGAAAAAGGTGCTAAAAACTCGTGGAAGTGAGAAAAATGTGAGGAAATATACAATTAGGCAGAAAAAAAATTGAGCACAATCTTCTTTGGGAGAAAATTCTTCTAAGCATATAATATTTTTGGGTTCAAAATGTTTCCAAACATATTATATGTTCACATAAGAACATATAGTTTTTTGGAAGGCAACATTATTGAATTTGGATGGAAAAATACAAAATGTTTGGAACCAATATGCTTTCAAACATATTATATATTGGAAGAAATCAAACATATAAATGTTTGGGCAATACCCAAAAATTTATATGCTTGAAGCAAAATATGTTTGGGAGTATATGTTACAGAAGCGATTTTTTTTGAGGGTGTATCGGTACAGTTTTTAATATAGTTCCTTATAAACCGGCCCTCCGATTTGGGGTGTAGATACTGTAACCAGGGATCCGGAGCGGTCCATTTTTTTCGCTCCGCTCCGCTCCCGCTCCGGAGAAAAAAAAAAACCGCTCCGCTCCTCGCTCCGCTCCGAGAAAAAAAAAATCGCTCCGCTCCGCTCCACGCTCCGCTCCGCTCCTCTTCAAGAAAATTATAGTACAAACATTGTATTATTTGTTCAATTGAGTTTTATTTTATTTAGAAAAATCGGGCGGTACATATATGGGAGCTATAGCTAAATCTGAACCGATTTCGATGATTTTTTTGCACATATAGTTAGTGCTATAGAAGATTACATTTCGCCAACTTTGAGTAAGATCGGTTGATAAATAAGGGTTTTATGACCTAATTTGACAAAATCGGGCGATACATATATATGGGACCTATATCTAAATCTGAACCGATTTCGATGAAATTTTCAGACTTAAAGGGTGATGCAGAAGATTATTTTGTGCTAAATTTGACGACGATCGGTTAGTAAAAAAAGTGCAACGTGACCCCATTTGTCGAAATCGGGCAATACATATATATGGGAGCTATATCTAAATTTGATCCGATTTCTTCCAAATTCAATAGCGTTCGTCCTGGTGCCCAAAAAAACTCCCTGTACCAAATTTCATCAAAATCGGTTAATAATTGCGACCGAAATCCTGTGAACAACAAATACATGGACAGACGGACGGACGGGCGGACGCCAAGCGCTAGATCGACTCAGGAGGTGATTCTGAGTCGATCGGTATATATTTTATGGGGTCTAAAATCAATATTTCTTGTAGGCACATTTTTTGGCAGATCAAACTTATTATACCCTAACCACTATGTGGTTTAGGGTATAATGACTTTAAAACAATGTGTTGAAATATTTTATTAATTTTGAAGATTTTTTCAGAAATATTAAATCCATTTTGACTTCATTAAAACGAAATTTGCATTCATGTTAGGACACACATTTTTATGTCGAATCACTTAGCTATAAGGACAAACAGACTTCATTGAAAAGTTTAGAGACTTTTAGACAAGGAAAAACTTTTTTTCAGAGAAATACGTCTTCTATTCTAAGCAAAATTCGTATTCGTATTTTAAGCATGTGAACTATTTGGCCTCCCGACAATATTCTTTGCGGTGCACCATCTACTATTTAATATGTGATAGAAACCAAATTTATGAAAATGGACCAAAATGGACCAAATTCTGTTTGGTCTGACCATCGGACCAAATTTAAAAATTAGAAATCTTTTGGACCAATTTTGGTCCGATCGGACCAAAACGGCAACGCTGATTGGAATTGAAAGTCTATACACAGAGTAGAAGTAACTACTCTCCGAAAGTTTTTTTTTGTTTTGCAACAGACGTAGAGAAGAGGTTTTGTTATGTTTGTAATGTGTGTGTATGTTTATGTTTGCAACAACCTCCATCGACATCAGTCCGTGGTATACCTACGAATATTCTTACTCAGATCTAGTGTTACCTAATTTCGATTTTTTCCCCTTTATTGTATAATAAATGTATATGCGCACATTTTTCAACCAAAATTGAAACTATCCATAATTTTAATTAAATTTTCGAGAACTAATATCAGAAATAAGAGAATGCTAGGATATAGTACAATAGTAAAGCAAATGTGAATGAAAAAAAGCATGCCCGGTTCCAAAGATTTTGTCTACTTTAAAAGTTTGGGTATTAATTCCGAGCCAAAGAAGCGGAGAATATAAGTAAGGATACTTTAAAGACGTAATTCTCTTTTAAATTTGGGGGTTATGTACTTGCTTCTAGGAAGCAAATGTTAATTTTTATTTTTTTTAGATTTTTTTCGTCAGTTGTTATCAAAATCCTTTAAAAACGAGTTAACGAGTTATTTTTTTCATATTAAGGCTCGACTTCCAGTAGAAATTATGCTATGTTTCAAGTAAAAAGTGTTTTTAAAATAAAGTGTTGAAAAACGTGTCTTATTTTTTAACGATTTTTTGCTTTGTAGGCAAGATGCAAAAAGGAAACAAATTTAAAGACAATTTTATTAATTTTAACGAATTTTTCTTAATTATTAAAGTCACGTTGACCTTACCTCAAAAATTTTATCTTTCATGTTATGATACACATTTTTAAGTAAAATCACTTAATTATAAGGACATTACAACTTCATTCAAAAGTTTATTGCCTTTTGGACAAGAAAAAAAAATTATTTTAGAGAAATGCGTCTTCCATGTTAAGCAAAATTTGCATTCTTATTCTAAGGACATGGAATCTTTGACTTCACGACAATATTTTTTTCAGTGTAGAAAACTAAAAAATTAAATATAAATAAGATCGTTTAATTGCATTTATTTGACGTTCATTACAAACATCTTTGTAGTAAAGGGTGATACGGTCAAAATTTGGTCAAGGGAAAACGCGTGTAAATCGGTGAAATCGTTTATTTAAAAAATCAAATTAAATTTCTTTTTCAAGTTCAATTAGTATAAAATTCAGGAAAAATATTCAGTTAGGCTTTTGCTTTTCCAAATCCGAATTACCGGGCCTCACGCTTGACACCTGCCATCCGATTTTGTACAGCCACCTTGTCCACCTTCTTCGCCGCAGAAAGCCAGTTTGCCTTGAACTGCTGCTCATCCTTAGCAGTTTTTTGGTCTTTTTTAGGTTCCGCTTGACAATAGGCCAGTATTTCTCAATTGGGCGGAGCTCTGGCGTGTTGGGAGGGTTCTTGTCCTTGGGAACCACCTGCACGTTGTTGGCGGCGTACCACTCCATGGCCTTTTTACCGTAATGGCAAGATGCCAAATCCGGCCAAAACAGTACGGAACAACCGTGTTTCTTCAGCAGACGTTTATTCAAACACTCTTTCACGTAAATTTCTTGGTTGACAGTCCCGGAAGCTATGAAAATGCTGCTTTTCAAGCCACAGGTACAGATGGCTTGCCAAACCAGATATTTCTTTGCGAACTTTGATAGTTTTATGTGCTTGAAAATATCTGCTACCTTTCCCCTTCCTCTTGCCGTATAAAACTCCTGTCCCGGAAGCTGCTTGTAGTCGGCTTTGACGTAGGTTTCGTCGTCCATTACCACGTATTCAAACTTCGTCAGCATCGTCGTGTACAGCCTCCGGGATCGCGATTTGGCCGTCGTATTTTGTTTATCATCGCGATTTGGAGTCACTACCTTCTTGTAAGTCGATAGTCCGGCTCGTTTTTTGGCTCGATGCACGGTTGTAGACGATACACCCAGCTTATTTGCGGTATCTCGGAGAGAGAGGTTAGGGTTTCGCTTGAAACTACCGGCAACTCTCTTTGTCGTCTCAGCGGCTTCCGGTTTTCGATTTCCCTCCGATCCAGACTTCCTGGCTGTCGACAAACGTTCCCCAAACACTTTAATTACATTTGTAACGGTTGATTTGGCAACTTTTAGCGATTTTGCCAGCTTTGCGTGCGAGTAGCTCGGATTTTCGCGATGCGCGAGCAAAATTTTGATACGCTGCTCTTCTTGCTTGGACGGCATTTTGACAACTGAAGAGTGAATTCCAAAATCAAAATAGGAGTAACATTCTACACACACACACCTTCAAAATGAGGGGTGTTCAGGTTTTTTAAATGCAAAATTGAAAGAAATACGTCAAGTTTATATTGACCAAATTTTGACCGTATCACCCTTTAATACGGGATGAAATTGATCGAAAGTACTGTTGTTACTTTTACAACACATACTAGATATATATTTTGACATTTGCCGTTTTTGAAAACAATTACTAAAAAACACGTTGTGTTTTCCCCAATGTACGTACGTACAAAAATACATATCGTACATTTTAAACGTTTACTCACACTACGCTAAGTACTAGCTAAATTTGAAATTACCTACACAGTGTAATTTCAAAGTTACACATTTCATTCAAGTAATATTTTATTCGGAGCGGAGCGGTGTTTCATTTGGAAACCGCTCCGCTCCCGCTCCGCTCCGGATTTTAGAAATGCCGCTCCCGCTCCGGCAAAAAAAGGGCTTGCTCCGCTCCGCTCCGGATCCCTGACTGTAACTACAATTAATTTTGCTGAATACTGTGTGTATCCCTCCATGTTTATGGCGTAGCCCCTATTAGACCGATCACCAGATTTAGCTACTAGGGTTTCTAGAAATTGCAATTTTTATACGATTTGCCACAAATAGAAAATATAATGGCATTTTAGACCCACAAAAAAGTATATATGATTTAGTTTTTATCGGTCAATTCACCAAATGGCCGCCATACACAGAAAAAATATAACCAACATATTACCAATTAAAAATTTGATTAAAGTTGAAATGTTTTTCAATTAATAAATTAATTAATACAATTAACTTTTAATCAAACTTGGAAGACGAAGTCAGTTAAAAAATTAATGGACATATTTTTTTTTTAATTTTAAGTTAAGAATTTATTTCAAACAATCAATTGTTAATCAAACTAAAACCACTTAGCCAATTCAGAAAGTAATTGAAAATAGTCACCTTTAAAAAATTAAATGAGCTTTGCAATCAACAACAATTAACTTTTTAATTATATCAATTACATAATTCATTGAAATTTGCTAATGAAATCAATTAATTTTTTAATCAAGTATTTTTTTAATGGTCAATTAAAACTGTGATTGATACTATCACTTTCGTGATTGAAGAAATTTCAATTAAAAAATTAATTGGTTCAGTTAATTTCATGATTGTGTGTATAGACCGATGTCACATCTTGAGGGTACAGAAGGTGCACTGATTATGAAGGAAGGAAGAAGGAGTACTACCAAAATGGTATCAAAAAGTTGGAAGGTCGTTATAATCGTTGTATCGCTCTTGAAGGGAACTATGTTAAATAATAAAATCAAATTTTGACAAAAAAATGTGTTTTTCTTTGTTGGACCCGGGACTTATCAGCCAACCTGTTACATCCACTTGCTTCCAGTTACACCATTAAAAAACGTAAAAGTTTCCTAAATTGATTGCGCTTAAAAACCCAGGGAATTGGATTGGAAGATATCGCACCAGCTGTGTTCGATGTAGATGTTAAAAAAAATCCGTAAATAAATAAACATTCCAAAAATAGATATCGAACTTAGACATTTACAAAAGTGCAATAGCTTGTTCTTAATTTCAAGAGTCAGTGTACCAATTGAATTGGAAATTTAAAAAAATATTCCCTTTATCCAAAAGAAACAGTATGCTCTTTGCTATCTTTCGCAGCATGCTTAAATGGAATTCAATTTTTCTGACATAGCTATCCCACAAAGTCCAATTGCAAGAACAAAAGGATTACATCCAATGCAACGAAAATATTTCAACTAAGTAAGACGATAACTAAGGCTAGCCAAGGAATGAGGACAACAACTTTTATCCCATTACGGAAAGGAAATTAAAATGAAAAACGATTTCATCTACATAAACGGAATAACTCAAAAGGGAGTGTAATGAAAAGTCACAAAAAGGCAATGACAAAAGAATTTTTACCCAGAAAGGAAATCTCACAAAAATAATTGGCTATATTAAAATGACATTTGCAAATTGTTCGTTTGTTTTTATTTAATTTATTCCGATGAGGAATTGATCAATAACATTTGTAGCACAACAAAAAAATTTTGAATTGAGAATAAAACAAAAATTTTAGCTAAAGAATATCTCAAGATGCTTATTTTTATTATTGCATTCGGAACAATTTAGTCTTAATTTAATAGAAGTAATTGCAATTGAACGTAGTTCGAACTGAGTATACATAAAATTTCAAAGGTATATATTAGAAAATTGGAAGCAAGTAGTGAAGTATTATTGAATGAAACAAATTGTTTCCAAATCTTTTTTTTGGAAATAATTCTGCAACTTTTCAATGGATAAAAATATCAAAATAATGTTTTGTTTGTGTGAAAGCTGAGGTGAGTTTGGAAGTATTTAGGGTCACTAGTAGGTTCACGAGCTGACATGTAAGCGTTGAAAGTAGGTTACCTCGATTTTTTCTTTGCTAGATAGAACTCCAGCAAAAAACGTCCCGTGTTGTGTGCGATTATATTTATTAGTTCGCGAGATATGGACCATAGATTTTATGTAATTTTTTTTTTTTTAAATTTTAACACAGTTGGATGAGTATTTTCGAAGTAAAAACTGTGCACATATATCGTAGACTAATAGTCGTAGATTCCACAATTTGAAATTTCAAAAATTCAGAATTATAAATATTTTTTTTTTCGAAAAAGGTACTCGCATTCTTTCGGTAGTAAAATTTTTGTTTTTATCTAAACTACTCCTAATAGTTTTGTTTCTTATAGAACACCAAATAAGGATACGTTCTAAGCACTAAATCAGCCAGTTTGATCGAGTAGTATATGAGTTCTTGTCATCCCTATGTCGAAAATTTTTAACAGAAAAATTTTTTTTTACAAAAATCTCAAATGACAAAGCACCGATTAGAATCGGTACCGATCTCTGTTCCAAAAATACTCACATTTTCACTAACTAACTGTAAAAGGTTGAGAAATATGCAAATTACAACAAGTATATACGGCCGTAAGTTCGGCCAGGCCGAAGCTTATGTACCCTCCACCATGGATTGCGTAGAAACATCTACTGAAGACTGTCATCCACAATCGAATTGGTTGGGTTGCGGTAACCCTTGCCGATGGCAAGGTATCTTAAAACTTGTAACGACCCGACATTAGCCATACCTTCTATGGACCCAGTGGTGCCAACTGTTTTGGGCTGAAAATCGTCAATTTTAAAAATATTTTTCGTCAAAATCGTCAATTCATACCAAAGAATTCGTCAAAAAATCGTCACTCATAATAAAATAAAAGTTTTATTCAAACATCTGAGGCATCTATATATTGTATACACAATAAAGCTGTTATTAAACAAGTAAGGAAAGTCTATACCCTGCACGACTTTGTAGATCTAAATTTTCGATACCATATCACATCCGTCAAATGTGTTGGGGGCTATATATAAAGGTTTATCCCAAATACATACATTTAAATATCACTCGATCTGAACAGAATTTGATAGACTTCTAAAAAACCTATAGACTGAGCATGAGTGTATATCGGGCGAAAGCTATATATGGGAGATATATCTAAATCTGAACCTATTTTAACCAAATTTGGCACGCATAGCTACAATGCTAATTATACTCCCTGTGCAAAATGTCAATTAAATCGGAGTAAAAGATTAGCCAATGTGGTCATATGAGTGTAAATCGGGCGAAAGCTATATATGGGAGCTATATCTAAATCTGAACCGATTTCAAATAAACTTAGCACGCATAGCTACAATGCTAATTCTACTCCCTGTGCAAAATTTCAATTAAATCGGAGTAAACGATTGGCCACTGCGGTCATATGAGTGTAAATCGGGCGAAAGCTATATATGGGAGCTATAACTAAACCTGAACCGATTTCAATAAAATTTGGCACACTTGACTATACTACTAATTGTACTCCTAGTGCAAAATTTCAACCAAATTGGGGTAAAACTCTGGCTTCTGGGACCGTATTAGTCCATATCGGGCGAAAGATATATATGGGAGTTATATCTAAATCTGAACCGATTTCTTCCAAAATCAATATGGTTCTATTCTGACCCAAAAAAGGAACACGTGCCAAATTTGAAGGCGACTGGACTTATATTGCGACCTAGACTTTGATCACAAAAATGTGTTCACAGACAGACGGACGGACGGATAGAAGGACATGGTTATATCGACTCAGGGACCTACCCTGAGCATTACTGCCAAAGACACCATGTGTCTATCTCGTCTCCTTCTGGGTGTTACAAACATATGCACTAACTTATAATACTCTGTTCCACAGTTTGGCGCAGGGTATAAAAAGGGGTTTTATTCATATTAGTTACATGAATAATGCCGTTTAAATCTCTATCTAGTCATATAGTTTCCAGTTTTTTTAAACGACGATTAATTGAAATAAATTTTTAATTAATTTAAATTAATATATCTGATTGTGACCATATATTTTCCCCAGATTTGATCTCCGGAGCCTCTTGGAGGAGCAAAATTCATCCGATCCGGTTGAAATTTGCAACGTGGTGTTAGTATAAGGCCGCTAATAACCATGCCAAAATTGGTCCGTATCGGTCTATAGTTATATATAGCCGATCACCAATCACACAAAAATTGGTCCATATCGGTTCATAATCATGGTTGCCACTCGAGCCAAAAGTAATCTACCAAAATTTTATTTTTATAGAAAACATTGTCAAAATGTTACTTCTATAGAAAATTTTGTCAAAATTTTATTTCTATAGAAAATTTTGTCAAAATTTTATTTCTATAGAAAATTTTTTCAAAATTTTATTTCTATTGAAAATTTTGTCAAAATTTTATTTCTATAGAAATTTTTTCCAAATTTTATTTCTATAGAAAATTTTGTTAAAATTTTATTTCTGTAGACAATTTTGTCAAAATTTTATTTCTATAGAAAATTTTTGTTAAAATTTTATTTCTATAGAAAATTTTGTCAAAATTTTATTTCTATAGAAAATTTTGTTAAAATTTCATTTCTATAGAAAATTTTGTTAAAATTTTATTTCTATAGAAAATTTTGTTAAAATTTTATTTCTGTAGACAATTTTGTCAAAATTTTATTTCTAAAGAAAATAGAAAATTTTGTCAAAATTTTATGTCTATAGAAAATTTTGTCAAACTGAATTATATACGTGTTTGATCGATCTTTTTTGATTTAATATATACCACGTATGGATTTACATACAATTTAGAAGACGGTGTTACGGGGTTTTAAGATACCTTGCTATCGGCAAGCGTTACCGCAACTTAAGTAATTCGATTGTGGATGGCAGTGTTTAGAAGATGTTTCTACGCAATCCATGGTGGAGGGTACATAAGCTTCGGCCTGGCCGAACTTACGGCCGTATATACTTGTTTTTAATTTTTAGTTTTTATTTATTTATTTTTAATTCGTTATTATTTATTTTTAATTTTTTAGACAATGCAACTTTGTTCCTGAGAAAACAAATCTATTCATTCAGTGTAGAGCTGCACCAAAATTGCCCATCCTCTTTGCAACTAAGGAAGCATACAGAATTGCATTCTTACATTTGTTAAACAAGTGCAAACCAATTTAAAGGTAAATAAATATTTTCTTAAAAAAATAACCATTTTTTTACATTGGCTAAACAAGTATAAAGCAATTTAAAGGTAAATAAGTATTTAAAAAAATTGTGTACCATTTTTATGAGCCAAGTTTTATTCTAGAATTTTTGGTTTATTACATAGCTCTTACAAAGTTGATAAAAAAAAATTAATTTTCCCATGAATGAGTAAGTTAATCTGTTTTATTTTTTTACAATCTTTCTTTCACTAAAACTCGCTAGTTACTGTTGGATGAATGCTAGATATGAGAATAGTAGCAAAATGATTGGCTTTGTAGTTTATGAAACGTTTCAACATTTTGAAAATTCTTATGCACCAAACTAAGAAACTACAAACGGGATTTATTCAGAATTTTTAATAGAAATAGATGGGAAATGCAAAGAATGCATTTGAATACTAACAGATAACATAAAATTAAAACAAAAATGGTAGTAATTCTTGGCCAGTCCGATGAGCCAACAAAAACAATAACACACATTTCAGAAAAGTCGCAATTTAGTTTCTTGTACTGTCTTATTTTTACTCAATACACCTGGTCCATCGGTATTTTTACTTGTTAATACATTTTTTTTTTCTGGCTCACTAAGTCTAAATCGGAACGAACTTCAACCAAATATGGTGTGCATAGTTATTTTGTTGATTGGACTAAAACTCAGCCCTAGACTTTGATCACAAAAATGTGTTCACAGACAGACGGACAAAGCTAAATTGACTCAGGGCCGACCCTGAGCATTATTGCCAAAGACACCATGTGTCTATTCCTTCTCCTTCTGTTGCAAACATATGCACCAACTTTTAATACACCGTTCCACAGTGTGGCGAAAGTAAACTATGTTATGGGAAAAATGAACTATTCAACTGCATTGTATTCGAAAATTTGAGATTAATTAATTTAACGAACATTTTCTGAAACTTTTGAATTTTTAACTACGATTTAGGAGCCACCGTGGTGCAATGGTTAGCATGCCCGCCTTGCATACACAAGGTCGTGGGTTCGATTCCTGCTACGACCGAACACCAAAAAGTTTTTCAGCGGTGGATTATCCCACCTCAGTAATGCTGGTGACATTTCTGAGGGTTTCAAAGCTTCTCTAAGTGGTTTCACTGGAATGTGGAACGCCGTTCGGATTCGGCTATAAAAAGGAGGTCCCTTGTCATTGAGCTTAACATGGAATCGGGCAGCACTCAGTGATAAGAGAGAAGTTCACCACTGTGGTATCACAATGGACTGAATAGTCTAAGTGAGCCTGATACATCGGGCTGCCACATAACCTAACCTAACCTAACTACGATTTACGAAATGCATCCTTTTCAAGTATATATGGCCGTAAGTTCGGTCAGGCCGAATCTTATGTACCCTCCACCATGGATTGCGTAGAAACTTCTACGAAAGACTGTCATCCACAATCGAATTACTTGGGTTGTGGTATCTTAAATCGTTTCCTTATTTTGTGAGTTAGTCCATACGTGGTATGTGTATGTGTAGGTAAGTCTACAAATATTACGAATCGATATGGACTTTTGCACGGTACGTAGGTCGCTTATATGGGGGCTATATACAGTTATGAACTTGATATGGACCAATTTTTGTGTGATTGGGGATCGATTTATCTGGGGCTATTTATAACTATAGACCGATATGGACCTTGTTAGGCATGGTTGTTAACGGCCATATACTAACACAATGTATCCAATTGACTCAGATGAAATTTGCTCCTCCAAGAGGCTCCAAAACCAAATCTCGGAATCGGTTTATATGGGGGCTATATATGATTATGGCCTGATAAGGACCACTTTTGGCATGGTTCTTAAATATCATATACTACCACCACGTACCAAATTTCAACCAGATCGGATGAATTTTGCTTCTCCAAAAGGCACCGGAGGTCAAATCTGGGGATCGGTTTATATGGGGTCTATATATCATTATGGACCGATTTCGACCAATTTTTGCATGGGTGTTTGAAGCCATATATTAACACCACGTACCAAATATCAACTGAATCAGATGAATTTTGGTCTTCCAAGAGGCTCCGGAGGTCAAATCTGGTGACCGGTTTATATGGGGGCTATATAAAGGGTGATTTGTTAAGAGCTTGATAACATTTTTTTTAAAAAAACGCATAAAATTTGCAAAATCTCATCGGTTCTTTATTTGAAACGTTAGATTGGTCCATGACATTTACTTTTTGAAGATAATTTCATTTAAATGTTGACCGCGGCTGCGTCTTAGGTGGTCCATTCGGAAAGTCCAATTTTGGGCAACTTTTTCGAGCATTTCGGCCGGAATAGCCCGAATTTCTTCGGAAATGTTGTCTTCCAAAGCTGGAATAGTTGCTGGCTTATTTCTGTAGACTTTAGACTTGACGTAGCCCCACAAAAAATAGTCTAAAGGCGTCAAATCGCATGATCTTGGTGGCCAACTTACCGGTCCATTTCTTGAGATGAATTGTTCTCCGAAGTTTTCCCTCAAAATGGCCATAGAATCGCGAGCTCTGTGGCATGTAGCGCCATCTTGTTGAAACCACATGTCAACCAAGTTCAGTTCTTCCATTTTTGGCAACAAAAAGTTTGTTAGCATCGAACGATAGCGATCGCCATTCACCGTAACGTTGCGTCCAACAGCATCTTTGAAAAAATACGGTCCAATGATTCCACCAGCGTACAAACCACACCAAACAGTGCATTTTTCGGGATGCATGGGCAGTTCTTGAACGGTTTCTGGTTGCTCTTCACTCCAAATGCGGCAATTTTGCTTATTTACGTAGCCATTCAACCAGAAATGAGCCTCATCGCTGAACAAAATTTGTCGATAAAAAAGCGGATTTTCTGCCACTGATTTTGGTAATAAAATTCAATGATTTGCAAGCGTTGCTCGTTAGTAAGTCTATTCATGATGAAATGTCAAAGCATACTGAGCATCTTTCTCTTTGACACCATGTCTGAAATCCCACGTGATCTGTCAAATACTAATGCATGAAAATCCTAACCTCAAAAGAATCACCCTTTACTACATTGTTTAACAACATTTTCTTGACAGAAAAATGTTCTATTCTCTAATCGAATTTAAATCCTTATTACTTGCTCATGTATAATTTTTATTATTATTACTATTATCGGTAATCAATAAATAAATAAAGTGAATTTAACTAAACTGGCTTCATAGCGATCAGAATTATTTTGCTTTAAATAGTTTTTAGACAAAAGAATACCTTGCAATGTTTAATTTTCAAAGGCATTCCGAATTTTAGTTTTATTTATATTAATTGCTTTGAAATTTCTTTCTACATTGGAGACGGCTGGGAGCAAGCTACATATAAATTGTGATATTATTGAGATCCAAAATAACTTGTTTACATTACATTTTATGAAAATCGTCAAATTATAACTACACCACGTTGAAAAATCGCCAAATCGACATAAAAACCCTTAAAAGGAAACACTTGAGTCGAGCATTTTAAAAAATTGTCATCTCATAACTAAGTTGTTTAAAATCGTCGTCAAATCGTCAGAGGCCAAATTTACCATCAAAAATCGTCAAAATGACGAAAAATCGTCACAGTTGGCACCGCTGTATGGACCTGGTGCTACCTTTCATTTTCCGGCCGTGCTCAGGGAGTTGGGGTGGTGATCTTGGCATAGAAGGTATATCAGGGCCTATTACAAAAACCAAAAATTTAGGTAGCTAAACCCTGAATAATAATGACTGCTTTACAAAATAAAAAAAAATAAAATATGAACAAAAGATGATTGGAAATACTCGAGGACTAGGGGTGGAAGATGTAATGTTCCCCTTATGTCTCTGCCCACTCTCCTATGTTATCACATTTAAATTTCATTGGATAACCCTTGATTGTGCTACCTCCGCTCTAAACCTTTCGTGGAAATAAATTTAATCTAATTCATTTAAAAAATAAAATAATTATATTTTAGCAAAATTGAGAAGAACCATATTAAAGTAAAAAAAAAAATTAGTATATAAAAACAATAAATATTATCTTTTGAAATTTAATTTTATAAATATTAGTTTTTTTTAAGTATTGTTGATAATTAATATATTAAATCCATTAAGTATTAACAAAAGCAAATAATTAATTTAATAATTAATTTTATATCCATTAAATTTTATGAAGAAAAATTAAGTTTTAAGTATTTACACAAACACGAAAGGAATGATATATTTTATTTTGGAAAAACCAAATATTAAAATGAATATTAATAATTATGTGGAGTGGACATTTTGATTTTCAGAAATTAAAATTAAAACTCACCTATTAGATCGTTGAAGATGGACGCAGGCCTGTTGTCGTATCTCGATCCATGAGGCTAAAATTGCCACTCTATCAAATATTAAAGCTAATACAATAGTTATGTGTCTTGTGTATCCTTAAAGTATGGTTCTACATATGAATCCTTGAATAGTTCCGAAAATTAGAAAAATAGCATGGCGTCTTCGTTTTGTCAAAAATTTGATATCGCAATATTCATAGCCTTCGACTGATGAATATAAATTTTTGTCATCTTCGCAATTTTCTCTTCTAATTAAAATCAGACATAACTCAAGCAAACCAATATTTCGTTGTATGTAAATTTTCCGTTTTCACCAACTCCAAGCACACAAAGGTCGCTTCTGTCCGACTTGCCAATTGGGATTATTGCGTTCCAATAGCAGATAAATTAAAATTTCAGGATATATAATCCATCAATGATTTTCTAAGTTGTTTGTAATCCAAAATGTATTCTCGTCGGTTCCAATTCGTAATATATATTTCAATTCCAAATAATTTCGTTTCAACATTAAAATCGACTCGTTTGCTTCAATTTCTAATTATTATCTTATTTTCACCATTCAAAAAAAATATATATATAAATTCCATTGTCTTTTTTTATTTTAAAATTATGTTTTTCTTCCTTCTCACAAGAAAAAATTTAATCCAATATTCAAATGTCTATCCTTTTTTCTCTTTCTCCCAATCTTTTTTTTCTTTTCTTTTTTCAAATTTTATTTTTCAGTCCTCGAAATATTTTTCATAGCCTCCCTTAATTCAAAATTAGCATTTTTCTAGCAAGTTGATTACTACACAAGTGCTAGCAGTCACAAACTTCTTCTAAATTGGAAGGTAGTTCATACGTAGTATACATTAAACTCAAAAAGGCCGATTAAATACGTATATAATTAAGTTTGACAAAATTTTGTATAGAAATAAAATTTTGATAAAAGTTTCTATAGAAATAACATTTTGACAACATTTTCTATAGAAGAAAAGTTGTCAAAATTTTCTATAGAAATAAAACTTTGACAAAAATTTCTATAGAAATAAATTTTTGACAAAATTTTCTGATGAATTTTGCTTCTCCAAGAGACTCCGGAGAACAAATGTGGGGATCGGTTTATATGGGGGCTATATATAATTATTGACCGATATGGACCAATTCTTGCATGGTTGTTATACTAACCAGGGCTGTGGATTCGAGTCAATTTTGCTCGACTCCGACTCCAGCATTTCTTATTAGCCTCGACTCTGACTCCGGAGTCGACTCCAGGTGGTGTACCTAAATCTCATTTTAACAGTATTCCAATTGTAATTTTAAGGTATAGTGTTCCAATAGACGAATATAAGTATTCTATTTTGCAATATGTGTTTATATGTCCTAAAGAATCCTAATTTTAAATTTTGATACTACTCGACGACATCTCAGCATTTCAGGGATGTAAAGAACTCTACATTTTAATTTCAGGTCAATAAATTAAAATACGACACAAGACTATATAGAGACCACATCAAAATATGGGTAGATAACAACAATCTCCAGAATATGTATTTATAAAAACATAATTAGGCTTCCAGAAGTTTAAGAAGTAAAATCCTGGTATTGATCTATATAGGCATTTTATAAAAAAACAAGTATATACGGCCGTAAGTTCGGACAGGCCGAAGCTTATGTACCCTCCATCATGGATTGCGTAGAAACTTCTTCTAAACACTGCCATCCACAATCGAATTACTTAAGTTTCGGTAACGCTTGCCGATGGCAAGGTATCTTAAAACCTCGTAACACCATCTTCTAAATTGTATGTAAGTCCATACGTGGTATATATTAAATCAAAAAAGATCGATTCAATACGTATATAATTCAGTTTGACAAAGTAGACATAAAATTTTGACAAAATTTTGTACAGAACTAAAATTTTAACAAAATTTTCTATAGAAATAAAGTTTGACAAAAATTTCTACAGAAATAAAATTTTAACAACATTTTCTATAGAAATAAACTTTTGACAAAATTTTCTATAGAAATAAAATCTTGGTAGATTATTTTTGGCTTGAGTGGCAACCATGAATATGAACCGAATAAAATTTGAACAAAATTTTCTATAGAAATAAAATTTTGACAATGATGAAAATTTTATTATGAACCGATATGGACCAATTTTTGTGTGATTGGACCAATTTTGGTATGGTTGTTAGCGACCGTATACTAACACCACGTTCCTAATTTGAACCGGATCGGATGAATTTTGCTCCTCCAAGAGGCTCCGGAGGTCAAATCTGGAGAACTTTTTATATGGGGGCTATATATAATTATGGACCGATATGGACCAATTCTGGCACGGTTGTTAAAGATCATATACTAACACCATGTTCCAAATTACAACCGGATTGGATGAAATTTGCTTCTCTTGGAGACTTCGCAAGCCAAATCTGGGGATCGGTTTATATGGGGGCTATATATAATTATGAACCGATGTGGACCAATTTTTGCATGGTTGTTAGAGACCATATACTAACACCATGTACCAAATTTCAGGTGGATCGGATGAAATTTGCTTCTCTTTGAGGCTCCGCAACCCAAATCTGGGGATCGGTTAATATGGGCGCTATATATAATTATGGACCGATGTGGACCAATTTTTGCACGGTTGTTAGAGACCATATACCAACATCATGTACCAAATCTCAGCCTGATCGGATGAAATTTGCTTCTCTTTGAGGCTCCCCAAGCCAAATCTGGGGATCGGTTTATATGGGGGCTATATATAATTATGGACCGATGTGGATCAATTTTTGCATGATTGTTGGAGACCATATACCAACACCATGTACCAAATTTCAGCCGGATCGGATGAAATATGCTTCTCTTAGAGGCTCCACAAGCCAAATCTGAGGATCGGTTTATATGGGGGCTATATATAATTATGGACCGATATGGACCAATTTTTTCATAGTTGTTAGAGACCATATACCAACATCATGTACAAAATTTGAGCCGGATCGGATGAAATTTTCTTCTCTTTGAGGCTCCGCAAGCCAAATCTGGGGATCGGTTTATATGGGGACTATATATAATTATGGACCGATGTGGACCAATTTTTGCACGTTTGTTAGAGACCATATACCAACATCATCTACCAAATTTCAGCCGGCTCGGATGAAATTTGCATCTCTTTGAGGCTCCGCAAGCCAAATCTGGGGATCGGTTTATATGGGGACTATATATAATTATGGACCGATGTGGACCAATTTTTGCATGGTTGTTAGAGACCATATACCAACACCATATACCAAATTTCAGCCGGATCGGATGAAATATGCTTCTGTTAGAGGCTCCACAAGCCAAATCTGAGGGTCCCTTTATATGGGGGCTATACGTAAAAGTGGCCCATTTTCAATACCATCCGACCTACATTAATAACAACTATTTGTGCCAAGTTTCAAGTTGATAGCTTGTTTCGTTCGGAAGTTAGCGTGATTTCAACAGACGGACGGACGGACGGACGGACGGACATGCTTAGATCGACTCAGAATTTCACCACGACCCAGAATATATATACTTTATGGGGTCTTAGAGCAATATTTCGATGTGTTACAAACGGAATGACAAAGTTAATATACCCCCATCCTATGATGGAGGGTATAAAAAGATCGATTCAATACGTATATAATTCAGTTTGACAAAGTAGACATAAAATTTTGACAAAATTTTGTACAGAACTAAAATTTTAACAAAATTTTCTATAGAAATAAAGTTTGACAAAAATTTCTACAGAAATAAAATTTTAACAACATTTTCTATAGAAATAAACTTTTGACAAAATTTTCTATAGAAATAAAATCTTGGTAGATTATTTTTGGCTTGAGTGGCAACCATGATTATGAACCGAATAAAATTTGAACAAAATTTTCTATAGAATTAAAATTTTGACAATGATGAAAATTTTATTATGAACCGATCGTTCGGAAGTTAGCGTGATTTCAACAGACGGACGGACGGACATGCTTAGATCGACTCAGAATTTCACCACGACCCAGAATATATACACTTTATGGGGTCTTAGAGCAATATTTCGATATGTTACAAACGGAATGACAAAGTTAATATACCCCCATCCTATGATGGAGGGTATAATAAGTCTATATAAAAAAGAAAAATACACAGAAATCAAAATGTCGGGCTAATCAGATAGAAAGTTTAGATGTTAAAAAATGTAATGTGTCGGATAAAGAAAACAAATTAGAACGGGCGGAATTTTAAATAACCACTGATGAAACAAACATTCTCCCAAAAGACTGGCTCAGATGGCACGTTGGCAGAGGTTTAATTTAAAATTACGGCTTCCAAAGACATCGGGAGTATATGGAGATTTCTCAAGTAATTATCTCCATATACAAAATCTGGGCCGACGGAAAATTTCCGCATTTATTTATGGATCTCAAATAACTGAAAATTTCTGACAAATCTTATGAAAATTTTAGACTGGGAAAAAACTTCTTAAAACAAATCAGAAGATGGGTTTATATGTAGGTGCTATATCTCAAAATCGTCCGGTATTACCCATCTTCGAACTCGACATACCTGCCAAAAAATTAGAACGTTAGGTTCTACTGCTATATTGCCGTAAAATTGTACCTTTATCAAGAGTACATATATGGTAAAAAATCGATATTTTAATATGTTAAAAATGGACAATACAATTGATCAATTCAGCCCATTTTCTAGTAAAACCCATATTCTAGTAAAACCTTTTTATATCACCGTGAAATTTCACTCATATAAATACACTTTGAATGGCCTGAAATCTAATTTGTCGAAATATTTCTTTAGTTATAAAGATAGGATACTAACACCACGTACCAAATTTCAATCGGATCGGATAAATTTTGCTCTTGAAAGAGGTTCGGGATTTCATATCTGGGGATCGATTTATATGGGGGCTATATATATAATTATGGACCGATATGGACCAATTTTTGCATGGTTGTTAGAGATCTGATCGGATGAATTTTGCTCCTCTAAGAGGCTCTGGGGATTGGCTTATATGGAGGCTATATATAATTATGCACCGATGTAGACCAATTTTTACATGTTTGTTAAAGACCATATACTAATACTACGTACCAAATTTCAGCCAGATCGGATGAAATATGCTACTCTTATAGGCTCCGCAAGCCAAATCTGGAGGTCCGTTTATATGGGGACTATACGTAAAAGTGGACCGATATGGCCCATTTGCAATACCATCCGACCTACATCAATAACAACTACTTGTGCCAAGTTTGAAGTCGATAGCTTGTTTCGTTCGGAAGTTAGCGTGATTTCGACAGACGGACGGAAGGACGGACATGCTTAGATCGACTCAGAATTTCACCACGACCCAGAATATATACTTTATGGAGTGTTAGAGCAATATTTAGATCTGTTACAAACGGAATGACAAAGTTAATATATCCCCCCTTCCTATGGTGGAGGGTATAAAAAATTAAGCTTTATTTTAAAATACTCGTATGTATGTCTCACTTTGGGGTTTTGCGACAATAGTATATTCAATAATAATTCTTAAGCACTTTTTCCTGCAAAACACCGAAAAAGTTTAATGATGTCATGATTAGTTCGAAATTTATAAGTGTTTCAATCTTAATTAAATAAAATGTTCCTTCTCCCAAAAACTATCAATTTTCGTAATTTTTGTTCCTTTCAGTGGCAGAAAATGCAAGCTCTTTCAACTACCTATCTAACGATATATTATATTTAGACCGTTGGTTACAAAAAAGTTATGGGGGCTATACCTAAATCTGAACAGATTTAAACCAACCTTGGCACAATTTACGTTACTAGCAAATCAAATTAAATCCCTGGCTTCTGGGACCATATATATCATTTTAAATCTGGCGGAAGATATACATGGGAGCTATATCCAAATCTGAAACGATTTCCACTAAATTTGGCACACTTGATTATATTATTAATTGAACCCTTATGCAAAAAACCTTGTGCTATATAAGTGCAGTGGAACCACATTTTTTGTCAAGAATCCGCCAACAAAACGTTTAAAATACTGAATCCACTTTGGAAAAGAAAAAGAATAAATTGTAAGGCCAATATCTCTCGAACTGTTACATTGAACAAACCTAGACTCCACCAGGAAGAAAAATTTTTGGATAGTTTTAGAAATTTTATATCAGTGTTTGAAAATTGTTAACTAAACAGTACTACAATCTCTGACATCACGCCGATATCACAAAAAATAAGTAAATATTTTTCGAAAATTTCAAGAAAATTTATTGGATATAATTAATTTATTTACTTGTTAAAAAAAAATTTTGAAGTTCGAAGGAAAAAATTATAGTTCAAAATTGCAAGAATGTCTTTGGTTCCATTTGATGTTCTATATTGACGCATTTGTAATAAAATTTACAAATTTAAAGAAATAATGAACTATTTTATTAGAAGTACGAATTCTTTATGCTTCATTTGTGTTTTCTCTAGTCTTGTTGGAATGTTGTTTATGATTTCAAACCACAATTAAAAATACTTATGATAATGTAATAAATCTGCTTACGTTTCTCGTGATCGTTTTCTAGGAAAAAATACATTTGCGAGTATAATACACAAAGGAAACTACACGGAAGAAAAATACTGTTTTTCATATGTTTGGGTGTAACAATTATATGTTTAGAACTCAAATTTTTAACACATTACTTTTAAGCGCAAGTGTACAATGTTCAAAACTAGCTTAACATGTTTGCGACATATAAGATAATATGTTAGAACATAATATTTTTATACCCTCCACCATAGGATGGAGGTATATTAACTTTGTCATTCCGTTTGTAACACATCGAAATATTGCTCTAAGATCCCATAAAGTATATATATTCTGGGTCGCGATGAAATTCTGAGTCGATCTGAGCATGTCCGTTCGTCCGTCAGTACGTCTGTTGAAATAACGCTAACTTCCGAACGAAACAAGCTACCGACTTAAAACTTGGCACAAGTGGTTGTTATTGATGTAGGTCGGATGGTATTGAAAATGGGCCATATCGGATCACTTTTAACAGGTTGGCTGATAAATCCCCGGTCTAACAAAGAAAAACAAATTTTTTTTTGTCAAAATTCGTTTTTATTATTCAACATAGTTCCCTTCAAGAGCGATACACCATTTTGGAAGTACTCCTTCGGTTTTGCCTCAAAATAGGCCTCAGTTTCGGCGATCACCTCTTCATTGCAGCCAAATTTTTTCCCTGCGAGCATCCTTTTGAGGTCTGAGAACAAGAAAAAGTCGCTGGGGCCAGATCTGGAGAATACGGTGGGTGTAGAAGCAATTCGAAGCCCAATTAATGATTTTTGCCATCGTTCTCAATGACTTGTGGCACGGTGAGTTGTCTTGGTGGAACAACACTTTTTTCTTCTTCAGCCGACTGTCGATTGGACTCAGGAGTGTAATATCGACGGAAAAACTCGGGTGTATTACGAGTTAACAGCTGCAAACACCGCTCAGAATCATCAACACGTTGTTGTTTTTGGTCAAATGTGAGCTCGCGCGGCACCCATTTTGCACAGAGCTTCCGCATATCCAAATTTTGATGAATGATATGACCAACGCATTCCTTTGATATCTTTAAGGCCTCTGCTATCTCGATCAACTTCATTTTATGGTCATTCAAAATCATTTTGTGGATTTTTTTGATGTTTTCTTCGGTAACCACCTCTCTCGGGCGTCCACTGCGTTCACAGTCCTCCGTGCTCATTTTACCACGCTTGAATTTTGCATACCAATCAATTATTGTTGATTTCCCTGGGACAGAGTCTAGAAACTCATTATCAAGGCAAGTTTTTGCTTCCACGGTATTTTTTCCCTTCAGAAAACATTATTTTATCAAAACACGAAATTCCTTTTTTTCCATTTTTTTCACAATAACAAAAGTTGCTTCACAAAAGACGCTCTATCTCACAAAGTAATTGACTTACAGACGTCGAATTTTGACATGAATAATTTGAAGGCTGGTACTATACAAAAATAATATGCATTTAATAATAGCGACGGGGACTTATCAGCCAACCTGTTACGTATAGCCCCCATATAAACGGACTCCCATATTTGGCTTGCGGAGCCTCAAAGAGAAGCAAATTTCATCCGATCCGGCTAAAATTTGGTACATGGTGTCAGTATATGATCTCTAACAACCATGCAAAAATTGGTCCACATCGGTCCATAATTATATATAGCCCCCACATAAACCGATCCCCAGATTTGGCTTGCGGAGCCTTTAAGAGAAGCAAATTTCATCCGATCCGGTTAAAATTTGGTACATGGTGTCAGCATATGGTCTCTAATGAGCATGCAAAAATTGGTCCACATCGGTCTATAATTATATATAGCCCCAATATAAACCGATCACCGCCGGAACCTCTTGGAAGACCAAAATTCATCTGATTCAGTTGAAACCGATCCCCGGAGCCCCTTGGAAGAGCAAAATTCATCCGATTCGGTTGATATTTGGTACGTGATGTTAGTATGTGGTATCCAACAACCATGCAGGAATTGCTTCATTTTAGTCCATAATTATATATAGCCCCCATATAAACCGATCCCCAGATTTGACCTCCGGTGCCGTTTAGAGAAGCAAAATTCATCCGATCTGGTTGAAATTTGGTTAACAACCATGTGGTCCATATCAGTCCAGAATCATATATAACCCCCATATAAACCGATCCCGAGATTTGGTTTTGGAGGCTCTTGGAGGAGCAAATTTCATCCGAGTCAGTTGAAATTTGGTACATTGTGCTAGTATGTTATATGGCCGTTAACAACCATGCCTAACTAGGTCCATATCGGTCTATAGTTATATATAGCCCTAAGATAAATCGATCTGATCACACACAAATTTGTTCATATCAAGTTCATAATTGTATATAGCCCCCATGTAAGCGACCCCCATATTTCAATTCTGGCTCTCTATGTACCGTGCAAAAGTCCATATCGATTCGTAATTATTTGTAGACGTACCTATACACACCTTTTTTGTCTAATATATACCACGTATGGACTAACTCACAATTTAGAAAACGATGTTAAGAAGTTAAAGATACCACAACCCAAGTAATTGGATTGTGGATGACAGACTTTCGTAAAAGTTTCTACGCAATCCATGGTGGAGGTTACATAAGATTCGGCCTGGCCGAACTTGCGGCCGTATATACTTGTTTTAAGTAATATAATATGTGTTGATGCAAACATATATTAATTTAGAAATTGCCTATAAACATATATGTGTTTGGAAAGAGAGACCGAGAGAGTATGCTGCAAGTAAAAAATGGAAGTAACCAATTTGCGCCTTAAAAATATATACATACAAAGAAAATTTTATTAAAAGTTTTTCTACCAGAGTATGTCAAAGATGAAACATAATATGTGTGAACAATACAAACAATATTTTGTTTGGACCAATCCAAAAATTTATATGCCTGAAGCAGAGTGTGTTTGGGAGTATATGTTAAGGAGCGATTTTTTGAGGCTCTATGATAAATAAAAATTGTTTGATAGAATTCTGATAAAAATATCATTAATCATTTAATTATTATTTTTTTTTTGTAAATATAAAAACAAATCTGCTTGAAGTCTATGATAAACGGGTACTGATTGCCTAGCTTTCTTCAATGTATTAAATGATAAATCTGCATCGGCCAACTCTATAGAAAAAGTGGAAAGAAGCCAGCACAAACAAAAATGAACAAGAATGACAAAAAATAAACACAAATGGGTAATAAATAAACACCAAGCAACGCCATTGTTTATTTTACTTTTCGTTTTGCCTTCCATTCCATTCGGCATGAGTGCCTTTACATGATGCTGCTGCTCTTGCTGCATTCAAATGAAGTATCGAAGGACTACTGGAATAAATTGACAGGTTATTTCAATTTTATATTTTCCTTTTCTATTGAGTGAAACATAAACAATCACACACAGTATGAAATTGAAACTCTATCGCTTGGTTTATTTTGTGTTCTTCATCACTCGTTAAACAAATACGGGACGTTCAGACATTTTTTATTAAATATGGAAAGATTTAAGATGAACCATTACGATAAGATTTTTTGCATATTATGTCACTCATGCATTCGCTTTTCAAAAATTGAGGAGCGAGCATGATAAAAATAATAAATCATTATCTCAAGCATGAAAAGATTCAAATTAGGCGATTTGAATTTATGATACACTACACCCGCCTATGTCAATTTAAATTTAAGTTACTTTTTTTACAACTTGTATATACGGCAGTAAGATATTTTAGGTAGAATCTTAGACACCCATCACCATGGATCAAATGTAATTAGTTTATTGGCTAAAAACCTCGTCGTAACGGATTAAATGGTCATAAATAGGTGGATTTAATGAAACATATTTCCTGAATGAGATTGGTTCAAATGATACTGTCCCCAAAGGAAATTTGAAAACTGCCACATATTGAGACTACATCAGTTTCTATAAGAATCATACGAAGAAAACTGTTACTAACAATATTCCAATTAAAATGTTGATTAAAGGTGAAAACGTAACAAATTAAAAACAAGTATATACGGCCGTAAGTTGTTATGTGCCCTCCACCATGGATTGCGTAGAAACTTCTACTAAGGACTGTAAGCCACAATCGAATTAATTGGGTTGTGGTAACATTTGCCGATGGCAAGTTATCTTTAAGCTTCTTAACATTGTCCTCTAAATTGTAAGTTAGTTCATATGAGGTATACATTAGAAAAAAAGGAAGATTACATACCTATATAATTAAAGTTCTTGACCGTTATATATAGGGGAGTCTATAAATAATTACGAACCGATATGAACCTAATTTTGAGCGGTATTTAGCGAGCCAGAATTATGAACCGATGCTGACCAATTTTTGCATGGTTGGAGGCTATATACTTACAGAACGTACCGACTTTCAACCTGCTCTGATGAAATTTGCTCCTCCGAAAACCATATCTGGGAATCGGTCTATATGGGGGATATATATATAATTATAGACCGATATGGACAAATGTGCAAGAGCTTAATCGAATCAGATGAACTTTGCTCTTCCAAGAGGGTCCGCAAGTAAAATATGGGGATCGATTTTTATGCGGCTATATATAATCATGGACCAAAACGCATTAATTTTTGTATGAATGTTTGAGGCCATACAGTAACATCACGTACTAAATTTCAACCGGATCGGATGAAATTTGTTTCTTTAAGAGGCTCCGCAAACCAAATTTGGGGGTCGGTTTATATGGGGGCTATGTGTAAAAGTGGACCGATATGACCCATTTGCAATACCACCCGATCTACAACGATAGCAAGTACTTGCGCGAAGTTACAAGTCGATAGCTCGTTCTGAAATTAGCGTGATTTCAACAGACAGACGGACGAACATACCTATATGTGCTTTATGGGGTCTTAGATTAGTATTTATATGTGTTAAAGACTGAATGATAATGTTAATATACCTCCATCCTATAGGGTATATATAATAAACTGATACATTTAATTTTTAATCAAATTAAAAAGTAAAGTTAGTTTAGAAATTCGTTGAAAATTTTAACGTTTTTCTTAATATATTATTTATTGAAATTATAATTAAATAACAAAATATGTCCTATACAAAATATAACTGAAAATTTTGTTCGGAAATAACATAACAGGTTGGCTGATAAGTTCCCGGTCTAACAAAGAAAAACACATTTTGTTTTGTCAAAATTCGTTTTTATTATTCAACATAGTTCCCTTCAAGAGCGATACAACGATTATAACGACCTTCCAATTTTTTGATACCATTTTGGTAGTACTCCTTCGGTTTGCTCAAAATAGGCCTCAGTTTCGGCGATCACCTCTTCATTGCAGCCAAATTTTTTCCCTTCGAGCATCCTTTTGAGGTCCGAGAACAAGAAAAAGTCGCTGGGGCCAGATGGAGAATACGATGGGTGGGGAAGCAATTCGAAGCCCAATTCATGAATTTTTGCCATCGTTCTCAATGACTTGTGGCACGGTGCGTTGTCTTGGTGGAACAACACTTTTTATACCCTTCACCACTACTGTGGTACAGGGTATAATAAGTTTGTGCATTTGTATGTAACGCCAATAATTGTCATAGACACATCTTTTAGTATACCGATCGGCTTAGAATTAAATTCTGAGTCGATTTAGCGATGTCCGTCTCTCTGTCTGTCTGTCCGTTCGTCCGTCTGTCTGTATATGTAATTTTGTGCACAAAGAACAGGTCGCAGTTTAAGTCCGATCGTCTTCAAATTTGACATAACGTCTTTCTTCGGGTAGAAGACAATCGCTATTGATTTTGGAAAAAATCGGTTCAGATTTAGATATAGCTGCCATATATAGTTATCACCGATTTGATCATAATTCACGTATTTATGAACCGACGTTCTTCAAATTTTGGACATCTGAATGTTTTGTTAGTCCCGTAAAAACTGCCAAATATCAGCTAAATCGGTTCAGATTTATATATAGCTCCCATATATATCTTTCGTCCGATTTGGATTTATAAGGCCTCAAAAGCCAGAGTTTTGCCCTGAGTTGCTTGAAATTTTGCAAAAGGAGTACGTTTTTTAGTATCGTTAATTGTGCAAAATTTAGTTGAAGTCGGTTCAGATTTAGATATAGCTCCCATATATATCATTCGCCCGATTTGGACTAATATGCCCACAGAGGCAAAAGTGCTACTCTGATTTACGTGAAATTTTGCAGAGGGAGTAGAATTGAACTTGAAACTTTGCTCAGGCAGTAGACTTAAGGTTCTGCATATGCGTGTTTATTTTGGTTGAAATCGGTTCAGATTTTGATATAGCTCCCATATATATCTTTCGCCCGATTTTCCGTCATATGACCACAGAGGTCAAAGTTGTTATCCGATTTACGTGAAATTTTGCACAGTGAGTAGATTCAACATAGTAACAATGCATGTGAAATTTGATTGCAATCGGTTCAGATTCCGATATAGATTCCATATATATGTTTTTCCTATTTAGGCAAAACTGGCCGAAATACCTACATTTTCCTTATCAAATCGCCCCTGCCAAGTCGAAAACTTATCAAAATGACTCAAATTTTCCTATTACTCTATTACACATCTATCGACCGATAAATCATAAATACACTTTTGCGAAGTTGCCCCAAAATTGGTTCATATTTAAATGTTTCCTATATTTATACCCTGCGCCACACTGTGGAACAGGGTATTATAAGTTAGTGCATATGTTTGTAACACCCAGAAGGAAATCGGTTCAGATTTAGATATAGCTCCCATATATATCTTTCGCCCAATATGGACTAATATGGTCCTAAAAGCCAGATTTTTGGCCCAATTTGGTTAAAATTTTGCACAGGGAGTAGATTTAGCATTGTAGCTATGCGTGTTAAATTTGATTGAAATCGATTCAGATTTAGATATAGCTCCCATATATATCTTTCGCCCGATATGCACTTATATGGACCCAGAAGCCAGAGTTTTATCCCGATTAGCTTGAAATTCTGCACAAGGAGTACAATTGGTAGTATAGTAATGTGTGCTAAATTTGATTGAAATCGGTTCAGATTTATATATAGCTTCCATATATATGTTTTTCTGATTTCGACAAAAATGGTCAAAATACCAACATTTTCCTTGTTAAATCGCCACTGCTTGGTCGAACAGTTATAAAAATGACTCTAATTTTCCTAAACTTCTAATACATATATATCGAGCGATAAATCATAAATAAACTTTTGCGAGGTTTCCTTAAAATTGCTTCAGATTTAAATGTTTCCCATATTTTTTTACTAAAATTGTGTTCCACCCTAGTGCATTAGCGAATTTAAATTTTGAGTCTATAGATTTCGTAAAAGTCTATCATATTCTGTCCAAATCGAGTGATATTTAAATGTATGTATTTGGGACAAACCTTTATATATAGCACCCAACACATTTGACGGATGTGATATGGTATCGAAAATTTAGATCTACAAAGTGGTGCAGGGTATAATATAGTCGGCTCCGCCCGACTTTAGACTTTCCTTACTTGTTTTTTACTAACATTGTGTTCCACCTCAGCGCATTAGCCGACTTAAATGTAAAATCTATAAATATTGCAGAACTCTGTACAGATCTGCTCAGATATACAGAATATATGTGTATGGATTCATATAGCATTCAACACATTGGACGGATATGATATGGTGTCGAAAATGTGGACTTACAAAGTGGTGAAGTGTATAATATAGTCGGCCCCGCCCGACTTTAGACTTTCCTTACTTGTTTTTTCTTCATATGGGGCCTTTTAGCCGCGATTTCGACCTTCAAACGCTCCAATAACGCCATATAATAGTATCTGTTGATGGATTTTCTCTTCTCGAGATAATCGATAAAAATTATTCCATGCGCATCCCAAAAAACAGAGGCCAATACTTTGCCAGCGGACTTTTGAGTCTTTCCACGCTTCGGAGATGGTTCACCGGTCGCTGTCCACTCAGCCGACTGTCGATTGGACTCAGGAGTGTAGTGATGGAGCCATGTTTCCATTGTCACATATCGACGGAAACACTCGGGTGTATTACGAGTTAACAGCTGCAAACACCGCTCAGAATCATCAACCCGTTGTTGTTTTTGGTCAAAAGTGAACTCGCGCGGCACCCATTTTGCACAGAGCTTCCGCATATCCAAATATTGATAAATGATATGACCAACACGTTCCTTTGATATCTTTAAGGCCTCTGCTATCTCGATCAATTTCATTTTACGGTCATTCAAAATCATTTTGTGGATTTTTTTTATGTTTTCGTCGGTAACCACCTCTTTCTGGCGTCCACTGCGTTCACCGTCCTCCGTGCTCATTTCGCCACGCTTGAATTTTGCATACCAATCAATTATTGTTGATTTCCCTGGGGCAGAGTCCGGAAACTCACTATCAAGCCAAGTTTTTGCTGCCACAGTATTTTTCCCTTCAGAAAACAGTATTTTATCAAAACACGAAATTCCTTTTTTTCCATTATTTTCACAATAGCAAATGTTGCTTCACAAAAGACGCTCTATCTCACAAACTAATTGACTTACAGACGACAAATTTTGACACGAATCATTTGAAGGTTGGTACTATATAAAAATAATATGCATTTAATACTAGCGACGCCATATATGAGTCACACCGGGGTCTTATCAGCCAACCTGTTACACGTTATCCTAACGTGTTTTTTTTCTTTGCGTGTGTGTATACTCGTATTCTTTAGTCGATACATTTTCTAAATTAAATATATCTCTTAAGATATAATTTCCAACAACAATGAATATGAAAACGGTGGGCTACAGAAAGGGGTTTGATATTATGTAGTCGGCATAGCCCATATTTTTATTTTCTTTACTTGTTTATTATTCCGGTTTGTTGACCGAAGAACCTTATATTTTAAATTTATGGTGTAGAATTTCGAATCTGTCTAATTCGCTGTCATGCTTCCTTCTTGGCATTTATATAAGAAAATTGTGGAATTTACAACTCTTTACATTTCTTGCTTTGCTTGCTTCTTGTAATCTCACAATCTTCTTTACATTCCACTGGCTGTTTGATTAACTCCTTGGTTTAAATTGAAGTAAATTTGCTTAATAGTTTGTGTTAATTCATTTGACAAAGAGCCCCAAGTAATTAGGCATCAAAAGACTTTAATTAATAACTCAGTACTAATTAAGTTCTTTCCTTATTTACATCCAGAGAGTAGTAGTTGGACAAGGAAAATATTAAAAACAGTAGAAAAATAAAAAACGAGCCATTATTTCCAACCCACTGCGAAAATGATTCCAGGGCTGCGAGAGTTTATAAATAAAATATTTGGCCATTTATTTTGAATTTTGAAAAACTGTTCGGCCAGATCAACATTGCGTTTTTAATGTTAGCAAGGTCAATGTTCAAAGTCATTAAAATAATTTCTTCTTATTGTTCATGAAAGCTGCCCTCTAATGTTTACCATTAACTCCCCCTTCTGAAGATGCTAATAAGTGAAGCATTAATCTTTAAAATACATAAACTATTCAACCACATACATTGAGACAAAATCACCGCCTTCGGTTTATGTTTACTTCTTTTTCTTTTTGTACCAACAACTATGGGATGATTATGGCGGTATAATATGTTTGCCATTTAGTTTGTAACACATCAAAAAATCAATTTCCGGCTACATAAAGTTTATACATTCCTGATCAGGGAGAAGTTTTAAGACGATCTAATGATGTCCATCTTTTTGTTTGTTGTAAAAACGCTACAGTCTTCAAAAATGGGGCTATCGCTATGAAATTTCTCACTTCTTGACCATCTAGACAGAGCAGATTTTAACTCCTTTTGTCCGAACTTAGAAATCTATGGGCTTTTCGGACCATAAATAGGTATAAACCGATCTCCCGATTTGAATTCATGGGTATCTAGACACCGTTATTGTTATCTGATTTGTATGAGATTAAAAATCCAGACGTACTCTAAGTCCCCAAATACGTATGTCGAATCGGTTGTGTATCGGTCCAATTTTGGTATAGCCCCATATAGACCGATCTCTCGATTTATTTTGTGGGTCCACAAATAGGTGCCTCGATCCATGCTTTAGTATAGATCTATCGATCCATGTTTCAGGACAATGCATTTATTAAAGGGTGATACGGTCAAAATTTGGTCAAGGGAAAACGCGTGTAAATCGGTGAAATCGTTTATTTAAAAAATCAAATTAAATTTCTTTTTCAAGTTCAATTAGTATAAAATTCAGGAAAAATATTCAGTTAGGCTTTCGCTTTTCCAAATCCGAATTGCCGGGCCTCACGCCTGACACCTGCCATCAGATTTTGTACAGCCACCTTGTCCACCTTCTTCGCCGCAGAAAGCCAATTTGCCTTGAATTGCTGCTCGTCCTTAGCAATTTTTTTGGTCTTCTTTAGGTTCCGCTTGACAATAGCCCAGTATTTCTCAATTGGGCGGAGCTCTGGCGTGGTTCTTGTCCTTGGGAACCATCTGCACTTTGTTGCCGGCGTACCACTCCATGGCCTTTTTACCGTAATGGCAAGATGCAAAATCCGGCAAAAACAGTACGGAACAACCGTGTTTCTTCAGGAAAGGCAGCAGACGTTTATTCAAACACTCTTTCACGTAAATTTCTTGGTTGACAGTCCCGGAAGCTATGAAAATGCTGCTTTTCAAGCCACAGATACAGATGGCTTGCCAAACCAGATATTTCTTTGCGAACTTTGACAGTTTCATGTGCTTGAAAATATCTGCTACCTTTCCCCTTCCTTTTGCCGTATAAAACTCCTGTCCCGGAAGCTGCTTGTAGTCGGCTTTGACGTAGGTTTCGTCGTCCATTACCACGCAGTCAAACTTCGTCAGCATCGTCGTGTACAGCCTCCGGGATCGCGCTTTGGCCGTCGTATTTTGTTGATCATCGCGATTGGGAGTCACTACCTTCTTGTAAATCGATATTCCGGCTCGTTTTTTGGCTCGATGCACGGTTGTAGACGATACACCCAGCTTATTTGCGGCATCTCGGAGAGAGAGGTTAGGGTTTCGCTTGAAACTACCGGCAACTCTCTTTGTCGTCTCAGCGGCTTGCGGTTTTCGATTTCCCCCCGATCCAGACTTCCTGGCTGTCGACAAACGTTCCCCAAACACTTTAATTATATTTGTAACGGTTGATTTGGCAACTTTTAGCGATTTTGCCAGCTTTGCGTGCGAGTAGCTCGGATTTTCGCGAGGTGTTTTAAATGCAAAATTGAAAGAAATACGTCAAGTTTATATTGACCAAATTTTGACCGTATCACCCTTTATCCCAATTGCCCGAAATCTAAAGGTATTTAAAGTCAACAAATAGGTGTGTTGAATATGGTGTGTATCGGCCCATGTTTGAACATAGGCCCAAGACCTATCTTCTGATTTGACTTCCCGGGCTTCTAGATACCGCAATATTTACACTATTTGCCTCAAAATGGAAATATATAAATATAGGCGCAGCAGATTGTTAGGTTAGGTTTGGTATAGTGGCAGCCCGATATTTCAGGCTCACTTCGACTATTCAGTCAAGCTTTGAAGAAGCTTTGAAACCCTCAGAAATGTCACCAGCATTACTGAGGTGGGATAATCCACCGCTCAAAAACTTTTTGGTGTTCGGTCGTAGCAGGAATCGAACCCACGACCCTGTGTATCCAAGGCGCGCATGCTAACTATTGCACTACGGTGGCGCAGCAGATATGGAGTGTATCGGTCCATGTTTGGGTTCATCCCCTTTATTGACCGATCTGCTGGTCAATGTGTCCTACTTGTTAACGCTTTTTTGTTCTGTAGACAGGATGCAAAGGGACAACAAATTTAAGGAATATTTCATTAATTTTTAGGAATTTTTCAGAATTATTTCTCATTCTCATTTTGACATCAAATCACTTAATTATAAGGACAAACGATTTCATTAAAAAGATCATCGACTTTTGGACAAGGAAAACAACTTTATATCAGGGAAGTGCGTGTTTTGTGCTAAGCAAAAAACTCATTTGTAAATTAAGGAAAGAAAAGCAAGAAATCTTTTTTCAGTGTAGGAATCGCGTTAGCCCCTTTTGAATTCCGTCCATAGAAGAAAGTCTTAAACCCAAGCCACAAAAAAAACTTTTTGTCAAAATTTTATTTCTATAGAAAATTTTGTCAAACTGAATTATTTAAGTATTTATTCGGCCTTTTTTGTTTAATATATACCCCGTAGGGACTATCTTACAATTTAAAAGTCGGTGTTAAGAAGTTTTAAGATACCTTGCCATCGGCAAGTGTTACCGCAACCCATGTAATTCGATTGTGGATGACAGTCTTTAGTACAAGTTTCTAAGCAATCCATGGTGGAGGGTACATAAGATTCGGCATGGCCGAACTTACGGCCGTATATCCTTGTTAAATTAACTGAAACAGATGAAGCACCTCTTCTTTGGAATATTGCTATAAACAACCTTGTGGTTTCCCTAGAAAAAACAAGTATATACGGCCGTAAGTTCGGACAGGCCGAAGCTTATGTACCCTCCATCATGGATTGCGTAGAAACTTCTTCTAAACACTGCCATCCACAATCGAATTACTTAAGTTGCGGTAACGCTTGCCGATGGCAAGGTATCTTAAAACCTCCTAACACCATCTTCTAAATTGTATGTAAGTCCATACGTGGTATATATTAAATCAAAAAAGATCGATCCAATAGGTATATAATTCAGTTTGACAAAGTAGACATAAAATTTTGACAAAATTTTCTACAGAAATAAAATTTTAACAAAATTTTCTATAGAAATAAAATTTTCACAAAATTTTCTATAGAAATAAAATTTTCACAAAATTTTCTATAGAAATAAAAATTTTGACAAAATTTTCTATAGAAAGAAAATTTTGACAAACATTTCTACAGAAATAAAATTTTAACAAAATTTTCTATAGAAATAAACAATGACAAAATATTCTATAGAAATAAAATCTTGGTAGATTATTTTTGGCTCGAGTGGCAACCATGATTATGAACCGAAAAAATTTTCTATAGAAATAAAATTTTGACAATGATGAAAATTTTATTATGAACCGAATAAAATTTTAACAAAATTTTCTCTAGAAATAAAATTTTGACAAAATTTTCTATAGAAATAAAAGTTTAGCAATGATGAAAATTTTATTATGAACGGAATAAAATTTTAACGCTATATATAATTATGGACCGATGTGGACCAATTTTTGCACGGTTGTTAGAGACCATATCCTGACACAATGTACCAAATTTCAGCCGGTTCGGATGGAATTTGCTTCTCTTTGAGGCTTCCCAAGCCAAATCTGGTATCGGTTTATATGGGGTCTATATATAATTATGGACCGATGTGGACCAATTTTTGCATGGTTGTTAGAGACCATATACCAACATCATGTACAAAATTTCAGCCGGATCGGATGCAATTTGCTTCTCTTTGAGGCTTCGCAAGCCAAATCTGGAGATCGGTTTATATGGGGTCTATATATAATTATGGACCGATGTGGACCAATTTTTGCATGGTTGTTAGAGACCATATAACAACATCATATACCAAATTTTAGCCGGATCGGATGAAATTTGCTTCTCTTTGAGGCTCCGCAAGCCATATCTGGGGATCGGTTTATATGGGGGCTATATATAATTATGAACCGATGTGGACCAATTTGTGCATGGTTGTTAGAGACCATATACTAACACCATATACCAAATTTCAGCCGGATCGGATGAAATATGCTTCTGTTAGAGGCTCCACAAGCCAAATCTGAGGGTCCCTTTATATGGGGGCTATACGTAAAAGTGGACCGATTTGGCCCATTTTCAATACCATCCGACCTACATCGATAACAACTACTTGTGCCAAGTTTCAAGTCGATAGCTTGTTTCGTTCGGAAGTTAGCGTGATTTCAACAGACGGACGGACGGACATGCTTAGATCGACTCAGAATTTCACCACGACCCAGAATATATATACTTTATGGGGTCTTAGAGCAATATTTCGATGTGTTACAAACGGAATGACAAAGTTAATATACCCCCATCCTATGATGGAGGGTAAAAAAAGGATAAAAGTGGTGGCATACGCAGATGATGTGGCGCTAGCAGTCAGGGGAAAATTCCCATCCACAATCAGAGATATTATACAGAGAGCGATCCGGATGACTGAGAAATGGGCGGAAGATAATGGTCTTGGGGTAAGTCCTACAAAGACAAGACCAATCATGTACTGCAAAGATCCCAAAACTCCCACGGTTACACCAATTTTCTTAGGGGGTATTGAAATTCCCTTTGGCGAGTGTGCAAAATACCTTGGCGTTATTTTGGACAGGAAGCTGAACTTTAAGCTTAATATTGAAGAAACGGCGAGAAAAGCAACGGTAGCTTTGTACTCGTGGGTACTAAAACAAAAAATTGTGAATTTGCTATACACGGCAGTGGTTAGATCTGTAATGCTATATGGTGTTGTAGTCTGGTGGCCGGCACTTCACCAGCCAACAAGTTTAGACAAAGTTCAGCGTATGGCGTGCTTGTATATCTCAAGCGCATTCAGCAAGACAGGAACAAATTCCCTTAATGTCATATTGCGTCTATTGCCTTTAGACATTTTGGCCAAACAGTCAGCTGCAACAACGGCTGTGCGGTTGCGCGAGCTATCGCTTTGATCGGAAAAAATGTACGGTCACAATTCGGTCCTCAAAATAATGCCAGATGTGCCTAACGTAGTGGATTATACTTTGGCGAGACTGCTTTTCGGCAAAAAGTTTGAAACTCTAATTCCCAACAGTGAGGCGTGGTGCACACAGGTCCCGGGGAATAAACGATATATAGATTTCTACACTGATGGCTCCAAATTGGATGGACAAGTGGGTTACGAAGTATATTCCCAAAGATCTGGAACTTCGAGTAGCGAAAAGATTACCTAATCACTGTAGTGTTTTTCACGCTAAAATATTAGCAATAAGAGAGGTGAGAAGTAATGTTCCAAAATATGTAGGCATTAATATATACTCAGACAGTCAACCTGCAATAAAATCCATGGACTCTGTGTTCCTTAACTCGAAAACAGCCATCGATTGCCGCAAATCTCTCAATAAGATGGCTGAGCAGCACAATATTCACATAATATGGGTGCCTGACCATAGGAACATACCGGGAAACTGCGAAGCGGATTAGTTGGCAAGGCTAGGGACTACCTTACATGTTCCAGGGGAACTAGAATCTGGTGGTATGCCCCTGGCTACCTGGAAGCTCATACTGCGTGAGATGGCTGTTATGATGGCAAATGTTCGATGGGAGAATTGCAAGGGTTGTAACGACACCAAGCAAATATGGCCCCATTTAAACTTAAACCGCACACTAGATATGCTAATGTTCTCGAGACGTCAGATATCACTCCTGATATCTGCTATAACGGGTCGCTATCTGATAGGCGAATTTTCAAAAACTATTGGTACGAAGTATAATGACTACTGTATGAGCTGTCATGATGCGGAGGAAAAGGAATCAATTAAACACCTCTTGTGTGAGTGTCCTGCATTTTGTGCAAAGCGTAAGTAAATTTAAGGGGCATATAGATTTAGATTACTGGCGGACCTGGAAAACGTTAACTTAAGCAGTGAGCCTGAATCTTAATCGGGCTGCCACTTTAACCTAACCTAACCTAAGCATAAAGATTTACTAAATTCGTGTCTCCCATAAAATAATTCAAAACTTCTTAAAATGTGTAAACTTTACAAATAATAAGAATTCCAATTTTTTCCTTCAAACTTTGAAATTTTCTTTAATAAGTGAAAAATAAAAATTTTGTCTTATAAATTTTCTGGAATTTGTCGGAAACTATTTACTTGTTTTTGTGAAATCAGCGTGACATCTGCGTTTCTAATACAGTTTAGTTAAAATTTTCTAAAATTAATCTAATTTTTCTAAAATTAATTAAAATTTTCTTTCCTAGTGGGTTCGCTGTTTTTTTAGTGCATCACTATCAAATCTCAGAATACCAAAATAGGCCCCAGTTGAAAACGAAGCACAATCCCCAAAAAAAAATTGGCATTTACCAGGTGTACCGGTATGAAATGAGCGGTTTTTTTTCATGTGGCACCCGTTTTCCACACTTTTGGATCTTTCCCAAAGCTTTTAAACGGTCAGAAATTGTTTGTTGTGCAACATTTAATATTGCTGCCATTTGCTTTTTGACTCAAAGTGTCATCTCCAACCAATTCGGCGTCTTCAAACTATTTTTGTGGTCTTCCACGTTCTTCATTTCTCACATCAAAATCAATATTTCTGAACCGTTAAAACCATATTTTTCAGTGCACCACTGTCTGTGGAGCATGATCACCATATACCTCGACAAGCATTTGATGCGACTCTGCAGCACTTTTCTTCAAATGAAAACAAACAAGTATATACGGCCGTAAGTTCGGCCAGGCTGAATCTTATGTACCCTCCACCACGGATTGCGTAGAAACTTCTACGAAAGACTGTCATCAACAATCGAATTACTTGGGTTGTGGTACCTAAAAACTTCTTAACATCGTTTTCTAAATTGCGAGTTTGTCCATACGTGGTATATATTAGACAAAAAAGTTATGTATAAGTAACTCTACAAATAATTACGAATCGACATGGAAATTGAAATATGGGGGTCGCTTATAAGGGGGCTATATAGAATTATGAACTTGATATGGGCCAATTTTTGTGTGATTGGGGATCGATTTATCTTAGGGTTATATATAACTATAGACCGATATGGACCTAGTTAGGCATGGTTGTTAACGGACATATACTTGCACAATGTACCACATTTCAACTCAGATGAAATTTGCTCCTCCAAGGGTCTCCAAAACCAAATCTCGTGATCGGTTTATATGGGGGCTATATATGATTATGGACTGATATGGACCACTTTTTGCATGGTTGTTAAATATCATATACTACCACCACGTACCAAATTTCAACCAGATCGGATGAATTTTGCTTCTCCAAAAGGCACAGGAGGTTAAATCTGGGTACCGGTTTATATGGGGGCTATATACAATTATGGACTAATATGAACCAATTCCTGCATAGTTGGTGGATACCATATACTAACACCACGTACCAAATATCAACTGAATCAGATGAATTTTGGTCTTCCAAGAGGATCTGGTGATCGGTTTATATGGGGGCTATATATAATAATGGACCGACGTGGACCAATTTTTTCATGGTCATTAGAGACCATATACTAACACCACATACCAAATTTCAGCCAGATCGGATGGAACTTGCTTCTCTTAGAGGCTCCGCAAGCCAAATCGGGCGATCGGTTTATATGGGGGCTATATGTAATTATGGACCGATGTGCACCAGTTTTTGCATGGTTGACAAAAACCATATACTCACACCATGTAGCAAATTTTAGCCGGATCGGATGAAATTTGCTTCTCTTAGAGCAATCGCAAGCCAAATTTGGGGGTCCGTTTATATATGGGAGCTATACGTAAAAGTGGACCGATATGGCCCATTTGCAATACCATCCGACCTACATCAATAACAACTATTTGTGCCAAGTTTCAAGGCGATAGCTTGTTTCGTTCGGAAGTTAGCGTAATTTCAACAGACGGACGGACATGCTCAGATCGACTCAGAATTTCACCACGACCCGGAATATATATACTTTATGGGGTCTTAGAGCAATATTTCGATGTGTTACAAACGGATGACCCCCATCCTATGGTGGAAGGTATAAACATTATTGCTTTCCGCAAATCATCACTTTCTGATACAAAATTCGATATTATTAACACGATGAAAAATATGAAGGTGTCTGCTCAATGACTTGATGTATACTAAAGGTTGAATTACACACCATTCGTCAATCCGTGCGTTTATTGAAGGGTTGATTTTTTCTGCTTGCGGATAAATTTCAACTCTTCAATCATCGGACGAATTGAATGCATGGTACCGTTAATATTTTTAACAGATGTCAGCACACAAAAAAAAAAAAAAAACAAGTAAGGAAAGTCTAAAGTCGGGCGGGGCCGACTATATTATACCCTGCACCACTTTGTAGATCTAAATTTTCGATACCATATCACATCCGTCAAATGTGTTGGGGACTATATATAAAGGTTTGTCCCAAATACATACATTTAAATATCACTCGATCTGGACAGAATTTGATAGACTTCTACAAAATCTAAAGACTCAAAATTTAATTCGGCTAATGCACTAGGGTGGAACACAATTTTAGTAAAAAAAAAATACGGGAAACATTTAAATCTGAAGCAATTTTAAGGAAACTTCGCAAAAGTTTATTTATGATTTATCGCTCGATATATATGTATTAGAAGTTTAGGAAAATTAGAGTCAATTTTACAACTTTTCGACTAAGCAGTGGCGATTTAACAAGGAAAATGTTGGTATTTTGACCATTTTTGTCAAAATCAGAAAAAACATATATATGAGAGCTATATCTAAATCTGAACCGATTTGGCTGATATTTTGTAAGATTTTCGAGAAAATATTTGGATGTACGATGTTTCAAGAAAATCGGTTGATAAACACGCTAACTACGACCAAATCGGGGATAAATATATATGGCAGCTATATCTAAATCTGAACCGATTTTTTCCAAAACCAATAGCGATTGTCTCTGTCCCAAAAAACTGCCCTCTGGCAAATTTGAGGACGATTGGACTTAAATTGCGAGCTGTACTTTGTGCACAAAATTACATATACAGACAGACGGACGGACAGACAGACAGACGGACATCGCTAAATCGACTCAGAATTTAATTCTAAGCCGATCGGTATACTAAAAGATGTGTCTATGACCACTATTTCTTGGCGTTACATACAAATGCTCAAACTTATTATACCCTGTACCACAGTAGTGGTGAAGGGTATAAAAATAATGGCTCGTTCACACCAAATGTTCCATATCGAGACATTTGTGTCTTGACACTCACTTCATACCGGCATACTTGGTATTTTCAATTGTAATATTAGGGTGTATGTTCATAATGCAAAAGTTGCCCCCAAAATAACATGATGTTACACCTCAAAAACTATAAACATTTTGTGTTGTTGTTTTCCATATACATTTTTGAGGTAGTATTTCATTAAAGTTTTAGGGTTAATTTTCATGGAGTATATATTTATAGCGTCGTTTGCGATTCGTCCAAAATTGAAACAATTATGGTTCTTATTAAAGCGCCAATTGGTTACTTCCATTCTTTTAGTTGCAACATACTCTCTAGGTCTCTCTTTCTAAACACATATATGTTTATAGGCTATTTTCCAATATTTGCAACCAAGCATATTATATTTACAAACATTTTATGTCCCAAACATAATATGTTCTAACATATTAACATATATGCCCCAAACATGTTATGCTAGTTTATGAACATCATATACTTGCACTTAAAAATATTGTTTTAAAAAATTTGAGTTCCAAACATATAATTTTTCCACCCAAACATATGAAAAACAGTATACAGTACCGTGTAGAAACTTTAAAAATTACGCCGGGAAACATGCCATTTTAACCTATTTTCATACGGAATCATTTTCCCCAAAATGTACCTACTATATTTTAGTCAATGTTGGTGGGTATTTAAGATTCGACCCGGCCAAACTTACAGGCGTATATTCTTGTTTTTTTTTTTTATCCATACATTGTGCTATGTGCCTTTTCCCATTGAGACGTATTGGATATTCACTGAATAGCCTATTGATTACAAATGGTTCCCAAATAATGTGGCTATTTATCTGCTTTCGTTTCGCAACAGAGATTTTTTTCTTTTTGGAATGTTTCAGCATTCGTCCTTTCCATTTCTGTATATTCTAGAAACGGCTTGTGGCTTTGCTTGGTAGCTATGAGTGCGGTTAAAAAATCTATGGTATTTTAATATTTCAACTTCATTTGCGATTTAAATCTTCATCCAATGGAAACGTTTACAATGTGGCCACAAAATTCCCTGCCACTACCACCATCTATCCTTGGAGCAAGGAGAATGCCATGTATGCAAAATCTACCAAACCTCCTTTTCCCTTGAGAGCATGAACATTACTAGTTGTGAACAATGGATTGTTCTTCGGGCAGTCGATGTTATATGAGGGTAACTCCCTCATATTCTGCAAAAAGTTCTATGTAAACTAAAACTGGTATTGTTAGCTTATGGAATGTGAGAATTATTCGGTTATTCAGTCCTATGTTAATAAATCAATAATAGCCATGAACTACAAAAAATGGTAATAGATCTGTAATAATATATAAACATATATTAATGGAAAGTGATTTAACCAAATGATTAACTACAAGTCAATGAAATACATAAATAGTAAAATGCCAATATATTTAATAAGGTTTAAAGAGAATTGGTTTATGTACCCCAAATGTTTAACGAATTTAGAAAGATATAAGATATATAAGATATCATACATTAACAAGTAAATACGGCCGAAAGTTCAGCCAAGCCAGATCTTATGAACCCTCCACCATTTATTACTTTTAATTTCTTCTAAAGACTGCTATCCAAAATCGAATTACTTGGGTTGTGAGAACAGTTACCGATGGCAAGGTATGTTAACTCTTCCATGAAGTTATCTAAAGTCGGGCGAGGCCGACTATGTTATACTCGAGTGTATATGTCTTAAAACACTACCGTATATAAGGCCGTTAGTTTGGCCAGACCGAATCGCATGTACCCCATGAACCAATGATATGACCCAAGTTTCCGTTGGTTCTTGGAGGTCATATACTAACACAATGTACCCATTTTCAACCTGATCAGATGAAATTTGCTCCTCCAAGAGGCTCCAAATCTGTGGATCAGTTTATATTGGGGCTATATATAATTCTGAGACTGACGGACGGATATTGCTAGATCGACTCAAAATTTCACCACGACTCAGAATATGGGTCTTAGATCAACATTTCGATGTGTGGAATGTCAAAGTTAATATACACTGAAAATAGTCTCGCGAGACCAAAGATGTCCTTAAAATACGAATTTGAATTAACATAGAAGACGCATTTCTCTGATATAACGTATTTTTTATACCCTCCACCATAGGATGAGGGGTATATTAACTTTGTCATTCCGTTTGTAATACATCGAAATATTGCTCTAAGACCCCATAAAGTATATATATTCTCGTTGAAATTCTGAGTCGATCTAAGCGGGTCCGTCCGTCCGTCTGTTGACATCACGCTAACTTCCGAACGAAAGAAGCTATCGACTTGAAACTTGGGACAAGTAGTTGTTATTGATGTAGGTCAGATGGTGTTGAAAACGGGTTATATCGGACCACTTTTACGTATAGCCCCCATACATGGTGCTAGCATATGGTCTCTCACAACCATGCAAAAATTGGTCTAAATCGGTGCATAATTATATATAGCCCCCATATAAACCGATCCCCAGATTTGGCTTGTGGAGCCTCTAAGAGATGCAAATTTCATCCGATCCGCCTGAAATTTGGTACATGGGGTAAGTATATGGTCTCTAGGTTAGGTTAGGTATAGTGGCAGCCTGATTTTTCAGGCTCACTTAGACTACTCAGTCCATTGTGATACCACATTGGTGAACATCTCTCTTATCACTGAGTGCTGCTCGATTCCATGTTAAGCTCAATGACAAGGGAACTCCTTTTTATAGCCGAGTCCGAACGGCGTTCCACACTGCAGTGAAACCACTTACAGAAGCTTTGAAACCCTCAGAAATGTCACCAGCATTACTGAGGTGGGATAATCCACCGCTGAACAACTTTTTGGTGTTCGGTCGAAGCAGGAATCGAACTCACGACCTTGTGTATGCAAGGCGGGCAGGCTAACCATTGCACTACGGTGGTCTCTAACAACTGCGCAAAAATTGGTCTACATCGGTCCAGATTAAATATAGCCCCCATATAAACCGATCCCCCGATTTGGCTTGCAGAGCCTCTAAGAGAAGCAAATTTCATCCGATCCGGCTGAAATTTGGTACATGGTGTTAGTGTATGATCTCTAACAACCATGAGCAAATTAGTCAACATCGGTCCATAATTATATATATCCCCTATATAAACCGATCCCCCGATTTGGCTTGCGGTGCCTGTAAAAGAAGTAAATTTCGTCCGATCCGGAACATGGTGTTAGTATATGGTCTCTAACAACCATGCAAAAATTGGTTCACATCGGTCCATAATTATATATAAGCCCCATATAAACCGATCCCCTGATTTGACCTCTGGAGCCCCTTGGAAGAGCAAAATTCACCCGATCCGGTTGAAATTTGGTACCTGGTGTCAGTATATGCTCTCTAACAACCATGCAAAAATTGGTCCACACCGGTCTTAATTATATATAACCCCCATTTAAACCGATCCCCAGATTTGATTCATCCGACCCGGGTGAAATTTGGTATATTGCGCTAGTATATGGCCGCTAACAACCATGCCAAAATTGGGCCATGTCGGTCTATAGTTATATATAGCCGATCCCCAAAAATAATCTACCAAAATTTTATTTCTATCGAAAATTTTGTCAAAAATTTTTATACTATAGAAACTTTTGTCAAAATTTTATTACTATAGAAAATTTTGTCGAAATTTTATTACTATACTCAACAAAACTTATGATTACTGGTGGTACCTTAAACTTTTGTGGAAGTGGAAAATCTTACTCAGACTTCACATCATTGTTGCTGTTGTTGCTATCAATTCCTCTAGTTGCTTTCTTCGCCGTTTTGTGGGTTGTTGAAACTACGTTTGGCTTAATTTAAAATTGCTGCATTGTTGTTGTTGGGTGAAATTGGAATTCGGTTATTGCTATTCTTTTGGGTACAAAAACTAATAATTTAGCTCATATTTAAGTGGGAAGAATTCTCCAGTCCTTCATTGGATTTTATTTCTATTGAAAATTTTGTCAATATTTAATTTCTGTAGAAAATGTCAAAATTTTATTGGTATAGAAAATCCAATGAAAAAGGACTGGAGAATTCTTCCCACTTAAATATGAGCTAAATTATTAGTTTCTGTACCCAAAAGAATAGCAATAACCGAATTCCACGGAATTTGTCTATATTATGTCAAATGGATTAATTTAATGTAATACACAAAATTTCGTGGAACCGGCGAAGAACTCAAAAGTGAACTTCAGTATCTAATTTTATGAGGACCTAATGAAAAATACGCCCTAATGAATGTATAGAAGAACTTGCAAGGAGTTAACAGTGGAAGCAAATTGGGTAAGTTTAATTTGTTTTTATGTATTTGTCCATTTTAATGCAATGCACCAGTTTTGGTCAGAGTATAAATACTTTTATTCTCAAAAAAATCTGGCTACACGAAGTATCGTTTCTGACATGTTGAGATAGATTCTCTAGCGATCTATCTCTTCCTACCATTTATTCCTTTGGGAAGATCCTGCTAATCATGAATGGAAACTTTGGTTCCCATTTATGTATATCACACAGATTTCAGATTACGATTAATTTACTTATGTCCCAGCAAAAAATATTTCCGCAGTAAGACTTTAGTTGAGCTTTTTGGCATACAATAACACACTGCATGAATCGGTGGCAATAACGTAAACGAGTAATCAAAGTAGGTTATGATCATTCGTTTACGTTATTACAACCAATTCATGCAGTATAGATGCATGAAAGGTAGTGCTATTTTGCTTCATGCCTTCAATGCTATACTCAATATTTTATATCACTTCTGACCAATATTTCTATTAAAATGAGCAATTATATCAGCGCTATGTAGAAGCTGCTCTAAATCGGGACATCGCCCACAAAAATCAGCGCTGATTCAGTTGTTTTTTATGCAGTTGGTTCTGCCTCTCTCTCTTACAATCCTGCTGAAATAGTGCTCCATTTTTTGCTGGGGTGGCATAATAAATAATGGTCTAATATTTCACCATTTTATTCCAGATTAAAGTTTTTCCTCAATGTATATATACTATGTTTTATTTTTTTTTATTTTAGAAAACTTATCTGCGGAGATGCTGATGACTCCTATCCCTGCTGGGTGGTATATATGGTACACTTTCTCAATAACAATTTTAATTTAGACTTTAACAGATGTAAAATATTATATAATAGTATAATATGTGTGTGTATTTATTTATATTCTAAAATAAATATATATAAACTAAGTGTAATATTTTAATAAAATAAAATATAATGTTTAACTGGGTAAAAATTGGTTTTTAGTTTAGTAACGAGCACTATTAAGGTCGGGCAGCACCATCGAATGATGAAGGTAGCAACAATCGATATCGTCGGCAGACCCAACCAACACCATATGAGATATTGGTTGTGTCGACCGAATCAGTCGGGTGGCACAACTGCCAACTGGTAGTTGCTACAACTGCCAAAAGGAGGTTGGCAATAAATTCGATTGTCACAACCAATCTGTATTCTCTGTGTATAGAAAATTTTGTCAAAATTTTATTTCTATAGAAAATTTTGGCAAAATTTTATTTCTATAGAAAATTAAAAAAAAAAAAACAAGTATATACAGCACTAAGTTCGGCCGGGCCGAATCTTAAATACCCACCACCATGAACCAAATATTACGGTTTCCTTTGAAATTTCAGGAGGGCTTGAGGACTTGAGGACACTTCCCGAAGATAAATTTAAAGATTTCACCTATGAGGACTATATCAGATTCTGGATTTATAAGAACCATTTTTGTTTGAGTTTTAGAGGAATCATTAACATCTCTTGTAAGTGTGCAAGAAAATTATAAAATAACGTCTTGATTTGAAATCTTAAACCTGTGGATTTTCACCCGAGAAGTAACATATGGAAATTTTACATTGAGTTTCAAGCAATTTTCATGATCAATGCGCCTTCTACACCCTCAAGAAGTGAAGTCGGTCTATATGGAGGCATTACCAAATGGACCGATAAAAACTTAATCCGATACACGTTTTTGTGAGCCTAAAATACCAGAATATTTACAATTTCGGGCAAATCAGATAAAAACTACGGTTTCTAGAAACCCAAGGAGTTAAATCGGGAGATCGTTCTTATGGGGGCTATACTAAAATATGGACCGATACTCACCGTTTTCGGCACACCTCTTCATGATCCGAAAATACCTCTAGATTTCCAATTTCAGGCAAATAGGATAAAAACTTCGGATTCTAGAAGCCCAAGAAGTAAAATGGGGAAATCAGTCTATATGGGGGCTATACTCTTTATGGTCCTAAAATACCTCTAGATTTCCTATTTCAGACAAATTGGATAAAAACTACGGTTTCTATAAGCCCAAGACCCCAAATCGGGAGGTCGTTGTATATGGGAACCATACCAAAACATGGACCGATACTCACAATTTTTGGCACACGTATTTGTGGTCCTACAATACCTCTAGATTTCCAATTTCAGGTAAATTGAATAAAAACTGCGGTTTCTATAAGCCCAAGAAATAAAATCGGGAGATCGGTCTATATGGGGGCTATACCAAAACATGGACCGATACTCACCATTTTTGGCACACCTCTTTATGGTCATAAAATACCTCTAGATTTCAAATTTCAGGCAAATTGGATAAAAACTACGATTTCTATAAGCCCAAGACCCCAAATCGGGAGGTCGGTTTATATGGGGACTATATCAAAACCTGGACCGATACAGCCCATCTTCGAACTTGACCTGCCTGCAGACAAAAGACGAGTTTGTGCAAAATTTCAGCACGATTGCTTCATTATTGAAGACTGTAGCGTGATTACAACAGACAGACAGACAGACAGACAGACGGACAGACGGACATCGTTATATCGTCTTAGAATTTCTCCCTGATCAAGAATATATATACTTTATATAGTAGGAAATCGATATTTCGATGTGTTACAAACGGAATGACAAACTTATTATACCCCCGTCACCATTCTATGGTGGTGGGTATAAAAAATGGATATTTTAACTAAGACTGTTCACTAAAATTCATAAGTTATGATTGAACTGTCCAAAAGACACAATTAGTAATTTGCATTCGTGATCAGGTCATAGTAAATCCCCTTCCTAGTATTTATACCAAATATTTTCCATAAATTTTCCTATATGTGAATGTTGCATGAACTTTACACTCGATTTGTAAGCGATGCCAATTGTTTATGTTAACTGTCAAAAGATAATGTTTTTTACTTCTATTGCCATATTGTACCATAATCTTGTAAAGATTGTTAATTTGCAATATAATCCCACTGCCAATTTCCACCGGTATACAATTCCATTCTTTCATAGCCACTATTCATATAAGAATGTGTTAAATTTTTTCCCCTACGAACCTAGACCAAATTCCTGTAGTCATTGCAAATCGTTTTGGAATTTATGGGCATCTTGCCAATCTATGATTATTGCATTCATCGTTCATTCGTTCTTGGCTACTTGGGACGCACGTGCCCCAATATTGTTGCATCCGTACCAATTGATTTTACGGCTTTTGGTCGTGCCATGGAAGCGTATTCATTGCATTAGCAGTGGCAATTGTCGCAAAACCAAACATTGGGGAATGCCATGGAGCGTGAATTGCTTTAAATTTTTTATGTTTTCTCGCGTACCGGACAAGCATCAGCTCGGTTGGTCGTTTATCTGTTTTGTGTCCAATAAATGGTTTAGGGTATTTGCAAAACAATTGCTACCCAGCAGTTTTATTATGGATCTGTTCGTTGCAGTTTGCTTTTGAGCTGGTGCCAAAGAAGGTTCGAGAATGATATTTTTGGAATACAAGCACAAATTTAAAATAGCATCATTGTAGAATATTCAAGTCTTTAGATTTGGTGAATTCTCAAAATTACCTTACATTTTTGCATGAATGTCAGAGCCAAATTTCAATGGCATATAAAAGTAGAACATATTTTATACCTTCCACCATAATTAAACTAACTAACATTGTCGTTTCGTTTGTAACATATCGAAATAGTGGTCTCAGACCCCATAAAGATTATAAGTTCTGGGTTGTGGTGAAGTTCTGAGTGGAAGTAGCGATAGCCGTCCGTCCGTCTGTTGAAAGCATGTCAACTTTCGAACCTATCGACTTGCAACATGGAAAATTTAATTGTTATTAATATAGGTTGGTTGGATCCCCAGGTTTGACTTCCGGAGGAACAAATTTCATCCGATCCCTTTCAAATTTAGTACACACTGAAAAAAAAAAATATGCCCGGTCCCAAAGATTTTGTCTTTACACTAATATTTTTGGTATTGATTCTGAGCCGAAGAGTAGGAGTATTCAAGTAAGGATACATCCAATACACAATTCTCTTTTAAATGTGACTTTCGCGTACTTGATACTAATTTAATTGTAATTTATTCCTTTTTGTTTGCTTTTTTATTCGTGTGCTATCAAAATCTTTTAAAAACTTGTTAATGAGAACTTAAATGTCCAAATTTAAACTCGACTTGAAGTAGAAATTAGCCTATGCTTCAAGAAATTAGCCAATGCTTCGTCTTTAAAATGAATTGCTGTCCCATTTTTGAACGTTTTTTTGTAAAATCAAGATGGAAAAAGATAACAACTTTAAAGATAATTTAATTAATTTTGAAGCATTTTTCAGAGTTATTGAAGCCAAGTTGACCTTAGTCAAACAAAATTTTCTTTCATGGAAAGATTCACATTTTTGAGTCGAATCACTTAATTATAAGCACAAAACGGCTTGGGAGCTACCGTGGTTCCTGCCTTGCATACATAGGGTCGTGGGTTCAACCCCAGTTTCAGCCGAACACCAAAAGATGGATTATCGCATCTTACACTGAAAAAAAATATTGTCGTTAGGCCAAAGACTTCATGTCCTTAAAATACTAATGCAAATTTTGTTTAGCATTGAAGACGCATTTCTCTAATATAAAGTTTTTCCTTGTCTAAAAGTCGATAAACTTTTCAGTGAAGTCGTATTGTCCTTATAATTAAGTGATTTTACTTAAAAATGGGTATCATAACATGAAAGAAAAATTTTTTGGGGTAAGGCCAACTTGACTTTAATAATTCAGAAAAATTCTTTAAAATTAATGAAATTGACTTTAAATTTTTTATCTTTTTGCATCAAAAATTCTTTCAAAAATAGGACATATTTTTCAACACTTTATTATAAAGACGTTTTTTACATAGAAACATAGCATAATTTCTACTAGAAGTCGAGTCCGAATTTGGAAAATAAAGTTTTTGTTAACTCGTTTTTAAAGGACTTTGATAGCACATGAAGAAAAAAAAGCTGAAAAAGCGAAAAATTAAAATTTGCTTCCTAGAAGCAAGTATACAAAACCCAAATTTAAAAGAGTATCCTTACTCGACAAAGAAAAAAGCTTTATATCGGGGATTATATCAGTGTAGACAACAAAAGCAAATACTAAGAATCGCAAATTGCTTTATTTTTATATCCTCCACCATAGGATGGGGGGTATATTAACTTTGTCATTCCGTTTGTAACACATCGAAATATTGCTCCAAGACTCACTTTATGGGTCTGGGTCTTTATTCTGAGTCGTGGTGAAATTCTGAGTCGATCTAAGCATGTCCGTCCGTCTGTTGAAATCACGCTAACTTCCGAACGAAACAAGCTATCGACTTGCAACTTGGCACAAGTAGTTGTTATTGATGTAGGTCGGGTGGTATTGCAAATGGGCCATATCGGTCCACTTTTAAGTATAGCCCACGACTCTCAGATTTGGCTTGCGGAGCCTCTTGGAGGAGCAAAATTCATCCGATCCGGTTGAAATTTGGTACATGGTGTTAGTATATGGTCTCTCATAACCATAAAAAATTGGTCCAAATCGGTCCATAATTATATATAGCCGCCATATAGACCGATCCCCAGATTTGGTTTGCGGAGTCTCTAAGAGAAGCAAATTTCATCTGATCCGGCTGAAATTTGGTACATGGTGTTGGTACATGGTCTCTAACAACTGTGCAAAAACTGGTCCATATCGGTCCATAACCATATATAGCCGCCATATTAAACGATCCCCAGATTTGGCTTGCGGAGCCTCTAAGAGAAGCAAATTTCATCCGATCCGGCTGAAATTTGGTACATGGTGTAAGTATATGGTCTTTAACAAACATGCAAAAATTGGTCCACATCGGTCCATAATTATATATAGCCCCCATATAATCCAATCCCCAGATTTGGCTGGCGGAGCCTCAAAGAGAAGCAAATTTCATCCGATCCGCCTGAAATATGGTACATAATGTTGGTATATGGTCTCAAACAACCATGCAAAAATGAGTCCACATCGGTCCATAATTATATATAGCCCTCATATAAACCGATCCACAGATTACACCTCCGGAGCCTCATGGATGAGCAAATTTCATCCGTTCGGTTTAAATTTGGTACGTGGTGTTAGTATATGGTCTCTAACAACCATGCAAAAATTGAGCCCCTTGGAAGAGCAAAATTCACCCGATCCGATTGAAATTTGGTACGTGGTGTTATTATATGGTCTCTAACAACCATGCAAAAATTGGTCCATAGCGGTCTTAATTATATATAACCCCCATTAAACCGATCCCCAGATTTGACCTCCGGAGCTCTTGGAGGAGCAAAATTCAAAATTGGTCCATATCGGTTTATAGTTAGATATAGCCGATCCCCAAAAATAATCTACCAAAATGTTATTTTTATAGAAAATTTTGTCAAAATTTTATTACTATAGAAAATTTTGCAAAATTTAATTACTATAGAAAATTTTGTCAAAATTTTATTACTATAGAAAATTTTGTCAAAATTTTATTTCTATAGAAAATTTTGTCAGAATTTTATTTCTATAAAAAATGTTGTCAAAATTTTATTATGTTACTATACAAAATTGTGTCAAGACTTTATTTCTATAGAAAATTTTGTCAAACTGAATTAACATATTTACGTATTTAATCGGCCTTTTTATACCCACCTCCATAGAATGGTGACGGGGGTATAATAAGTTTGTCATTCTGTTTGTAACACATCGAAATATCGATTTCCGACTATATAAAGTATATATATTCTTGATCAGGAAGAAATTCTAAGACGATAAAACGATGTCCGTCTGTCTGTCTGTTGTAATCACGCTACAGTCTTCAATAATGAAGCAATCGTGCTGAAATTTTGCACAAACTCGTCTTTTGTCTGCAGGCAGGTCAAGTTCGAAGATGGGCTATATCGGTCCAGGTTTTGATATAGTCCCCATATAAACCGACCTCCCGATTTGGGGTCTTGGTCTTATAGAAATCGTAGATTTGGGGTCTTGGGCTTATAGAAACCGTAGTTTTTATCCAATTTGTCTGAAATTGAAAATCTAGTGGTATTTTAGGACTATAAAGAGGTGTGCCGAAAATGGTGAGTATCGGTCCATATTTTGGTATAGCCCCCATATAGACCGATTTCCCGATTTTACTTCTTGGGCTTCTAGAATCCGAAGTTTTTATCCTATTTGCCTAAAATTGGAAATCTAGAGGTATTTTCGGGTCATAAAGAGGTGTGCCGAAAACGGTGAGTATCGGTCCATATTTTAGTATAGCCCCCATAAGAATGATCTCCCGATTTAACTCCTTGTGTTTCTAAAAACCGTAGTTTTTATCTGGTTTGCCTGAAATTGTAAATATTCTGGTATTTTAGGCTCACAAAAACGTGTGTCGGATTGGTTCATGGTGGTGGGTATTTAAGATTCGGCCCGGCCGAACTTAGTGCTGTATATTTTTGTTTTGTTTAATATATACCCCGTATGTACTAACTTGCAATTGAGAACACGGTGTTAAGAAGTTTTACGATACCTTGTCATCGGCAAGTGTTACCGGAACCCAAGTAATTCGATTGTGGATGACAATCTTTAGTAAAAGTTTCTATGCAATCCATGGTGGAGAGTACAAAAGCTTCGGCCTGACCGAATTTACGGCCGTATATTCTTGTTTGTTTTTTTATATTCCCAATTAAAATCTATATACTTTTGCTGCTGACTGAAGTATCTCCGAAACATTTATTCACACGACTTCAGTAACGTCAAGTAGGCAGCGAATTTGATTAAAAAGTCTAATTAAAAAACAAAATGTAAAAAAAAAAAACATGTTAAAAAAATCTTAACAAATTTAAACACGTAAATCTGAAAAATACGCTTGTTTTAATGGGGCACTCCAAGCCAAAATTACCGAGTGGTTAAGAAATAAATGAAGCAAATTCCTGCAAACCCTGCCAACATGAATAAAACTTACAAAATTCTTATAAGAAGAAAATGAGACCAGAAAATGAAAAAGGATTTAAAAAATTATGTTATTTAAATGTAGGTTTTCTATATTAGGTTTGCGACTTGTGCGACATACATTTTATACCGCCGTAAACCAATGTCGCAAAAGTCACAGTTTGAGACATGCCAACCCTGATTGCGACATGTTTAAATTTTCCGAAAAAACTGACGATTATTTACTTAGAAGTGCTTCAATGTGGAGCAATTTTTGCTGGATTTAGCTCATCTTGAAACACCCATTCATTCGACTGTTGCACTTCTTTCGACCAGTGGACAGGAGCCTTTTCTTGGAGCGATTGACCAATTTTGTGGCATCATATGCGAACAAATTCTTTTGGCGGTCAAATGTTTATGCAATATTGAATGTATGGTTGCACCTATGCCTAAGGCTGTTGTACTAATGTCTAAGGTCTTGGAATAACAGTGGGCGCATAGCATGAAAGCTTTCCGGAACATTACGGAATTCGTCTTGAAGTGATCTACGACCTCGCTTGAATTCACCATACCATCGATAAACAATAACACTTGACGGAGTTTTATCTCCAAAAATTGTATTAAGTTCATCGATGCACTGTTGTTCAAAGTTCTAAAAAATAATTGCACGATGTAAATCAATGTTTTCAGTTGCTGTAAGCAACACATATAGCGCTCGTATGTCAAAACGTTCTGAGTAAAAATGTCAAGCTTTGCGATAGAGCACTCAGTTGGCAGATTACCCTCGTAGTAATTTTTAAATACATTGCTGCCAGCAGTTGTTACCACAACAAAACATGAATTAATGGCAGCAACGTGTGAATGGAGAAATTTCTTATTTATTCTTCCTTAAACAAAAATCATTAAATTCCAATTAAAGTTGCGTAGTCTTGTATTTTCGTTGGTAATATTGTATAAACCGAATGACAAATAGATCATCAATCAAAACCTTTCTCTACTTCAAGACAAAGCACAAACACAATACTCGTGCGCAAACTAAATGTTGCGTACAAAAACCTCTGTTCCTTCATGTCAATCTTTATATTATTTTGGGAATTTTTGTTGTCGGTTGTTTGCTTTGTTTTATTTGTAAGGAAGACAATTAATTGACACCTAAGTAAATACAACTTGAAATGGGGTCGAAATGCAAACAATGACAAATTATGTTGACATATGCCAATCCTTTGCGCCATAAAGGTGAGGCTAGGTGATAACAAACTGATTTAAATACATACACATACATAATCACCATATAGAGTTTAACACATATAGCAAGCTGCTTTATTAGCTAAAAGCTATTGCTTCTATAAATCTCTAAGTAAACATGGCTCTACCGATAGGATTCTTTTGCATGAATGTATAGTGATAATGTATGTATTCTATCATAAATATACAAATTATCAATTATGCATATCCACATTGGAAAATGTAAGCCATATTAAGTGATGTCCTAACAATTTATAAAATTATTCAAGTGTAATGTTTGCAAGGTTGTTATAGTTCTTTTTAAGATTTAATATTCTGTTTAATTTTGCAAATCTACTTGATTGTTGTAGATATTTAAAAGAATAAACTGTTCAATAACATAGAAACCAACACACAGGAAATAATTTTGGACCTTCGTATCTAGTGATGTTGTTAAATATTTGCATAATCCCAATGTATTGTCAGACACTGCACCACTACCCTGTAGGAATTTCTTGAACTCAATAAAAATCATATTTACTTTTTACTAACAAATATACAAGGAACTTCTATCTAACTCAACACTAATGTCCTTAAATTTTATCCACCTCACTTCTTCTCCACAAATAAAGAGTTATTTTTTACTAACTCAACGCTGATGCAGGTGTAGGCAGGTGTAGGCAGGTGTAGGCAGGGGTAAGGAGTGGGAGCGGTATTTTAAAAAGCCAGAGCGTTTTCTAAAAGAAAAACCGCTCCACTCCAAAAAAAATATATATATAAATTTTGATCAAAGGTTTTTTGCTACCAATTGTTAAAACAACAAGACATTCTTAAATTTCCAAAACCACGGAAAACTATACAATTATTGCAAATGTGGCGATGATATTTTCTTTTTATTTCGTTTGTTCTATAAGCTTGTGCATTTTCAAGTAACGCCAAGAATAACCCAACGTCTGGTATAAAGGGTGATACGGTCAAAATTTGGTCAATATAAACATGACGTATTTCTTTCAATTTTGCATTCAAAAAACCTGAACACCCCTCATTTTGAAGGTGTGTGTGTGTGTGTGTAGAATGTTGCTCCTATTTGGATTTTGGAATTCACTCTTCAGTTGTCAAAATGCCGTCCAAGCAAGAAGAGCAGCGTATCAAAATTTTGCTCGCGCATCGCGAAAATCCGAGCTACTCGCACGCAAAGCTGGCGAAATCGCTAAAAGTTGCCAAATCAACCGTTACAAATGTGTTTGGGGAACGTTTGTTGACAGCCAGGAAGTCTGGATCGGGGGGAAATCGAAAACCGGAAGCCGCTGTGAGGACAAAGAGAGTTGCCGGTAGTTTCAAGCGAAACCCTAACCTCTCTCTCCGAGATGCCACAAATAAGCTGGGTGTATTGTCTACAACCTTGCATCGAGCCAAAAAACGAGCCGGACTATCGACTTACAAGAAGGTGGTGACTCCAAATCGCGATGATAAACAAAATACGACGGCCAAAGCGCGATCCCGGAGGCTGTACACGACGATGCTGACGAAGTTTGACTGCGTGGTAATGGACGACGAAACCTACGTCAAAGCCGACTACAAGCAGCTTCCGGGAGAGGAGTTTTATACGGAAAAAGGAAGGGGAAAGGTAGCAGATATTTTCAAGCACATAAAACTGTCAAAGTTCGCAAAGAAATAACTGGTTTGGCAAGCCATCTGTACCTGTGGCTTGAAAAACAGCATTTTCATAGCTTCCGGGACTGTCAACCAAGAAATTTACGTGACAGAGTGTTTGAATAAACGTCTGCTGCCTTTCCTGAAGAAACACGGTTGTTCCGTACTGTTTTGGCCGGATTTGGCATCTTGCCATTACGGTAAAAAGGCCATGGAGTGGTACGCCGCCAACAACGAGCAGGTGGTTCCCAAGGACAAGAACTCTCCCAACACGCCAGAGCTCCGCCCAATTGAGAAATACTGGGCTATTGTCAAGCGGAACCTAAAGAAGACCAAAAAACTGCTAAGGACGGGCAGCAGTTCAAGGCAAACTGGCTTTCTGCGGCGAAGAAGGTGGACAAGGTGGCTGTACAAAATCTGATGGCAGGTGTCAAGCGTGAGGCCCGGCAATTCGGATTTGGAAAAGCGAAAGCCTAACTGAATATTTTTCTTGAATTTTATACTAATTGAACTTGAAAAAGAAATTTAATTTGAATTTTTAAATAAACGATTTCACCGATTTACACGCGTTTTCCCTTGACCAAATTTTGACCGTATCACCCTTTACGATTGTCTGTCGGTCTGTCTGTTCATGTATTTTTGTGTGCAAAGTACAGCTCACAGTTTAAGTACGATCGTCCCCAGATTTGGCATGGGGTCTTACTTCGGCTTAAACATAATCGCAATGCACTTATATGGTTCAGAAACCAGATTTTTTTTTTATACCCAACACCATAGGATGGGGGTATATTAACTTTGTCATTCCGCTTGTAACACATCGAAATATTGCTCAAAGACCCCATAAAGTATATATATTATGGGTCGTGGTGAAATTCTGAGTCGATCTAAGCATGTACGTCCGTTCGTCTTCCGAACGAAACAAGCTATCGACTTGAAACTTGGCACAAGTAGTTGTTATTGATGTAGGTCGGATGGTATTGCAAATGGGCCAAATGCAGAGCCTCTTGGAGGAGCAAAATTCATCCGATCCAGTTGAAATTTGGTACATGGTGTGTGGTGGACGATATATTGTCTGACCATAGAGACATTACATTTTATTAACAATCCCCTAAGCCCTTATATGGTAGCAATTTTTATAGTTTGTTGTGACGAAAGTTTGCACTCTTTAAAATTGGTCTCAGACCCCATATCTGTCCGTCCGTGCATTCGTATGTATTATGCTTGCTCAATAGCCTATATTGTTTGGTATTGATTCAATTTGTCTGATATTGGCATAAAATTTGTTTTTGGTGAGCAGGAAAGTGTAAAGTGTCTTGTAGTCGACCATGACCGAATTTGGATTTATCTTTTATTTATTTCTGTTCATATAGCTTTGGCAGCTTTAATGTTTTTATCAGTGGTATCGACGATATGATGCTGATGAAAGTTTTGCTGCACAGGAGAATTCCTACACATCTCTCTAAAACACATTTGAAAAAACATTCTTTTTCTTTCTTTTTCGTTTCTTTACTTTTTCGAAAAAAAGAATCCAACAACAAAATTCTCCATTTATTCCTCCTCAAAAATAAGTTTAGCTTGAAATTGCTTAATCGTGGGAACAGCTGATTATTTCATTCATATTTTGTTTTGTCATACGCCGCAAAGCTCAGATGTGAGGCGTACTCACAAAGGTGTTTGTCATGGATAATATCATTGATAACATAACCGGTTCGTAAGACATTTAATATTTTCTTAGAATTTTGCGTAATTTCATTCATGAAATTTCTTGGGAATAATGCAAATTTTATAGCAAATTTGCCATTCATAAAAATTTGCCACATACTAGATACTTTTGTTGGCCAGGAATATTTGAGCCCGATTTGACTAAATTGGCAAGGCGGAAAAGCTCTCGCAAATATTCTGCTTTTGTTAGATTTGACATTTTGCTTTGCTCTGGTTGAGAAAACTCAGGCTTGTCACCAAACTGCAGCCAAATTCAGGTTCTATTTCCTGAAAAACGTCGAAGAGAACAAGATCGTCTACTGTAAGAAAAAGACAAGAGAATTATATCCAAGTGGATATCTGAAATCCATAAAACAAAATATAGTCTGACAACATATTTATAAATTTTCAATACCATCCTGAGCCTCAATATAAGAATTTCAAAGGTAAAAAAACATTTTAATAGAATTTTTGGTGGACAAATATTTGATTGGCTGAAAATAATTTCCAGATTATACACCAAGGGAACACGTTTTCTACCCGTCCCTACTTTTGTTCCTGGATGACAGTCATCAAACATTTTTCAAGTTTTCCGAACTGCAACATACGAATTTGCGATCACTCTACCCACAGGGTAGTAGTGGATCGAAACGTTTTTTTGAGACATCTCCCAGCCTTGGAGTAACCGTTCATCCCGAAATACCAGAAGATTTAGTGCCTTCAACCATAAACTTTGATTTGAATTGACGCCTTGCGATTATACACTCAATTAGAAAATAATTACCTTTATTTGGACCAATTCCAGTACACCAGTGTGAACCAATTTTGTCCCATAGAGTCGGGGAAACATTTTCCCACAACAACAGAATGGACCCATCGTCTTAAAATTTTTCCAACATTACACATTTTTTTCCAATCATAATTTTTCAAGCCACGTTAATGGACACAGCATGCAAACAATCGTGATTTCTGCATGCATTGCAAACATTTTCCATAAAAGGAACTAACAGAAAATAAATCTAAACCCTAAAAATTATTAGAATTTAGAATGGGAAGAAGTTCATTTAAAATTACGATCAAAATTAAATTTTTCCAATACGTCCAATTAATTATTTAAAATTTTATAATTGATACACAAAAAGAAAAATCAATCGCCTTAAAATAATATTATAAATTTAAAATGATTTTGAAAATCCAAATGAGAATTGAGAATTACATCAGTTTCGCTCAATTCTATTGCTTCAATTATCAAAGTTAAAAAATATATTTTTTAAGGAGAAAAAAAATGGAAATTCAGTTTATTTTGTTCTTGCAAACAAATCCGACATTAGACTACAATTTTTTTTAAGTAACACCTCATTACATAGAATTGGTTGATACACTGTGTATCTATTGTTAAAATGTTAAAATGCTAAAATGCTAAATATTTATAATCTGTAGTTTCGTGGCGAGAAAAATTCTCAAAATTCGTAAATTTCGTCAAGAGTAATAATTCAAAACATACCAATTTAATTTGCATCAAGAAAAAATAATATTTGTCGCATGCTACAAAACAAAGGTATCAATGAATGCAGAACTTAATTTTATATCATTTTTTTACGCTACGTTTGTAATCAAATGTGGTTCATAACAAATCAACAATAATATCAACCAGCATCCAGATCAGAGTGAAGGCCTTCAACGGATCGGGGAGTGGTGGTAAGTTTTTACAACTTTCATTCATTATTGTTTTCTTGCATTCTTTATATCGTACTCACATGCTTTGGAGAGCCAGAGAGAAGAGCACAAGAAAATAACACAATGCTGTTTTGTTGCTATGATTTACTATAATTGTTAAATTTCATATTTTTTGTTATTCTTATCATTTATATGTGATCTCTCGCTCTCTCTGTATCTCTCAAGTATCTGAATGGATATTATTGACTATTTGTTTTGGTTTGATTTTTTTTCTTTCCTCATGATTATTTCGTATAAAATTAAAATTGATTAACCTTTTGAGGTTCGCAAAAAAAAACGCATACGTATGTTTTTGAATTATCCTTTTTTTTCCTGTTTTGTTTAGTATACAAAAAATATATATTTTTTTTCATAAATCTACTAAGGATGTTAAGGAATTATATTTATATTAATGAATTATTAATAAACTTTTTGAATGCATATATATATTGAAAATAATTTGAGTTCTATTCAATTATGAATTGGTAAAAGGTTAAGGGACGTTTTCCTATTAAAAGGGATGGTTATATAAATTGGAGTAATTTAGATTTTGTTTTGGGGTCTTAATAAAATAGCCAAATTAAGACGAAGGCTGGCGTGGGTTTTGAGGCACTTTCTCAGAACATCCGAGAAAGATTTTTACCGCGGCATTTTAATAGCACATACATAATCATTATCCATTCCAGTGGGGTTTCTCTTCTGGAGTTTTTGTTGTATTTCATTTGTAGTTTCTGGTTAAATTTTTATTAAACTGATTGGGGTTAAATAAATAGGGAGTCTATAATAATAACTGTGATGGTAACATGCCTTGGCTTGAGAAGGACCGAACCCTCCCCAACGATTGAAGCTAGCGGAATCAAAGGCTCCCGCAGTCCTACCTCACACCAAGATTCAGGATGCTTCCTAAGTATTAAAAAATGTGCATCAACAGCGAATATCATTCGTGTACATTACAGTATTTGGCGCCCAACGTGGGGCCGTTCGATATAGTCCATGTCCTTCGGCTCCTTCCGGTATCTTATTAGTAGATTTCTATATTTGGAAAAGGATTAAATTTTCTTCAGTTTGAAAACTTTGTGTCTTGGATTTCGTGTAAGAATCCTTCTGGACTTTTCGGTTATTTGGAGTTAACTTCAAGTAAACTGACCGTTGGAATATTCTGCAGGGTTTTCACTACCAGCTTTTTTATGTTGGGGAAATTTTATTTTCTTTTAGGTTTGGTCAATCTTTAATTTTAATTAGATAGACTGAGTTATCAGCACCTTTTTGTCATACAGGATTTTGTTAATTTTGCCGCAGCATTTTGATAACCGTTGACTAAAGATGAGATATATGAAGGATGCGATTTTTCTAGGCTGGTTTGTCTATCGAAGTTTTAGTTAAAGAGGAGGCAAATCTCCATAGCCAGGATTTTTGTTTTTTTTGTGTTGTTTTAGAATGCAGCTTCTTTACTCCATTTATATTAACGTCACCATGTAGGAAACGTCCATTTGCATATGATAAAAGTTTTTTTTTTCAAAGTTTATTTTTTTTCTTGTTCTGTAAAAATTTGATTCTCAAATACCATTTACAAAACACGAAATATACTTTAAAAATTATAACAGTAAAGTTAATAAACTAATAAATATAAAAATGTGTATAAAAATATATCAGGAATAGAAATGAAATCACTTTAATAAATAAAAATAAATTATTTAAATAAATAAATACATAAAATAAAAGTAATTACAAACGAAGGAATAAATAAAACAATTATCTATTAATAAATTTGTCCATAAAAAGTTATTAAATAAATAACGAGCTTTTGGTGAAAAATAATTAAAAACACATAAATACATTAATAAAAAACATACAAGATAATTACAAACAAAAAATAATAATCTTTAATTAATTTGTGAATAAAAAGTTATTGATTAAATAACGAATTTTAAATAAAAACTTATTAGTAATAAAAATTTTAAAAATTTTTTAACAAGCAGTTTAAAAATAAATAATGAATAATTGTATTCTATATCATATTTTTACGCATTTGAGAATTTGAGATTGAAAAATGGCTACTTCTTTGCCAATAGATCCAGCTCCAGAAGAACTGGCTGTTCAGACGGAAGCTCAAGAAAATTATTCTTCTTGTTCGATTTGTAACCAATCTATTAACGATAATCAAGACTGTTTAATAATTACTGGCTGTTCACATATTTTTCATAGAGCTTGTCTCGAATCATTTTTATCGTCATCCTCGGAATGTCCTGTTTGTAAACAGGCTTGTCAATTAAGTGACCTTAGACCATATCTCATTTCTACTAGGCAGCCCGTATTAGGAAAAACATCTAATAAACGAGGTAAAGGTAGAGGTGCTATGGCTAAGCACTACAATACTCGTAGTACTATCAGAAATTTATTTAATGATGTTCAAAATGCTCCACTTGATACCAGTGCAGTTCATAGCGATCATCTTGAAACCCCTAATCGTAATACCGAAAGTAGAAATAATAATTTTCTTATTTCTCCAATTCAAATCCCAATCGCTGACACATCGAATCGGTCTAATATTGATTATAATGAAATCCATCGTATGATTGAGAGTAGTATAACAAAAATACTCCAGGGTATGCAAATTTCACAACCTACAAATAGACAGGTATTAAATTCACCTATTAATCCCCCGAATGTCACATCGGAGGGTTACAATAATAGAAATGTCGGGAACAATATTCCCAGAGAAAAGGGTAGGAATGTGGGAGATGGCAATCCCAATTTTGGTAATAAGTTACCCAACCCCGGAAATACTCAACCAAATTCGAATGGCAATGGCCATCCTCCATTGGCTTTTCCTTCAAATAATCAAGCTTCTCATTTGTCTTCTAATTCGTATTCGTCTTTTAATGGTACTGCATACGCAGACAAAGTAACTTCCATAATTCATAATTGGAACTTGAAATTTGATGGTTCGTCTAATGGCCTCAACATAGATGAATTTCTCTACAGAGTTGCTACTCTTACGAAAGAGACATTTGATGATGACTTTACTGTCATTTGTAAAAATTTAAATACGCTTTTAACAGGAAAGGCGCGAGAGTGGTACTGGCGCTACCACAAACAAGTGTCTGTAATTGAATGGGATAGTTTTTGTACGGCGATACGAGAGCAGTATCGGGATATGAAATCCTCGTTTGATATCCTTGAAGAAATTAGAAATAGGAAACAGAAACCGGGGGAAACGTTTGACAACTTCTTCGATGCTGTTTCTATGATAGCAGATAGACTGCCCAGACAAATGTCTGATGAAGAGCTTATAGAGATTATTACTAGGAATCTCAGACCAGAAATTCGTCAGGACCTTCTTTATGTTCCGATTAGATCCCTTCCACATCTGCGCAAGCTCGTACAGATGCGCGAAAATCTCTTGAATGACGATTATGTTAGAAAAACATTAGCGCAACGAAATCAAATTCCTAATTTTGGACAACGTCGTCATGTGGCTGAGGTGGATCAGGGATCTTTAGAAGATTTGGATGCCCGGAATTTTGTAGAGGTTGTTTCTAAAACGGATACGACATTCAAATGTTGGAATTGTGACAATCCTGGCCATCATTGGCAAGATTGTCTACAAGACCGTACTATTTTTTGCTATGGTTGCGGTATAAAAAATATTTATAAGCCACAGTGCATTAAATGTAATTCTCGCAATCAGAATCCAAAAAACTTGAAACAGATGGGTCCGTCGAAAGACGACCTATGAACTTGGCTAATGGAAATTCGAATATAACCGAATCTGACACTAACCCTGACGTGACAACCCAAAACGAAAATGTAACTATTTTGAAAAGACCAGACATTTCAAAAGGACTTTCCAATATTGATAATTCTCACATTATATACCCTCGATTACCCCTTCACAAGCGGTGGGAATTATATCTTCGCAAAAGAGATGAGATTTTTAATATTTCGGCTTGGACGCAAAATAGGAAACCGAAGAGGTCTACGATCCGTCTACGTAATTATTTTAAATTAAGGAAAATTTGTCGTAAAATTCAGGTTTCCACTGTAGTTGCAAATCCCCATGACAAACGTTATTATGCTAAGGTGTCCTTTTTGGATTTCCAAGAATATGGCCTCCTAGATACTGGAGCAAACGTGAGTTGCATTGGTGGTCAATTAGCTTTAAGGGATTTTTCTGAATACCCGAATTTTTTCTATTTAAAGTCGTTTGTAAACACGGCTGATGGAAAAGGACAAAAGGTCCTTGGATGGCTTAATGTGCATATTACTTTCAAGGGCACAAAAAGAGACATTAGGTTATATATTGTTCCATCAATTTCCCAGAGATTGATTTTAGGTACGGATTTTTGTAAGTCTTTTGGTCTTATCCAAAATCTTTTGGGATCTGTTGATATTGTGGCACTTGATAGTAATGGCATTTGTTCACCTGATACTTCAATTACTTTGACCATGAATGAAATTTCAAATGAAACGGATCACACACTTTTTAATTTGACTCCAGAGGAGCGTAAGCAACTGGATGCTGTTGTGGCACTATTCCCAAACTTTGAGACCCAAGGTTTAGGAAGAACTGGGATTATTAAGCACCATATCGATGTCGGTGACGCAGCCCCAGTGAAACAACGATTCTACCCCGTTTCACCGGCGGTGGAAAAATTGATGTTCACCGAAATCGATGGGATGCTTAAGTTAGGTGTGATTGAGCCATCTACATCAGATTGGAGCTCCCCAATGAGATTGGTTGTTAAGCCCAATAAAGTAAGGCTATGTTTAGATGCTCGAAAGCTAAATTTAGTTACCAGGAAAGATGCATATCCTCTTCCCAATATAGAGGGCATTTTTTCTAGGTTACCGAAGGCGAATATTATTTCTAAATTAGACCTAAAAGATGCCTTCTGGCAAATTGGGTTGGATGAGACATCAAAACATTTGACGGCATTCACAGTCCCGGGCCGGCCTTTATACCAATTTGTGGTAATGCCGTTCGGGCTGTGCAATGCCCCACAGACCATGTGCCGCCTCATGGATGCTCTCATACCACCTGACCTTCGCCACTCAGTTTTCGGTTACTTAGATGATTTAGTGATAGTATCTGAGAATTTCAAAGACCATCTTGACGTTTTAATGAGGATATCTGCACAGTTCAGAAAAGCAAACCTTACACTGAATGTGTCAAAAAGCAGATTTTGTGTTACCAAAGTTTCATATCTTGGATATGTTATCGGTAACGGAGGTATCACGACAGATCCCGAAAAAATAACCGCGATTACCAACTGGCCAGTACCAAAGAACTTAAAGCAAGTTCGAGGTTTTCTTGGACTGGCTGGATGGTATCGCCGGTTCCTCCAAAATTTCTCAACCGAGACATTTCATATCACTGAAGTCTTATCTTCAAAGAAAAAGTTTAAATGGACAGACGAGGCCCAAAAAGCCTTCGAGAGGGTTAAGAGCTTGTTAACGTCTGCTCCCGTATTGAGTAACCCCGATTTTTCTCGCAAATTTTACCTTCATTGCGACGCGAGCGATTTTGGAATCGGGGCGGTCCTCGTTCAATTAGATGATGATGGGAATGAGCGTCCGATAGCCTTTATGAGTAAAAAGTTAAACACCGCGCAACGTAACTACAGTGTTACGGAGCGTGAGTGTTTGGCTGCTCTAGAGGCTATCAAAAAGTTCAGGTGTTACCTTGAACTCCATGATTTTGAGGTCGTTACGGATCATTCCAGCCTCCTGTGGCTGATGCGTCAACCTGACCTTAGCGGACGGTTGGCTAGATGGGTATTTAAATTACAACCCTATAGGTTCACGATCAGTCACAGGAAGGGCAAGGACCATATTGTTCCCGACGCACTGTCGAGAATCCCAGCGGAAGAAATTTCGGCGTTGGAAATTGTTGATCCTGCCATAGACTTTGATTCAGCTTCTTTTGAAGATGTAGATTACAAGGATTTGAGAGACATGGTTATGAGAAACGAAAATAAATATCCCGATGTTAAAGTAGTAGATAAGTTCGTTTACTTCCGAACAGAACACTACTCGGGTGACGAATCTCAAGAACAACAATGTTGGAAGCTTTGGATTCCGCTGAGACTTCGTAGGGAGACCATATCAAAGGCTCATGATGTCCCTGAATGTTCTCATGGAGGCATGGCCAAAACATTGGAGCTTCTAAGACGTACATTTTATTGGCCTGGCATGGTAAAAGATGTACGGGACTACATCCGTAATTGCGAGACATGCAAGGTTACGAAAGCTCCAAATGCAGTATTGAAGCCTCCAATGGGTAGATTACCCGAAACTGTCCGTCCGTTCCAGCGATTATACATGGATCTCTTAGGTCCATATCCTAGAACTAAATCCGGATACATCGGTATTCTGATAATTCTAGATCACCTGTCAAAGTTCCACTGGCTATGTCCACTTAAAAAATTCACCGCTTCTCCTATCCAAGAATTCTTACAAAGGCATATATTTCATATTTATGGAATTCCGGAATGCATAGTTAGCGATAACGGCAGCCAGTTTCGATCCAATGAGCTAAATGCATTTTTGACCTCCTATGGTATTAGACATATTTACACAGCCCTTTACTCTCCGCAATCTAACGCTTCGGAGCGGGTTAATCGCTCATTGATTGCTGGGATAAGATCTTATTTGAAGGGTGACCATAGACAATGGGACGAAAAGCTCAGCCATATTAGCTGCGCTCTTCGTAACTCCTTCCATCAGGCTATCAAATGTTCCCCATATCATGCCATTTTTGGCTTCGATATGGTCACTCATGCCTCACAATATGAAATTCTTAAAAATTTGAATCAATTGAATGAGCCCAGTGTTTCGTTAGCTAGAGATGACCATCTTCAACTCATACGCCAAGATCTTCGGAAGCACATAAAGGAAGCCTATGAAAGAAATCAAAATACATATAATTTGCGGACCAGACTACAGACTTTCGATATAGGACAGATTGTATATCGGAGGAACTTCGCTCAGAGCAGCGCCGAGAAACATTTCAATGCTAAGTTTGCCCCGGTTTTTATAAAGGCAAGAGTGAAGGAAAAACTAGGCAAACATTATTACATCTTAGAGGATGTGGATGGCAAAATAATGGGAACGTACCATGGGAAGGATATCCGTACCTGATCGTCCTTTTTCCATTTAATTAAGTTTCGTATAACTCACTTAATTATCCGGTTTTGTGGTGGACGATATATTGTCTGACCATAGAGACATTACATTTTATTAACAATCCCCTAAGCCCTTATATGGTAGCAATTTTTATAGTTTGTTGTGACGAAAGTTTGCACTCTTTAAAATTGGTCTCAGACCCCATATCTGTCCGTCCGTGCATTCGTATGTATTATGCTTGCTCAATAGCCTATATTGTTTGGTATTGATTCAATTTGTCTGATATTGGCATAAAATTTGTTTTTGGTGAGCAGGAAAGTGTAAAGTGTCTTGTAGTCGACCATGACCGAATTTGGATTTATCTTTTATTTATTTCTGTTCATATAGCTTTGGCAGCTTTAATGTTTTTATCAGTGGTATCGACGATATGATGCTGATGAAAGTTTTGCTGCACAGGAGAATTCCTACACATCTCTCTAAAACACATTTGAAAAAACATTCTTTTTCTTTCTTTTTCGTTTCTTTACTTTTTCGAAAAAAAGAATCCAACAACAAAATTCTCCATTTATTCCTCCTCAAAAATAAGTTTAGCTTGAAATTGCTTAATCGTGGGAACAGCTGATTATTTCATTCATATTTTGTTTTGTCATACGCCGCAAAGCTCAGATGTGAGGCGTACTCACAAAGGTGTTTGTCATGGATAATATCATTGATAACATAACCGGTTCGTAAGACATTTAATATTTTCTTAGAATTTTGCGTAATTTCATTCATGAAATTTCTTGGGAATAATGCAAATTTTATAGCAAATTTGCCATTCATAAAAATTTGCCACATACTAGATACTTTTGTTGGCCAGGAATATTTGAGCCCGATTTGACTAAATTGGCAAGGCGGAAAAGCTCTCGCAAATATTCTGCTTTTGTTAGATTTGACATTTTGCTTTGCTCTGGTTGAGAAAACTCAGGCTTGTCACCAAACTGCAGCCAAATTCAGGTTCTATTTCCTGAAAAACGTCGAAGAGAACAAGATCGTCTACTGTAAGAAAAAGACAAGAGAATTATATCCAAGTGGATATCTGAAATCCATAAAACAAAATATAGTCTGACAACATATTTATAAATTTTCAATACCATCCTGAGCCTCAATATAAGAATTTCAAAGGTAAAAAAACATTTTAATAGAATTTTTGGTGGACAAATATTTGATTGGCTGAAAATAATTTCCAGATTATACACCAAGGGAACACGTTTTCTACCCGTCCCTACTTTTGTTCCTGGATGACAGTCATCAAACATTTTTCAAGTTTTCCGAACTGCAACATACGAATTTGCGATCACTCTACCCACAGGGTAGTAGTGGATCGAAACGTTTTTTTGAGACATCTCCCAGCCTTGGAGTAACCGTTCATCCCGAAATACCAGAAGATTTAGTGCCTTCAACCATAAACTTTGATTTGAATTGACGCCTTGCGATTATACACTCAATTAGAAAATAATTACCTTTATTTGGACCAATTCCAGTACACCAGTGTGAACCAATTTTGTCCCATAGAGTCGGGGAAACATTTTCCCACAACAACAGAATGGACCCATCGTCTTAAAATTTTTCCAACATTACACATTTTTTTCCAATCATAATTTTTCAAGCCACGTTAATGGACACAGCATGCAAACAATCGTGATTTCTGCATGCATTGCAAACATTTTCCATAAAAGGAACTAACAGAAAATAAATCTAAACCCTAAAAATTATTAGAATTTAGAATGGGAAGAAGTTCATTTAAAATTACGATCAAAATTAAATTTTTCCAATACGTCCAATTAATTATTTAAAATTTTATAATTGATACACAAAAAGAAAAATCAATCGCCTTAAAATAATATTATAAATTTAAAATGATTTTGAAAATCCAAATGAGAATTGAGAATTACATCAGTTTCGCTCAATTCTATTGCTTCAATTATCAAAGTTAAAAAATATATTTTTTAAGGAGAAAAAAATGGAAATTCAGTTTATTTTGTTCTTGCAAACAAATCCGACATTAGACTACAATTTTTTTTTAAGTAACACCTCATTACATAGAATTGGTTGATACACTGTGTATCTATTGTTAAAATGTTAAAATGCTAAAATGCTAAATATTTATAATCTGTAGTTTCGTGGCGAGAAAAATTCTCAAAATTCGTAAATTTCGTCAAGAGTAATAATTCAAAACATACCAATTTAATTTGCATCAAGAAAAAATAATATTTGTCGCATGCTACAAAACAAAGGTATCAATGAATGCAGAACTTAATTTTATATCATTTTTTTACGCTACGTTTGTAATCAAATGTGGTTCATAACAAATCAACAATAATATCAACCAGCATCCAGATCAGAGTGAAGGCCTTCAACGGATCGGGGAGTGGTGGTAAGTTTTTACAACTTTCATTCATTATTGTTTTCTTGCATTCTTTATATCGTACTCACATGCTTTGGAGAGCCAGAGAGAAGAGCACAAGAAAATAACACAATGCTGTTTTGTTGCTATGATTTACTATAATTGTTAAATTTCATATTTTTTGTTATTCTTATCATTTATATGTGATCTCTCGCTCTCTCTGTATCTCTCAAGTATCTGAATGGATATTATTGACTATTTGTTTTGGTTTGATTTTTTTTCTTTCCTCATGATTATTTCGTATAAAATTAAAATTGATTAACCTTTTGAGGTTCGCAAAAAAAAACGCATACGTATGTTTTTGAATTATCCTTTTTTTCCTGTTTTGTTTAGTATACAAAAAATATATATTTTTTTTCATAAATCTACTAAGGATGTTAAGGAATTATATTTATATTAATGAATTATTAATAAACTTTTTGAATGCATATATATATTGAAAATAATTTGAGTTCTATTCAATTATGAATTGGTAAAAGGTTAAGGGACGTTTTCCTATTAAAAGGGATGGTTATATAAATTGGAGTAATTTAGATTTTGTTTTGGGGTCTTAATAAAATAGCCAAATTAAGACGAAGGCTGGCGTGGGTTTTGAGGCACTTTCTCAGAACATCCGAGAAAGATTTTTACCGCGGCATTTTAATAGCACATACATAATCATTATCCATTCCAGTGGGGTTTCTCTTCTGGAGTTTTTGTTGTATTTCATTTGTAGTTTCTGGTTCAATTTTTATTAAACTGATTGGGGTTAAATAAATAGGGAGTCTATAATAATAACTGTGATGGTAACATGCCTTGGCTTGAGAAGGACCGAACCCTCCCCAACGATTGAAGCTAGCGGAATCAAAGGCTCCCGCAGTCCTACCTCACACCAAGATTCAGGATGCTTCCTAAGTATTAAAAAATGTGCATCAACAGCGAATATCATTCGTGTACATTACAGGTGTTAGTATATGGTCTCTAACAACCATGCAAAAATTGGTCCATATCGGTTCATAATTATATATAGCCCCCATATATACCGATCCCAAGATTTGACCTCCGGAGCCTCATGGATGAGCAAACTTCATCCGATCCAGTTGAAATTTGGTACATGGTGTTAGTATATGGTCTCTAACAACCATGCAGGAAGTGGTCCATATCGGTTCATAATTATATGTAGCCCCCATATAAACCGATCCCCAGATTTGACCTCCGGAGACCCTTGGAAGAGCAAAATTCAACCGATCCTGTAGAAATTTGGTACGTGGTGAAATTTGGTACATTGCGCTAGTATATGGCCACTAACAACCATGCAAAAATTGGACCGTATCGGTCTATAGTTATATAGCCGATCCCAAAAATAATCTACCAAAATTTTATTTCTATAGAAAATTTTGTCTAAATTTTATTACTATAGAAAATTTTGTCAAAGTTTTATTACTATAGAAAATTTTGTCAAAATTTTATTCCTGTACAAAATTTTGTCAACATTCTATTTCTATAGAAAATTTTGTCAACATTTCATTTCTATAGAAAATTGTGTCAAACTGAATTATATACGTATTTAATCGGCCTTTTTATACCCTCCATCATAGGATGGGGGTATATTAACTTTTTCATTCCGTTTGTAACACATCGAAATATTGCTCTAAGACCCCATAAAGTATATATATTCTGGGTCGTGGTGAAATTCTGAGTCGATCTAAGCATGTCCGTCCGTCCGTCCGTCCGTCCGTCCGTCCGTCTGTTGAAATCACGCTAACTTCCGAACGAAACAAGCTATCGACTTGAAACTTGGCACAAGTAGTTGTTATCGATGTAGGTCGGATGGTATTGAAAATGGGCCATATCGGTCCACTTTTACGTATAGCCCCCATATAAAGGGACCCTCAGATTTGGCTTGTGGAGCCTCTAACAGAAGCATATTTCATCCGATCCGGCTGAAATTTGGTATATGGTGTTGGTATATGGTCTCTAACAACCATGCAAAAATTGGTCCATATCGGTCCACAATTATATATAGCCCCCATATAAACCGATCCCCCGATTTGGCTTGTGGAGCCTCTAAGAGAAGCATATTTCATCCGATCCGGCTGAAATTTGGTACATGGTGTTGGTATATGGTCTCTAACAACCGTGCAAAAATTGGTCCACATCGGTCCATAATTATATATAGCTCCCATATAAACCGATCCCCTGATTTGGCTTGCGGAGCCTCAAAGAGAAGCAAATTTCATCCGATCCGGCTGAAATTTGGTACATGATGTTGGTATATGGTCTCTAACAATCATGCAAAAATTGGTCTACATCGGTCCATAATTATATATAGCCCCCATATAAACCGATCCCCAGATTTGGGTTGCGGAGCCTCAAAGAGAAGAAAATTTCATCCGATCCGCCTGAAATTTGGTACATGATATTGGTATATGGTCTCTAACAACCATGCAAAAATTGGTCCACATCGGTTCATAATTATATATAGCCCCCATATAAACCGATCCCCAGATTTGGCTTGCGAAGTCTCCAAGAGAAGCAAATTTCATCCAATCCGGTTGTAATTTGGAACATGGTGTTAGTATATGATCTTTAACAACCGTGCCAGAATTGGTCCATATCGGCCCATAATTATATATAGCCCCCATATAATACGTTCTCCAGATTTGACCTCCGGAGCCTCTTGGAGGAGCAAAATTCATCCGATCCGGTTTAAATTAGGAACGTGGTGTTAGTATATGGTCGCTAACAACCATACCAAAATTGGTCCAATCGCACAAAAATTGGTCCATATCGGTTCATAATCATGGTTGCCACTAGCCAAAAATAATCTACCAAAATTTTATTTCTATAGAAATTTTTGTCAAAACTTTCTTTCTATAGAAAATTTTGTCAAAATTTGTATTTCTATAGAAAATGTTGTGAAAATTTTATTTCTATAGAAAATTTCGTTAAAATTTTATTTCTGTAGAAAATTTTGTCAAAACTTTGTGTCTACTTTGTCAAACTGAATTATATACATATTGGATCGATCTTTTTTGATTATATATATACCACGTATGGACTTACATACAATTTAGAAGATGGTGTTAGGAGGTTTTAAGATACCTTGCCATCGGCAAGCGTTACCGCAACTTAAGTAATTCGATTCTGGATGGCAGTGTTTAGAAGAAGTTTCTACGCAATCCACGATGGAGGGTACATAAGCTTCGGCCTGGCCGAACTTACGGCCGTATATACTTGTTTTGTTTAATATATACTCCGTATGGACTAACTTACAATTGAGAAGACGGTGTTAAGAAGTTCTAAGATACCTTGCCATCGGCAAGTGTTACCGCAACCAATTAATTCGATTATGGATGACAGTCTTTAGTACAAGTTTCTATGCAATCCATGGTGGAGGGTACATAGATTCGGCCTGGCCGAACTTACGGCCGTATATACTTGTTTTTAATAATTTGATTCACATTTTTACTAGGAGTATATTAATTGCACTAGTCGTCTAGTGTGCTAAATTTGGTTAAAATGGGCCTAGATTTAGATATAGAAGCTATATATATTTTTCGCTCGATGTAGATTTTGTTGGACCCAGAATCCAGGTCCCATGCGTTAACCGATTTAAATTCTAAGTCTAGAGATTTTCTAGAAAAGTAGAAAAAGTGTTTTAACCAAATGGTTCAGATTTAAATATGTATACACAAAAAATCTGATTCAATCACGAAACTAATTGAACCAATTATTATACCCTCCACCATATGATGGGGTATATTAACCCTTTCACTACCGAAATAAACATAATGATAAAAACTTTTCTTTTTTTTCTTTGTTTACTTGTACTAACAGCATGTAGAACAAAAATTGTCATTTTGAAAACCTATCTCAATTGTTTCAAGAGCTATATGAGCTTCTTCTGAAAACTTGATTCTTGAATTGTGACCAAATGGCCTTACGAAAATAAGCGCTATTTGGCCTATAATATCTTTCAAAGTGTTAGAAAAAATACAAAAAAGAACCCGTAAAAATATCAGCTATAGTTTTTGTATAAATGTCGATTTACTAGAAACATACAGTACAAAAATTGTCTCAAATTTTTATATTTTTCGTTTCTTGTTAAAGAAGTTTATAAAAATGTATTTTAGACCCCACCAATATGGACAATATTTATAGCTTATTTAGATGATAGCCTCTACTTGAAAATAACATCGAGAAATAAATCGAAACTAAGTGGGAAAATCGAATTTGGTGTCTTTTTCGAATAGCCCTTTAAGTGGACATCGGTAGTGAAAGGGTTAACTTTGTCATTCCGTTTGTAACACATTGAAATATTGCTCTAAGACCCCATAAAGTATATATATTCTGGGTCGTGGTGAAATTCTGAGTCGATATGAGCATGTCCGTCCGTCCGTCTGTTGAAATCACGCTAACTTCCGAACGAAACAAGCTATCGACTTGAAACTTGGCACAAGTACTTGTTATTGATGTAGGTCGGATGGTATTGTAAATGGGCCATATCGGTCCACTTTTACGTATAGCCTCCATATAAACGGACCCCCAAATTTGGCTTGCGATTGCTCTAAGAGAAGCACATTGCATTCGATCCGGCTGAAATTTGGTACATGGTGTTAGTATATGGTCTCTAACAACCATGCAAACATTGGTCCATATAGGTCCACTTTTACGTATAGCCCCCATATAAACGGACCCCAAAATTTGGCTTGCGATTGCTCTAAGCGAAGCAAATTTCATCCAATCCGGTACATGGTGTTAGTATATAGTTTCTAACAACCATGCAGAAATTGGTCCATAATTACATATAGCCCCCATATAAACCGATCCCCCGATTTGGCTTGCGGAGCCTCTAAGAGAACCAAATTTCATCCGATCCGGCTGAAATTTGGTACATGGTGCTAGTATATGGTCTCTAACAACCATGGAAAAATTGGTCCACATCGGTCCATAATTATATATAGCCGCCATATAAACCGATCCCCCGATTTGGCTTGCGGAGCCTCTAAGAGAAGCAAATTTCATCCGATCGGGCTGAAATTTGGTACATGGTGTTGGTATATGTTCTCTAATGATCATGCAAGAATTGGGCCATATCGGTCCATAATTATATATAGCCGATCCCCAATCACACAAAAATTGGTCCATATCGGTTCATAATCATGGTTGTCACTCGAGCCAAAAATAATCTACCAACATTTTATTTTTATAGTAAACATTGTCAAAATGTTCGTTCTATAGAAAATTTTGTCAAAATTTTATTTCTATAGAAAATTTTTTCCAAATTTTATTTCTATAGAATTTTTTTCCAAAGTTTACTTCTATAAAAAATGTTGTCAAAATTTTATTTTGTCAAAATTTTATTTCTATAGAAACTTTAAACTTAATTATATACGTATTTAATCGGCCTTTTTAGTTTAATATATACCACGTATGGACTATGTGGTATATATAACGGTGTTAGGAAGTTTTAAGATACCTTGCCATCGGCAAGTGTTACCGCAACCCAAGTAATTCGATTGTGGATGACAGTCTTCAGTAGAAGTTTCTACGCAATCCATGGTGGAGGGTACACTGAAAAAAATATTGTCGTGAGGTCAAAGATTTCATTTCTTTAAAATACGAATGCAAATTTTGATTAGCATAAAAGACGCATTTCTTTAGTATAAAGTTTTTTTCCTTGACCAAAAGTTGATAATCTTTTCAATGAAGTCGTATTGTCCTTATAATTAAGTGATTTGATTTAAAAATGGATATCATAACATGAAAGAAAAAATGTTTGGGCTAAGGTCAACTTGACTTTAATAATTCTGAAAAAATCTTTAAATTTAATGAAATTGTCTTTAAATTTATTATCTTTTTGTATCTTGACTACAAAGCAAAAAATCGTTCAAAAATAGGACATGTTTTTCAACACTTTATTTTAAAGACGTTTTTTACTTGAAACACAGCATAATTTCTACTGGAAGTCGAGTCTTAATTTGGAAAATAAAGTTGTCGTTATTTCGTTTTTAAAGGACTTTGATAGCATATGAAGAAACAAAAGCTGAAAAAGCGAAAAATTAAAATTTGCTTCCTAGAAGCAAGTACACAAAACCTGAATTTAAAAGAGAATTATGTCATAAAAGTATCGTTACTTGTATTCTCCGCTTCTTTGGCTCGGAATCAATACCAAAATTTTTAAAGTAAAGACAAAATCTTTGGAACCGGGTATGCTTTTTTTTCAGTGTACATAAGCTTCGGCCTGGCCGAAGTTACGGCCGTATATACTTGTTTTTTACTTGAAATGTCTTCAATAACGAAAAGTATCAATAAAAAATTAAATGACAGTCAATTAAACAATTAATTGATCCAACTAAAAAATTAATTGTTACTATTATATTTTTGTGATTGACTTTTGTTTCAATTAAAACATTTGTTGAATCAATTAAATTTTTATTGAATATTTTTTAATACTCAATTAAGATTTTAATTGGAAAAATTTTCGTGAAATTTGTTTTTGTATAGGTCAATGGGACTAAAAACTTTGATATAGCAACAAATTTGAAGGGTTTCAGGTGGAATCAAAAATTTTGGTATAGAAAGTGGTGAAGGGTATAATATAGTCGACCCAGCCGACTTTAGACTTTTTATTTGTTTTGATTTCATTGTGAAATTTTTTTTTTTTTTTTTTTTTTTTTTTTTTTTTTGGGATCCGGAAGTGATGAAAATTTAATTGAATTTATATACTTATCATTTGCATCATTTCTCAAGGTGTGACCCTAATGTAGTGTTTTGACCTTCCTTAATGATTTTGGTATTGATTCCGACTCAAAGATGCGGCTTCTGAATTTTTTTGAAATTCCAAGTCTACAACTTTTAATCTAAAGCACATAGACACACATTTTTATACCCACCACCATAGAATGGTGTTGGGGATGTAGTAAGTTTGTCACTTCGTTTGTAACACATAGAATTATCGATTTCCGACTATATAAAGAATATATATATATTCTTGATCGAGGAGAAATTTTAAGACGATATAAGCATGTCCGTCTGTCTGTCGGTCTTCAATAATGGCGCTATCGTCCTAAAATTGGAAACAGATTCGTCTTTTATCTGCACACAGGCCAAGTTCGAAGACGGGCTATATCGGTCTAAATTTTGATATAGTTCCCATAAAAACCGATCCCCCGATTTGGGGTCCTGTGCTTCTAGAAACCGTAGTTTTTATTCGATTTGTCTAAAATTGAAAATCTAGGGGTATTTTAGGGTGTGTATCGATCCACGGTTTGGTATAGCCCCCATATAGCCCGATCTCCCGATTTGTCTTCTTGGACTTCTAGACACCGCAATTTTTATCCGATTTACATAAGTACGCCGAATATTATGTGTGTCAGTTCATGTTTCGGTATTTAACTCATATAGACCGATCTCCCGATGTGACTTCCAGACACCGCAATTTTTGTCCGATTTGCCGGAAATTTCAAAATCAAGAGGTATTTTGAGTCCACACATAAGTAAGGCGAATATGGATCGTATCGATGGCTTTTCATATACCTCACATATGAACCGATCTCCTAATTTAATTTCGAGACGCCGCAAATTTTATCCGATTTGCGGGAAATTAAAAATTTAGAGGTATTTCGGGCAGTGAATAGGTGTAGTGAATATTGTGTGGATCGGTCCATGTTTTGGTATAGCGCCAAATGTGTTAAGTTTCCCGATTTCTATGTTGGTATATATGTTTGCTTGGCAGAGTATCTGTCATCAAATCCACCTGAAATTATATATGTATTTTCAAGTAACCTGACGAGTGTTTTCTAAGGAAACAATTTTATTTTTTGATTCATGGTGGTGGGTATTTAAGATTCGGCCCGGTCGAACTTAAGTCAGTATATACTTGTTTCTTCTAACTTAGTTAAAATTTTGCAAAAAAAAAAATAAATCAATAATTCAACGCTTAGAAGTCATCCCCCTAGGGACCTACATATTTTCACACAAAGAAAAGCTTATGTGATATCTTTATCCATTCAAAAATTGCATAATTATTTCCAAAAAAAGCGATTTGGAACTACTATGTGGTGGAGGCTATAAAAATTAATTTCGTGCTGGAATAAGAAAAACAATTTTCTGTGCACTACTCCAGTACATGAGCAGTCTGAGCAGAGAATGAAGTCGACCCATTTTTGTTGGCGGCGACTGACACTAAACTTTTACCTCTGGCGGCGGCGGCATGACGGCTAAGCCAATAAAATATATCTATTCGGCAGCGGACTATTATCCATTATAAATTTAATTTGAAGTTATTCGAATGGTAATGAGATTAGTTGTACAACTAAACTTTCAATAAAATTTACATTTCATTCAAATTTTCTGAGCTAAATTTTTGCAAAATTTTTGTAGCATCTTAAATTCATTGCTTGTGGAGGAAAAGTTTAAAATTTTGGCAAAAAATACGACAATTAATAATATATTTTTCTGATTTAAACCAAATTTTTGTCGAAATGAGTCGATATATTCTGCGGCGGCGTCGACTGGCAGAAAATTGTCGGCGGCTTCATTCTCTGAGTCTGAGGCACATCTTTTCATCGATATATTCAAACGATTTGTTTTGAGGTTACTAACATTATTGAAAATAACACATCACGTCTCAAATGTTTTATAGGTCTTGCTAACAAGATGAAATTTTCTACACCGAACTTTTTGGTCTATATCCTGGTACAGGATATTGTCGATTTTTGCCTAGAATGAGAAAATGAACTTATATACTTCTCAAATGTTTTAAAAGTAAAATTATTACCACCGAACCTTATTTAGAGTGTAATGTAATTTCCTTCGCCAGACATCAGCATTTTCTTACAGATTCACTTTTAACAGAGTGTATCGTTGTGTGATTTAAACCCTTAAACAAATTAATATTATTTATAAGGACATCTTAAATTACAATATTAAATTATTTGTTGGCTTCCTTTTTTTTGTTAAACGCATAACACGACTACATAATACTATAGGCATTCCGGCCATTAGTGCTTGCCCATTAAATTCTTTACGATGAGAGACAAATTCTTGGTTAGGGTCGATTTTGGTTAGCCACATAATCTTTTTCTAAACAAAACGGACAACAGCAACATTTACGGCATATCATCTAGTCACGTACGCTCTAAACGACTAATTTTGTCATCAGGTAATGGGGTAAAAGCGGCAGCAAAAATGACCTCAACAACAGTAGAAAGGAAATGAATGCTAAGCCAATAACCATTTGCAAAAACAAAAAAAAAACAAAAAAAAAAGAAAAACACACTGACTAAGCGAGAGAGAAAATAAAGGATATTGTGGTATCCTCATTCGTGTTTTTCTATACGAAATATTCTCTTAAATTCTTGGGTGCTGCTTGCACTGAGAGAAACTTTTAATGAATGAAAACAAGTAAGGAAAATCTAAAGTCGGGCGGGGCCGACTATATTATATCCTGCACCACTTTGCAGATCTAAATTTTCGATACCATATCACATCCGTCAAATGTGTTGGGAGCCATATATAAAGGTTTGTCCCACATATATACATTTAAATATCACTCGATCTGGGAACAATTTGATAGACTTCTACAAAATCTATAGACTCAAAAATTAGGGTGGAACACAATGTTAGTAAAAAATATGGGAAACATTTAAATCTGAAGCAATTTTAAAGAAACTTCGCAAAAGTTTCTTTATGATTTATCGCTCGATATATATGTATTAGAAGTTTAGGAAAATTAGAGTCGTTTTTACAACTTTTCGACTAAGCAGGAAAATTTTGGTTTTTTGACTATTTTTGTCGAAATCAAAAAAACAAATATATGGGAGCTATATCTAAATCTGAACCGATTTCAAGCAAATTTGGCACGCATAGATATAATGTTTATACTACTCCCTGTGCAAAATTTCAATTAAGTCGTAGTAAAAGATTGGCCTCTGTGGTCATATGAGTGTAAATCGGGCGAAAGCTATATATGGGAGCTATATCTAAATCTGAACCGATTTCAACCAAATTTGGCACGCATAGCTACAATGCTAATTTTACTCCCTGTGCAAAATTTCAATTAAATCGGAGTAAAATATTGGCCACTGTGGTCATATGAGTGTAAATCGGGCGAACGATATATATGGGAGCTATATCTAAATCTGAACCGATTTCAACAAAATTTGGCACACTTAACTACACTACTAATCGTACTCCTAGGGCAAAATTTCAACCAAATTGGGGTAAAACTCTGGCTTCTGGAACCGAATTAGTCCAAATCAGGCGAAATATACATATGGGAGCTATATCTAAATCTGAACCGATTTCAACAAAATTTGGCACACTTGACTACAGTACTAATTGTTCTTTTTGTGCAAAATTTTAAGCAAATTAGAGTTAAACTCTGGCTTCTAGGGCAGTATAAGTCCATATCGGACGAAATATATATATGGAAGCTATATCTAAATCTTAACCGATTTCTTCCAAAATCAATAGGGTTATATTCTGAGCCAAAACACATACTTGTGCCAAATTTGAAGTCGATTGGACTAAAACTGCGACCTAGACTTTGATTACAAAAATGTGTTCACGGATAGGCGGACAGACGGACATCGCTACATCGACTCAAGAGCCCACTCTGAGCATTTTTACCAAAGACACCATGTGTCTATCTCGTCTCCTTCTGGGTGTTGCAAACATATGCACTAACTTATAATACCCTGTTCCACAGTGTGACGCAGGGTATAAAAAGAAATGGAACACAGAGCTGATTCCGACAAACCCGAATCTTGTGTCTTGTGTCGATTTGAATATACACTCTGACCCACTATATAAATCTGGAGAACGGTTTATATGGGGGCTATATATAATTATGAACCGATATGGACCAATTTTTGCATGGTTGTTAGAGACCATATACCAACACCATATATCAAATTTCAGCCGGATCGGATGAAATATGCTTCTCTTAGAGGTTCCGCAAGCCAAATCTGAGGGTCCGTTTATATGGGGGCTATACGTAAAAGTGGACCGATATGGCCCATTTGCAATACCATCCGACCTACATCAATAGCAACTACTTGTGCCAAGTTTTAGGTCGATAGCTTGTTTCGTTCGGAAGTTAGCGTGATTTCAACAGACGGAAACAATTGTCACGATCATATCAGAAATATGAGTGTGCTAAGGCGATCCGATATGGTACCAACAAACCCACGTTCAACCCCCAGTCGGAGCGATAAACTTTTTCAAATTGTAAAAATTAAGTAATTAGAATTCAAAAGTGTAACTAAAAATGGTAATAAAAATAAAATATGAAATTCTGCGTTTTTTTCCATTTTTTTTTAAATTTTTCATTCACTTCGAAAGGTAACACTTCTAAAGCAATGCAAAGGGTCGGAAAATTAAGTACTTCCGTCCTATGACAAGCCAATGTTAAATTCTTTGGAGATGATCCAAGTTTGTACTAGTTCCGGTTCACAGATTAGGGATCCCAACAAATTTTTTGGAAGCACTTTTTTGGCTGGGTACTTAAAAACAGATATGGGTCAATTTTTGCTTAATTATTAGACCGTACATACTGATATCATGTACACCAACAGAACGAACCAAATTTCAAAGAGATCGGATGAAATTTACTCCACGAAGAGGTTGCCGAAATCAAATCTGGTTGTAGGTTGTTTTTGAATGGTTGTTAGTGAGCATATATTAACATCACGTACCAAATTTCTACAGGATCGATTTAAATTTTCCGCTTCAAGAGACTCAAATCTTGAGATCAGTTTATATGGAGGCTGTATATAATTATGAACAGATATCGACAAAGTTTTACATAAACCGAATTGAATGAAATTTTCTCCTCCAATAGGCTCCGGGAATGAAATATATGTCTAAACCGATATGACCCATTTTCGCTACTGCACGGATGAAAAAGACTGTTTTTCATATGTTTGGCTATAAACATTTTATATATTACCTATATTACCTGTTTATTTTCATAATTCATTATGATTGTAAATATATAAATAAATAAATAAAATTTTGAGCACAATATTGTTTGGAAGAATTTTTTTAAGCATATAATATTTTTGGGTGCAAAATGCTTCCAAACATATTATATGTTCACATAATAACATATTGTTTTTTGGAAGACAACATTATTGAATTTGGATGCAAAAATACAAAATGTTTGGAACTTAGACTACCCAAACATATATTGTTTAGACCAATATGCTTTCAAACATATTATATATTGGAAGAGATCAAACATATAAATGTTTGGGCAATACCCAATATATGCTTGAAGCAAAATATGATTTGGAGTATATGTTACAGAAGCGATTTTTTGTGAGCGTGTGTCTGACCCACATCGCTAATGGCTAATGGCTACTGGCAACAAGCCAGTAGCCTAAAAATTTCACCACGACTCAAACTATTGGAGGGTACACAGATAATTTATTAAGTGTGATATGCATCTGGCGGATAAACGGGGTTCCTCGAAATTTTTAAATGTTTAAGTCTAAACATTATTTAATTTAACACATTCAATGGTGTATTCGAAGAAACGATCAGACAGCGATAAAGAGAATAAATATATACAAGAAAATGAAAATTTGTGTTTGAGAGCCGCATTTAGTTATATAAGTATGTGTTCTTATCTACACACTCTTAGAAAAATATGTTTTTCATATGTTCCGATACAAACAAAATGTGTTTCGGGCACAATTTTGAAACACAATATATTTAAGTGCAAACATGTAATATTCCTAAACTAACACTAAATGTTTGGGACATCTTTGTTAATATGTTAGAATATATTATGTTTGGGGCATGAATGTTTCATAAAAATCATATGTGTGAATGCAAACATATATAAATTTACAAATTTCGACTATACATATATATGTTGTGATATTTTATTCAGAGAGCGACAGAGAGAGAATATAGAGAAAGAAATAGAGATTGAAACCGGGACGAGGGAACAAAAGAGAACAATTTCTGTGAAACCGTTTGTATGTTGTTCCGGAAAACTTTTTTATGATCAGGCCAAAAATTTGATATGCTTAAGTCTAAATATTATTTAATTTGAATAAAGAGAATATACATTCGGAACCAAGAGAATAGAAATTTAAAAAACAAACAGCATATGTTTTCGTCTTGAGAGCAGCATTTTATGTATGTGTGGACATGTGTTTTGTTTATCATTTTGGCATTATGGGCACAATTTTTCTTTGTTCGTTAAAAGAAATCAGAGGTCTTCATAGAAAAAAAAAACAAAAGGGAACTATACTCTTGTTAGACTGGGACAGTAAAATGAAATAAGGAGGAAATAGTGAAAAATTACACAGTAAAATGTATGAAAACAAAGTTTAGTTCCTCCTTATTAATAAGTAGTCCACGAGGAGTTAACGATTGACAATTTAAAAAGTTTATTTTCTTTAAAATGAATTATTAAAGAAAAATAAAAGCCATTTTAGAGCGATGGTGTTAAATGCTAGTAAAAAACTGTACTCGACTCCACGTTCTTCTTTTGAGTTTTTGAATTCCTTCCAACAGTTTTTGTTACAAAATTGTTATTTTTGCAATAAAAAAATAATATTTTATCCAAAAATCAATCAATTTCGTTGATATCAAGCACTGTTACTGACTATAAATCTTTAATAACCCACATTTCGAAGTTTCATTATAAAAATTTAATATAGTATTAATATAAATGTGTAAATTAAAAAAAAAAGTGTTCGGTCGGAGTAGGGATTGAACCCACGACCCTTTGCATGCAAAGCAGACATGCTAACCACTGCTCCACGTGACAAACAAATGTATGTTTCTGTTAAATAATGTTATGTTTGCATGTGCTCGTGGGCGCCGCAAACTATGCTATATAAATATAACTTATAACGATAATTGTCTACAGGTGACTATAACATCTACGTAGCCCAGTGGATAGTGTGTTGGCTTACAAACTGTATGGTCCTCGGTTCAATTCTCCGTGCAGGCGAAAGGTAAAATTTAAAAATTGTATAAAAGTGAATAATTTCTTCAACATTATTTGTATTACAGAAAAAGGTGCCAAGAACTAAAATATTTCGTGGAAGTGAAAATTACGAGTATGTTAGGGAATGAGCACAATCGTCTTTGGGAAAAATTCTTCCAAGCATATAATATTTTTGAGCTCAAAATGCTTTCAAACATATAATATGTTCACATAAAACAAACATATTAATGTTTCGGCAGTATCCAATAATATATGTGCGTCCTGCAAAATATGTTTGGAACATATGTTAAAGAAGCGATTTTTTTTGAGGGTGCATTGACATAATTTTTATTTCTTGTTGTTTCAAATCAAATCGAGTCGACATTTTTCGACCAAGAAAAAATAACATTCTCAATATGTTAAATTACAAGCATATTTTTCTATGTCTATTCAAACACAATTGCATTTAAGACATTTTGCAGGTAAAGCAATGTACACAAACTGCAATTAACTATTTAGGGGCTAAAAAAGGATATACTTAGGATGAAACATAACATGTTTGCAAAGTACAAAAAATTTTTGCATTTTAAACCAGTAAGGAAAGTCTAAAGTCGGGCGGGGCCGACTATATTATACCCTGCACCACTTTGTAGATCTAAATTTTCGATACCATATCACATCCGTCAAATGTGTTTGGGGCTATATATAAAGGTTTGTCCCAAATACATACATTTAAATATCACTCGATCTGGAAGAATTTGATAGACTTCTACAAAATCTATAGACTCAAAATTTAAGTCGGCTAATGCACTAGGGCGGAACACAATGTTAGTAACAAAAATATGGGAAACATTTAAATCTGAAGCAATTTTAAGGAAACTTTGCAAAAGTTTATTTATGATTTATCGCTCGATATATATGTAATAGAAGTTTAGGAAAATTAGAGTCATTTTTACAACTTTGCGACTAAGCAGTGGCGATATTACAAGGAAATTGTTGGTATTTTGTCCATTTTTGTCGAAATCAGAAAAACATATATATGGAAGCTATATCTAAATCTGAACCGATTTCAACCAAATTTGGCACGCATAGCAACAATGCTAATTCTACTCTCTGTGCAAAATTTCAACTAAATCGGAGTTAAAAATTGGCCTCTGTGGTCATATGAGTGTAAATCGGGCGAAAGCTATATATGGGAGATATACCTAAATCTGAACCGATTTCAACCAAATTTGGCACGCATAGCTACAATGCTAATTCTACTCCATATGCAAAATTTCAACTAAATCGGAGCAAAAAATTGGCCTCTGTGGTAATATGAGTGTAAATCGGGCGAAAGCTATATATGGGAGATATATCCAAATCTGAACCGATTTCAACCAAATTTGGCACGCATAGCAACAATGCTAATTCTACTCCCTGTGCAAAATTTCAACTAAATCGGAATTAAAAATTGGCCTCTGTGGTCATATGAGTGTAAATCGGGCGAAAGCTATATATGGGAGATATATCCAAATCTGAACCGATTTCAACCAAATTTGGCACGTATAGTTACAATGCTAATTCTACTCCCTGTGCAAAATTTCAACCAAATCGGAGTTAAAAATTGGCCTCTTTGGGCAAATGAGTGTAAATCGGGCGAAAGCTATATATGAGAGCTATATCTAAATCTGAACCGATTTGGCTGGTATTTTGCAAGTTTTTCGAGGCCCATAAAATATTCGGATGTACGGAATTTGAGGAAGATCGGTTGATATACACGCCAATTATGACCAGATCGGCGAAAAATATATATGGCAGCTATATCTAAATCTGAACCGATTTTTTCCAAAATCAATAGGGATCGTCTTTGAGCCGAAACAGGACCCTATACCAAATTTTAGGACAATCGGACTAAAACTGCGAGCTGTACTTTGCACACAAAAATACATCAACAGACAGACGGACAGACAGACAGACAGACGGACAGACAGACGGACAGACAGACAGACGGACATCGCTAAATCGACTCAGGATTTAATTCTAAGCCGATCCGTATACTAAAAGGTTGGTCTATGATTACATACAAATGCACAAACTTATTATACCCTGTACCACAGTAGTGGTGAAGGGTATAAAAATTCTGAAAACATGTATATGCTGGGGTATATGTTACAGAGCCGATTTGTTTTGAGGGTTTAGCATCTGAGCATCACCGAGCCATTTGATTTTACTTACATATTAATATTTTAATTAATTTTAATTTTTCCGGTGTACTATCCATTGCTCTTAGGCTATGCTTCCAGTGTTCATTTCTTGTATGGAAACGTTAATCTTTAATGTCCTGATAAGACAATAATGTCCATTCATTCATATCGTTGTTGTTACCACTTTCAGTATTTTCTGTATTTTGTTGCTGTCTTATTCTCGATTTGGGGAAGGAATTTGAAATGTGAAATGCTTGGAATATTTCTTAAAATGTGTGTATGTGGGTGTTTTTATTTTTTTATTTTGAATTTAGATTATTTGTAGTCTTTGACTCAAGAATTCATTAAGTTTCACGATTATAATTGATTATCACGCATAGGGTGGCGACGGGTTACCTTTATATGTATGTGCGTGTATATGTGAATGAAAACCTCACAGTTTTTATAGGAAATTAAAGTACGTTTTTAAAAAAAATGTTATTAAGTTCGTTTGAACTCAGAATTCAATGAAATTCAAATCATTTAGTAATTATAAGGCATAATAGTCTTTGTCTTTTTATTCGACCTTTCATTTTCCATTGTATTAAAATTATGTGGTTTCTATAAATAGTTAATGGTTGTGGATGTTAAATTTTATCGAAATCTTTATATGTGCGTTATAACATAACAGAGGTGTGTATTCATATAATGACATGACACGACATCTCATTAATATAAAGATAATTTTTTTCAAATAAAGAAAACAATACCAAAAATGTAGCCGGTCTAAACAGCTTGAAAATGTACACAAGTAAATAGTGAACTAGGAAAAATTATTTCGAACAAACTAGGGACTCAGGAGTCCGGAATTTACTTTGCAACTAACCGGCTTTTTATCAAAAAAAGTTAAGGAAAATTTTGCCAATTTTCATATTGAACTAATCGAATTCAGAAGTTGTTACAAATCGACTAATTAGTCTTTTAGCTTGACCACCATTTCTGTTTAACGCCCTGTATTATATAAGTATTTTATTTTAGCCAAAATGTTTTTTATACCATATACCACTATAAAACACATAAAAAACAAGTAAGGAAAGTCTAAAGTCGGGAAGGGTCGACTATAAATATCATACACTCCACATAACAAGAAAGTCTATTATACTACACTGAAACAAATATATACGGCCATAAGTTCGGCCTGGCCGAATCTTATGTACCCTGCACCATGGATTGCGTAGAAACTTCTACGAAAGACTGTCATCCACAATCGAATTACTTGGATTATGGTATCTTAAAACTTCTTAACATCGTTTTCTAAATTGTGAGTTAGTCCATACGTGGTATATACCAGACAAAAAAGGTATGTATAGGTAAGTCTACAAACAATTACGAATCGATATAGACTTTTGCACGGTACGTAGAGACCCAGAATTGAAATATGGGGGTCGCTTATATGGGGGCTATATACAATTATGAACTTGATATGGACCAATTTTTGTGTGATTGGGGATCGATTTATCTAAGGGCTATATATAAGTATAGACCGATATGGACTTAGTTAGGCATGGTTGTTAACGGCCATATACTAGCACAATGTACCAAATTTCAACTGTCTCGGATGAAATTTGCTCCTCCAAGAGGCTCCAAAACCAAATCTCAGGATCGCTTTATATGGGGGCTATATATGATTATGGACTGATATGGACCACTTTTGGCATGGTTGTTAAATATCATATACTACCACCACGTACCAAATTTCAACCAGATCGGATGAATTTTGCTTCTCCAAAAGCCACCTGAGGTCAAATCTGGTGATCGGTTTATATGGGGGCTATATATAATTATGAGTGTTTGAGGCCATATACTTACACCATGTACCAAATTTCAGCCGGATCGGATGAAATTTGCCTCTCTTAGAGGCTCCGCAAGCCAAACCGGGGGATCGGTTTATATGTGGGCTATATATAATTATGGACCGATGTGGACCAATTTTTGCATGGTAATTAGAGACCATATACTTACATCATGTACCAAATTTCAGCCGGATCGGATGAAATTTGCTTCTCTTAGAGGCTCCGCAAGCCAAATTGGGGGATTTTTTTGGGTTTATATGGGGGGCTATATATAATTATGGACCGATGTGGACCAATTTTTGCATGGTTGTTAGAGACTATATACTAACACCATGTACAAAATTTCAGCCGGATCGGATGAAATTTGCTTCTCTTAGAGGGTATATTAACATTGTCATTCCGTTGGTAACACATTGATATATTGCCCTAAGACCCCAAGAGTATATATATTCAGGGTCGTGGTGAAATTCTGAGTCGATCTGAGCATGTACGTCCGTCCGTCCGTCTGTTGAAATCACGCTAACTTCTGAACGAAACATGCTATCGACTTGAAACTTGGCACAAGTAGTTGTTATTGCTGTAGATCGGATGGTATTGCAAATGGGCCATATAAGACCACTTTTACGTATAGCCCCCATATTAACCGACGCTCAGATTTTGCTTGCGGAGCCTCTAAAAGAAGCAAATTTCATCCGATCCGGCTGAAATTTTGTACATAATGTAAGTATATGATCTCTAACAACTGTGCGAAAATTGGTCCATATCGGTCCATAATTATATATAGCTCCCATATAGACCGATCCCCAGATTTGAACTCCGGCGCCTCGTAGAAGAGCAAAATTCACACGATTCGGGTGAAATTTGGTACGTGCTGTTAGTATATGATCTCTAACAACCATGGAGAAATTGGTCCATATCGGTCCATAAATATATGTAGACCCCATATAAACCGATCCCCAGATTTGACCTCCGGAGCCTCTTGGAAGAGCAAATTTTAGTATATGGTCTCTAACAAACATGCAAAAATTTATACATATCGGCCCATAATTATATATAGCCCCCATATAAACCGATCCCCAGATTTGACCTCCGGAACCTCTTGGAGGAGTAAAATTAATCCGATTCGGTTGAAATTTGGTACATTGCGGTGGTATATGGCCGCAACAGCCATGCAAAAATTGGTCCAAATCGGTTTATAGTTATTTAGAGCCAATGGCAAATCACACAAAAATTGGTCCATATTGCCAAAACTAATCTACGAAAATTTTAGTTCAACAGAAAATTTTGTCAGAATTATATTTCTATAGAAAATTTTGTCAAAATTTTATTTCTATAGAAAATTTTGCCAAAAATTTTAATTCTATAGAAAATTTTGTCAAAATTTTATTTCTGTAGAAATGTTGTCAAAAGTTTATTTCTATAGAAAATTTTGTCGAACTGAATTATATACGTATTTAATCGGACAGTCTTTAGTAAAAATGTCTACGCAATCCATGGTGGAGGGTACATAAGATTCGGCCTGGCGGAACTTATGGCCGTATATACTTGATTTAATTGAAACAAAAATCAATCACAGAAACTAATAGTATCAATTTTAATTGGATCAATTAACTTTTTAATGTAATTGAAAAAATTTCAATTAAAAACAAGTATATACGGCCGTAAGTACGACCAGACCGAATCTATGCAATCCACCATGGATTGCATAGAAACTTGTACTAAAGACTGTCATCAACAATCGAATTACTTGGGTTGTAGTAACACGGTATCTTAAAACTTCTTAACACCGTTTTCTCAATTGTAAGTTAGTCCATACGGGGTATATATTAAACAAACAAGGGCGATTAAATACGTATATAATTCAGTTTGACAAAATTTTCTATAGAAATCAAATTTGGACAAAATTTCTATAGAAATAAAATGTTGACAAAATTTTGTGTAGCAATAAAATTTTGACAAAATTTTCTATAGAAATAAAATTTTGGTAGATTATTTTTGGGGATCGGCTATATATAACTATAGCCCGATACGGACCAATTTTTGCATGGTTGTTAGTGGCCATATACTAGTGCAATGTACCAAATTTCACCACGTACCAAATTCTCGGATGAATTTTGCTCCTCCAAGAGCTCCGGAGGTCAAATATGGGGATCGGTTTAAATGGGGGTTATATATAATTAAGACCGGTATGGACCAATTATTGCATGGTTGTTAGAAATAGCTGTCATATATATTTATCCCCCATCTGGTCATAATTGGCGTGTTTATCAACCGATGTTCTTCAAATTTCGTGCTTCCGAATATTTTATGAGTCCCGAAAAACTTGCAAACTATCAGCCAAATCGATTCAGATTTAGATATAGCTCCCATATATATATTTCGTCCGATTTAGACTCATATGGCAACAGACGCCAAAGTTTACTACCGATTTTCGTGAAATTTTGCATAAAGAGTAGAATTGACATTCTAGCAATGCTAGGAAAATTTGATTAAAATCGGTTCAGATGTAGATACAGCTCCCAAATATATCTTTCGTCCGATTTTAACTTATATGTCCTCAAAAGCCAGAGTTTTGCCCTGATTTGCTTCAAATTTTGCACAAGGAGTACGTTTAATAGTATCGGTAAGTGTGCCAAATTTGGTTAAAATCGGTTCAGATTTAGATATAGCTCCCATATATATCTTTCGCCTGATTTACACTTATATGACCACGGGGCCAAAGTTATACTCCCATTTACGTGAAATTTTGGAGATATTGCAGAATTATTATTCTAACTATGTCAAATTTTGTTAAAATCGGTTCAGATTATATTTAGCTCCCATGTATACGTACACCAGAGTTGGGGAAATATGGTAGATTGTTTCATATTTTAGACCCATTTTCAATGGGATTTTCCTCCAATTGACTGAATAGTTTCAGAGAATATATTTAATATGATATTTAATTGTGTCGAGTTTGATCTAATTTGATTTAGATTTAGATAAAGCCTCACTATATTCGTTTTTTCCGGTTTATAAAAATATGGCCAAAATTCCCAGACTTTACACAAAATTCTGTGGTGATTTCCCCATATCTTAGTCATATCCTACACACTGTAATGCCAGAATTTCCACAGAACGGTTGAGTTTTATATAAAGCTCCACGTTGCCCGACTTGACCAAATAATATGTCACAACCCACACTTGACCACATATCTTGGCGAGATCTAACCAATATCTTTGTAAAATCGCCACCAATATCCTTGTAAAATCGCAATATGTATCGCCTGATAAATCATTAATGCTCTTTTGTACAATTGCATTCAAATTTCTCTCGCTTCATATGTCCCATATTTGTTACTAACATTGTGTTTCATCCCAGGGAGTAGTCCGATTTAAATTTTAATTCTAGATATTTTGTAGAAGTACAAAAAATTGTCTCCATTAAAAGTATTTGTATCTGGAAACGCAAACCTTTATATAGCTCCTAGCAAATTTGAAGTAGTTGAGATGATAACACAAATGTTTATCTACATAGCAGTGAAGGGTATAATATAGTCAGCCCCGCCCGACTTTTGACTTTAGTTACTTGTTTTTCCAATACAAAAGTGAAATTCCGGCGTAAGCAAAATAGTAAAAATTGCTTCTGTATAGATTCAATACGATTGCAATGGATTTGGTACTGTGTACCCAAATTACAGATTCATATTCCATTCTTTACTCCAGCTCTTGCCAAATCCAAGTGATCCATATGCCTTACTCACAGTCATAGATATGTGAGATCTAAAATTTAGCCTGCGATCCAAAAGTATTGCGAGATCTTTAAAGGATTCAACAGTTTCAAGCGATGTGTCGTTCAAGTAGTAATTTGTAGTATTTTGTTTGCTTAATCTGTAAAAAGAGATATGCTTGCCTTTCCTTATGTTCAGTGCTATCATATTTAAAGAACACCATGTGTATATATGCTATTCAAATCAGATTGAAGAAATAAACATTTGTTGGCTGATAAGTCCCCGGTCTAACAAAGAAAAACACATTTTTTTTTGTCAAAACTCGTTTTTATTATGCAACATAGTTCCCTTCAAGAGCGATACAACGATTATAACGACCTTCCAATTTTTTGATACCATTTTGATAGTACTCCTTCGGTTTTGCCTCAAAATAGGCCTCAGTTTCGGCGATCACCTTTTCATTGCAGCCAAATTTTTTCCCTGGGAGCATCCTTTTGAGGTCTGAGAACAAGAAAAAGTCGTTGGGGGCCAGATTTGGAGAATACGGTGGGTGGGGAAGCAATTCTAAGCCCAATTCATGAATTTTTGCCATCGTTCTCAATGACTTGTGGCACGGTGCGTTGTCTTGGTGGAACAAGACTTTTTTCTTCTTCATATGGGGCCGTTTTGCCGCGATTTCGACCTTCAAACGCTCCAATAACGCCATATAATAGTCACTGTTTATGGTTTTTCCCTTCTCAAGATAATCGATAAAAATTATTCCATGCGCATCCCAAAAAACAGAGACCATTACTTTGCCAGCGGACTTTTGAGTCTTTCCACGCTTCGGAGACGGTTCACCGGTAGCTGTCCACTCAGCCGACTGTCGATTGGAGTCAGGAGTGTAGTGATGGAGCCATGTTTCATCCATTGTCACATATCGACGGAAAAACTCGGGTGTATTACGAGTTAACAGCTGCAAACACCGCTCAGAATCATCAACACGTTGTTGTTTTTGGTCAAATGTGAGCTCGCGCGGCACCCATTTTGCACAGAGCTTCCGCATATCCAAATATTGAGAAATGATATGACCAACACGTTCCTTTGATATCTTTAAGGCCTCTGGTATCTCGATCAACTTCATTTTACGGTCATTCAAAATTATTTTGTGGATTTTTTTTTATGTTTTCGTCGGTAACCACCTCTTTCGGGGGTCCACTGCGTTCACCGTCCTCAGTGCTCATTTCACTACGCTTGAATTTTGCATACCAATCAATTATTGTTGATTTCCCTGGGGCAGAGTCCGGAAACTCATTATCAAGCCAAGTTTTTGCTTCCACCGTATTTTTTCCCTTCAGAAAACAGTATTTTATCAAAACACGAAATTCCTTTTTTTCCAATTTTTTCACAATAACATAAGTTGCTTCACAAAAGACGCTCTATCTCACAAACTAATTGACTTACAGACGTCAAATTTTGACACGGATCATTTGTAGGTTGGTACTATATAAAAATAATATGCATTTAATACTAGCGACGCCATCTATGTGTCAGACCGGGGACTTATCAGCGAACCTGTTATACAGTTTCCTCATATCTTGTCCACACAAATTAATTGCCGGTAATACTACATAGAAGTACTTTCCTTAGAGGATATACCATTTGAAAAGGCAAACACGATTTCCATTTTGAATATAATTGTTTACAAATTTATAAACTAAGTTACCTCCAAGATTGTTTGAAAACAAGAGTATTTGCCGGGTAGTTTTAAAATCACAATTTATGACATTTACGAAAAAATATATTTTTTTATGCCTCTGTAAACATTTAAGCTTTATTTAATTTCCTCTTTAGGGCTTTATTTCATAGATTCCATTTTAGTACAGGTATAACTAACCACTGCAAAATGTTATAGTAATAGCGGCAGCATGAGGTCTAATTAAATGAACGTTATAACAAAATAATGTACAAATAATACAATTCAAACGAATGTAATTAATAAATGGATAGGTTAATCTGTAATCTATTTATACAGCTATTGTCTAATAGAGCTCGACCGAAGCTTCGGCATTCGGCCAAAAATCGATAATCGGCCACGAATCGGCCTTCGGCGTCAAGAGGCCGATTAACCGAAGCCGAAGCTTTTTTAATAATTTTATTAGTTTTTAAACATTTAACATTTGAAATCTCGCGATTTGCAAATATCGAAAAAGCGAGATTTCGAGCTTAGTGTGAACGTGGTATTAAGCTTGTCGACAAATCTTCATTTAGTGGCAAGTTGTACGGTTTATCTAAACATATATGACTGTAAATGTAAACGCCCTATTATACATCTGTCGTCGCATTCATTTTGATTGTGTTTGTAAATGTCAAAGTTGTCTTCATAGAATGGGATAATAACTGTAGTTTTCGAAAGTGCAAATGTGATGTGAAACAAAACCGCGTTAGTTTGTGTGATTTAAAGAAAATTTTTTTAACTATGCCTTCTGTAAATCCCATTTGACAATTCTTTGAAAGACGTGAAGACAAAGCCAAATGTAATATTTGCAAAAGTTTATTATCACTTGGAAGCAAAATACCGAAAAAACAAACAGTGACAAATTTGAGGAATCACCTAGAGAGAATTCATTTGAATGAGTATCAAAAATATTTGGCTATTCAAAGCGAAGGAAAGAAAAAAATTACCGAGTCTGCAAAAACAAATCAGCCCTCTATAAAAAATGCTGTGGAACAAATGTTTACATGGCCCGCCGATAGTCCCATTACTAAACGCATAGATAAATGTATAATGGATCTGATACTGGTTGAAATGTTACCTTTTAATGCCGTGCAGGGAGCAGCATTTCAAAGATTAAATTTCAACGATCCTTTGATAAAAAGCCGATATAAAGTGAAATCGGAAAAATTCTTTCGAGATTTAATGCATGTTACCTACGATAATGTCAAAAAGAAAATTATGGACAAGGTCTCAAAAGCGAAATGGATAAGCTTCACAACTGACATTTGGACGAGCACAGGAAAAACCTGCTCATTATTGAGTTTCACAGCACACTTCATTTCTGAAGGAAAAAAAGAAAAGGTAATCCTTGGGGCAGCGGATATGAGCAAAAACCATAAAGGTATAATGCTATAATTTATAAATAAAATCTGTAATAATGTAGTTTATTTCCAGCGTCATACATATTCGAAAAATTATCTGAGATAATTAAAGATTTCGAGCTCGAGGGACGCATTCACGTTGGCGTATCGGATAATGCTGGGAATATGGTAGCTGCAATGAAACTCGGAGATATAAAACATTTTGGTTGTGTCTCCCATACTTTGCAACTGGCGATACACGATGCATTCAATAAAAATGTTCAACTCAAATCTTTAATAGAAAAGTGTGGCAAAATTGTATCACATTTCAAGAAATCTGAAAAGGCTTCACGAACATTTAAAAGTATTCAAAAAGAATGTGGTTTGCCCGACCATAGGCATTTACAAGACGTAAGCGTAAGATGGAATAGCTCATATACAATGATGGAAAGACTTGTTGAACAAAGCGCTGCCGTTAATTTATATGCCGCGAAATACGATGGGATTTCTGTAATATCCGCAGAGTGTTCCGACGATTCGTGTGCCTCACTGATAATACCTTTAATACAATTAATAAAAGGAAAAATAGAAGGTACAAAAACGATTTTGAAAAACTTTAAGAAACAGTTGCAATTATCTTTGGAGGAAAGATTTGCTATATATCGACCAACAACTGTTTAATAATAGCAACTCTTCTAGATCCGAGATTCAAAAACAAATATTTGAATAAGGACCAGGTAATGTTTTGCACCTAAAACGCAATTAACACAATCATTTATTTTGTTTTTCTTTTAGACAAAACTAGCTGTAAACGAATTAAAAGATAGTTTTGATTTTGAAGTTTATGATAATATTGAATTTGTCCCAGTTAAAACACCCAGTACAAATACAACAAAAAGCTCAAAGTCCTCTATATGGGAAAAACATGACACCATGCCAAATAAAGTTGAGAAGAAACAGAAAAAACACTATTAGAGAATGAATTGGATTTATATATGACGGAGCCTACTATGCTACGTAATGGAAACGTATTTGAGTATTGGAAAAGTTCTCCTTTTCAATATTTAAGAGAAGCGGCGATAAAATATTTAAGCGCTCCACCGACAAGCGTGGCGAGCGAACAGTTGTTCAGTGCTGCGGGTCGTCTGTTTTCCGAGCGAAGATCGAGTTTGCAGGGAGAAAATGTTCAAAAAATTCTTTTCTGTCATTATAATATCAAATTATTGAATTTTGATTACTAAACGTGTGTAAGTTCTAAGGAAATTTATAAGACTTGGACTGAATTACCTTTTACTGTTTTTTTTATACCTTTGTTCAATAAAATATGTTAATATTGAAGTAAAACACCCCAAATTTATTTAATTACAAATTTTAGGAAAATGTTCGGCTTCGGCCGATTATTGCTTTTTTTGCCGAACATCGGCTTCGGCCAAAAAAATCCGCTTCGGTCGAGCTCTATTGTCTAACAAAGATTTTTCATAGAATTTCAAATTTTTAAAAAGCCGCTTTGACATTCCTTATTGATGTTTTGTATTTTCAATCGAATTTTATGGAGTTTGTGGCCTTTGTGTAATATTGCGTGTTCCCAACGGCAATTGCGCTACTATCATGATTTAAGCCACCATTATTCAAATGTAAATATTTGCTCGATTATTAAGTTGTTATTACCAAGCGTCAGTAGGAGTTTCTGGCACATAAACGCTGAAAAGGGTTTTTATATAACGTAAACTATTTGTACATATTGTTTAAATAACCATGGAATGGAAGCTTGTCATTGTTTATTATCAATATGTATATGAAATATAGAAAATCGATAAATATAAAATGATTGCTCTACTACATGAATAGCAGATAGACTTTTAAATGGCTATAGGTCGACTCTTAAATAGGACTATTAACTGGCATAATCAAAAATGTACGAAATTTAATTTTAAAAATCTCGTAAATGTTCGTGAATGGGACTAAACAAAAATATGTCGGACATGAGGGTGACTGAAAATAAAATTCAATTCGTGAATGTGCGCGAGTAAAATTTCTTCGAAATCATACCCACGAACAAATTCACATGCACGATTAAATTCACATTCACGATAAAGGTCCCGTTCATGAAAAACTTCATATTCACAAGAAAATTAACATTTCCGGATCAATTCACACTCGTAATAATATTCACGTTCACGATTAAATTCATGCTCACGCTTAAGATAAGCATTAATTTGCGTTAAGCATATCGTCCATTGTTTGATGGTTCGATGGTGAACCATATTTTAATTTTGTTATTTTACTAATGGTGCTGTCGTGAGTCATGCGAATTGTCGTGTAACGAACATTTTCGTAAATCACGAACATTGTCGTGAGTCACGAGAATTTTCGTGTCACGACACTTTTTCGTCATTCACGAGAAATTTAGTGAATAACGATCAGATTCGTGAGTAACGAGAATTGTCGTGGCCCGAAATTTCTAGCGAATCACGAGATTTATTGTGAATCACGAAGGTTACAGTGAATGGTGCGTGACCGTGCGGCTTTAAATGTTGGTCGTGCATGAGTATGACCTGCAGTTCACGAACTTACATCCTCTCATAGAAGAAAAAATGAACTAAAAGTAAAGAAGAAAATCATTGGAGCCAAATCATCACCATTTTAACCATACAGTAGTACATTCTTACTATTTTTGGGAATCGCACGAAAATCTTCGTTTGCTGTACTTCATATTGAACTGATGTGTACGGTCATTGAACTTTATACCCACGTTTAGTTCATAAAATTTTTGAGACATACTTAAAAAAGTAAGAAAGTTTTTGAAATTTTTCGAGGTCAAACGCTTCATAGAACCATTAAAATATTTTCAAAATCATAAAATAATATCATAGACTCTTTTAATTCACATCCAAAACATTCAATTCGGATCACACCTTAAGAAGTGATACAAATTCAGTGCAAAGTCAGTGCAGGGACGAACGCTATTGAATTTGGAAGAAATCGGTTCAAATTGAGATATAGCTCCCATATATATGTATCGCCCGATTTCGACAAATGGGGTCACGTTGCGCTTTATTATTAACCGATCGTCTTCAAATTTGGCACAAAGTAATATTTTTCATCACTCTTCAATTCCGCAAAATTTAATCGAAATCGTTTCAGATTTAGATATAGCTCCCATATATGTAGCGCCCGACTTTCAAAAATTTACCCCTAATAAACTTATTTTTGACCATAGTGGCCTCATTTATTAACCTATCTTACCAAATTCAGCAAATGGTAATCTATTACAATATCAACCAAACCTGCAAAATATTATCCAAATCGCTTCAGATTTAGATATAGCTCCCATATATATCTATTGCCTTTTCCAAAAATTTACCCCTAACAACTTTATTTCTGACATTAATAGCCTTTTCTACTAAACGATCTTATTCAAACTTTCCACAAGGTAACCTTCTCTGGTATCAATCAAACCTGCAAAATATCATATATATACACCCATAGAAAAAATCATGAACGGCGTTGTCATTTCAAAACGTTTTGTTCATGAAAGTGAATCAACACACATGTGTTGTCAAACTGAGAACAGACGGGATCAATCTGACAACGTTAAAATGACACCATCCGTTGTCAAAACAACAACGAGTGTTCATGATTTGAAAACGTAATGGTTACGAATTTATAAACAAAATTAAAAAAAAAAAAGATTTCCGCTACCGTGACTCGAACCTGTGTTGTGTGCACCATACGCGTTAACAGTCGCTTTAGCTCATTGCACCACCGGCGAAGTTGCCATAACAACGTCTAACGATTATTTTAAGAATTTTCATGGAAAAAGAAAAACGAATGCCGTTCATGAAATCGTGAACGCCCGTGGACAAAATCGTGAACATTTCGTTTTGATTTTTTGTGAACGTTTCCGTTTCATTTTGTCACCGTCCGTTCACGATTGTGGAACGCAATTTTTCTATTAGTGTACATATATATATATATATATATATATATATATATATATATATATATATATATATATATATATATATATATATATATATATATATATATATATATATATATATATATATATATATATATATATATATATATATATATATATATAAGAGGTCCCCAGATTTGGCTTGCGGAGCCTCTCACACAAACAAATTCTATCAAATCCGCCTGAAATGTGGTACAGAGTGCTAGTATATGGTCTTTAACAAACATGCAAAAATTGGTCCACATCGGTCCATAATTATATATAGCCGCCATATAAACCGATCCCCAGATTTGAATTGCGGAGAGAAGCAAATTTCATCCGATCCGGCTGAAATTTGGTACGTGGTGTTACTATATGGTCTCTAACAACCATGCACGAATTGGTCCATATCGGTCCATAATTATATATAGCCCCCATATAAACCGATCCTCAGATTTGTCCTCCCGAGCCTCTTGGAGGAGCAACATTCATCCGCTCCGGTTGAAATTTGGAACATGGGGTTAGTATGTGGTCTCTAACAAACACGCAAGAATTAGTCCATATCGGCCCATAATTATATAGGCCCCATATAAATCAATCCCCAGATTTGACCTCCGGAACCTCTCGGAGAAGCAAAATTCATCCGATCCCGTAGAAATTTGCAACGTGGTGTTAGTATATATCCGCTAATAACCATGCCAAAATTGGTCCATATAGGTCTATAGTTATATATAGCCGATCCCCAATCACACAAATATTGGTCCATATCGGTTCATAATCATGGTTGCCACTTGAGCCAAAAATAATCTACCAAAATTTTAGAAAATTTTGTCAAAATTTTATTTTTATGGAAGATTTAGTCAAAATTTTATTTCTATAGAAAATTTTGTCAAAATTTTTGTTCTATAGAAAATTTTGTCAAAATTTTGTTTCTATAGAAAATATTGTAAAAATTTTATTACTGTAGAAAATTTTGTCTAAATTTTAATTCTATTGAAAATTTTGTCAAAATTGTATTTCTATAGAAAATTTTGTCCAAATTTTACTTCTATAGAAAATGTTGTCAAAATTTTATTTCTATAGAAACTTTTATCAAAAATGTATTTCTATAGAAAATTTTGTCAAACTTAATTATATACGTATTTAATCGTCCTTTTTAGTTTAATATATACCACAATTTAGAAAACGGTGTTAAGGAAGTTTTAATATACCTTGCCATCGGGGAGTGTTACCACAACCCTAGTAATTCGATTGTTGATGACAGTCTTTTGTAGAAGTTTCTACGCAATCCATGGTGGAGGGTATATAAGATTCGGCCTGGCCGAACTTACGGCCTTATATACTTGTTTAATAATGGACTCAATATTAGTGGTATACTAACTCTGTATTTGCAAAATCAAGTATAGCTTTTGATATCAGCCATTTCTTTTCAGTTTGAGATAAAGCTCCCTAAGCATGAGCCCTTTAATTTTTTTAAATATGGAAACACCCTTTATCTCTCAAACCTATTTCAATGATACCCAACAAATGCTTACGTTTACCCGCCCGACTTTCTACTTTACTTACTTGTTTTTCAGTATATTGAACCATATTATTATTGAATATTTCAAGTATTTTGTGACACAGACCATTTGACTTTTCGATATTTTGCACAGTAAAAAGACTTACCAGTATTACCGGAGTATTTGAAATTCTATAGCAATGAATTTAGAAATGATTTTCTATTTCCTGTTACTTACATTGAAATGAATTCTTTTTAGGCTTTGCTGACTTCATAAATCGGTTTATGTCGTCTGAAGTGATTTGTTTGTCCTACACGTCAACCAAATCTTCCATTTAGAGTTTGAGCTGACTACTCGAACAAGTGATATTTAATAATACTTGTCACTTGTTTATTTATTTCATAAAAAGGCATTAACCACAAAAGGGAAAAAGAGAATGAAAACAAAATAAGGATTTTCCACAATTCTCCCCAAGAAAAGTGACAAAATTCAAGTTAAGAGCTTTGTTTGTTTGAATTGTACTTTGCCATCCGTTGTTCTTTTGTTTTCAAAAGTCTAACCACACGCTACGTCAACCTACATAGGTAGGGCAATTCAATGAAGGTATTTTTTATGCGACGGAATAGTAAAGGTGTGTGCGATTATTCATTTATATAAAAACGCCTACATTAAACCCATGTTTGAAATCATGGAATCTTATGGCACTTGAGAAGTTTTAAGATCTATACTTGTCATAGATTATGCCGGATATACACTTAGGTTTTTCTTTTTTAAAACAAGAGGATTATTAGAACCCTGCAGTATTATTTTATTGGAAGGGAGCATTACATGTGAATGCTTATTCTAGGAGTTATAGGTTAGGGTAAATTAGGAAAAGTTAGTTATCATGGTAGCCCGCTTTCTCAGTCTCACTTAGATTATTCAGTCCATTGATATTTGAACAGTGGTGCATTTCTCTCTTACCGTTGAGTGCGGAGTGCCCGATTCCATGTTTAACTCAATGAAACGGGACTGCGGTGAAAGTACCTAGAGAAGATTTGAAATACTCGGAAATGTCACAAGCATTACACTCGGAAATGTCACAAGCATTACTGAGAGGGGATAATCTACCACTGAACAATTTTTGGTATTCGTTTGAAACTGGGATTTAACCCACGACCCTTCGTAAGGAAGCGTTTGACCTCAAATATTTTCAAAATTGCAAAATTTTTACAGATTGAATTTACCATTTTTTCGACAAAATTTAAATGACTTGTACCATTTTATGAATTCTTAGTCTGTTTTTAACTTATTTGAAACAAAACAAGTAACGAAAGTCTAAAGTCGGGCAGGGCCGACTATATTATACCCTGCACCACTTTGTAGATCTAAATTTTCGATACCATATCACATCCGTCAAATGTTTTGGGGGCTATATATAAAGGTTTGTCCCAAATACATACATTTAAATATCATTCGATCTGGACAGAATTTGATAGACTTCTACAAAATCTATAGACTCAAAATTTAAGTCTGCTAATGCAATAGGGTGGAACACAATGTTAGTAAAAAATATGGGAAACATTTTAATCTGAAGCAATTTTAAGGAAACTTCGCAAATGTTTATTTATGATTTATAGCTCGATATATATGTATTAGAAGTTTAGGAAAATTAGAGTTATTTTTGCAACTTTTCGACTAGGCAGTGGCGATTTTACAAGGAAAATGTTGGTATTTTGACCATTTTTGTCGAAATCAGAAAAACATATATATGGGAGCTATATCTAAATCTGAACCGATTTCAACCAAATTTGGCACGCATAGCTACAATGCTAATTCTACTACCTGTGCAAAATGTCAACCAAATCGGAGTTAAAAATTGTACTCTGTGGCCATATGAGTGTAAATCGGGCAAATGATATATATGGGAGTTATATCTAAATCTGAACCGATTTCAATAAAATTTTGCACACTTGGCTACACTACTAATTGTACTCCTAGTGCAAAATTTCAACCAAATTGGGGTAAAACTCTAGCTTCTGGGACCGTATTAGTCCATATCGGGGGAAAGATATATAAGGGAGCTATATCTAAATCTTAACCGATTTCAATCAAATTTACCATACATTGGTAGAATGTCAATTCTACTCTTTATGCAAAATTTCACGAAAATCGGTAGTAAACTTTGGCCTCTGTTGCCATATGAGTCTAAATCAGACGAAAGATATATATGGGAGCTATATCTAAATCTGAACCGATTTAGCTGATATTTTGCAAGTTTTTCGAGACTCATAAAATATTCGGATGTACTGAATTTGAAGAATATAGGTTGATAAACACGCAAATTATGGCCAGATCGGGGATAAATATATATGGCAGCTATATCTAAATCTGAATCGATTTTTTCCAAAATCAATAGCCATTGTCTTTGTCCCAAAAAACGACCCTATGCCAAATTTGAGGACGATCGGACTTAAACTGCGATCTGTACTTTGCGCACAAAAATACATGAACAGACAGACAGACAGACGGACAGACGGACAGACAGACAGACAGACGGACATCGCTAAATCGACCCAGAATTTAATTCTAAGACGATCGGTATACTAAACGATGCGTCTTAGACTTTTCCTTCTTGGCGTTACATACAAATGCACAAACTTATTATACCCTGTACCACAGTAGTGGTGAAGGGTATAAATATGTGAAACATTTTAATCTGAAGCAATTTTAAGGAAACTTCGCAAATGTTTATTTATGATTTATAGCTCGATATATATGTATTAGAAGTTTAGGAAAATTAGATTTATTTTGACAACTTTTCGACTAAGCAGTGGCGATTTTACAAGGAAAATGTTGGTATTTTGACCATTTTTGTCTAAATCAGAAAAACATATATATGGGAGCTATATCTAAATCTGAACCGATTTCAACAAAATTCGGCACGCATAGCTACAATGCTAATTCTACTCTCTGTGTAAAATTTCAACTAAATCGGAGCAAAAAATTGGCCTCTGTGGTCATATGAGTGTAAATCGGACGAAAGCTATATATGGGAGTTATATCTAAATCTGAACCGATTTCAACCAAATTTGGCACACATAGCTACAATGCTAATTCTACTCCCTGTGCAAAATTTCAACTAAATCGGAGCAAAAAATTGACATCTGTGGTCATGTGAGTGTAAATCGGGCGAAAGCTATATATGGGAGCTATATCTAAATCTGAACCGATTTCAGCCAAATTTGGCACGCATAGTTACAATGCTAATTCTACTCCCTGTGCAAAATTTCATCGGAGTAAAAGATTGGCCACTGTGGTCATATGAGTGCAAATCGGGCGAACGATATATATGGGAGCTATATCTAAATCTAAACCGATTCCTGGTGCAAAATTTCAACCAAATTGGGGTAAAACTCTGGCTTCTGGGACCGTATTAGTCCATATCGGGCGAAAGATATATATGGGAGCTATATCTAAATCTGAACCGATTTCTTCCAAAATCAATAGGGTTCTATTTTGAGCCAAAACATATAATTGTACCAAATGTTAAGTCGATTGGACTAAAACTGCGACCTAGTCTTTGATTGCAAAAATGTGTTCACGGACAGACGGACATGGCTATATCGACTCAGGAGCCCACCCTGACATGGCTATATCCACTCAGAAGCCCAACTCTGCTGGGTTGGTATTACAAAAAAAAAAAAAAATAAATAAAAGTGCGACCAGCTTAATACCACAGAGCCATGGCTTTGTCGACCGTTTCAAGGCCATAATTCATGCCAATTCGAACAACTCTAAACTGATTTTAAAATTTGGTGCTTTTCCGACATGTTTTGCAGTTGAACAATACAATTAAGAAATAAGTATATTTGGCCGTAAGTTCGGCCAGGCCGAATCTTATGGACCCTCTCCCATGACATGCCTAGAAATTTCTACACAAAAAGTTTTTTGTCTGATACAACCACGAAATTAATTGATCCAATTAATTTTTTAATTGAAATGTCTCCAATCACGGAAATGATAGTATCAGCCACAGTTTTAATTGAGCATAAAGAAAAAATACTTGATTAAACTATTAATTGATTTCTTTAACAAATTTCAATTGATTTTTTAACTGATTCAATTAAAAATTTAATTGATATTGATTGCAAAACTCAATTAATTTTTAATTAAAAACGTAACTTTATTCAATTTCTTTCTTAACTGATTCAGTGTTTTTAGTTTGATTAAAAAATAGATTGTTTGAAAGAAATTTTAAATTAAAAATTAATAAAAAAAATCCATCACTTTGTTTTATCTTATTTAAACTTCCGATTAAAAAGTTAATTGTATCGATTAATTTAAACTTTAACAAGTATATACGGCCGTAAGTTCGGCCAGGCCGAAGCTTATGTACCCTACACCATGGATTGCGTAGAAACTTCTACTGACGCCGATGGCAAGGTATCTTAAAACTTCCTAACACCGTAATATATACCACATAGTCCATACGTGGTATATATTAAACTAAAAAGGCCGATTAAATACGTATATAATTAAGTTTAAAGTTCCTATAGAAATAAAATTTTGACAACATTTTCTATAGAAGTAAAATTTTCACAAAATTTTCTATAGAAATAAAATTTTGGTTAAATTTTCTATAGAAAGAAAATATTGTCAAAATTGTCTATAGAAATAAAATTTTGGTGAAATTTACTAAAGGAATAAAATTTTGACAAAATTTTCTATAGAAGTAACATTTTTACAATGTTTTCTATAAAAATAAAATTTTGGTAGATTATTTTTGGCTCGAGTGGCAACCATGAACCGATATGGACCAATTTTTGTGTGATTGGGGATCGGCTATATATAACTATAGAACGATATGGACCAATTTTGGCATGGTTATTAGCGGCCTTATACTAACACCACGTTGCAAATTTCAACCGGATCGGATGAATTTTGCTCCTCCAAGAGGCTCCGGAAATCAAATCTGGGGAACGGTTTATATGGGGGCTATATATAATTATGGACCGATATGGAGCAATTCTTGCGTGTTTGTTAGAGACCACATTCTAACACCATGTTCCAAATTTCAACCGGATCGGATGAATTTTGCTCCTCTAAGAGGCTCCGGAGGTCAAATCTGGGGATCGGCTTATATGGGGGCTATATATAATTATGGGTCGATGTGGACCAATTTTTGCATGGTTGTTAGAGACCATATACAAACATTATGTACCAAATTTCAGCCGGATCGGATGAAATTTGCTTCTCTGAGAGCAATCGCAAGCCAAATTTGGGGGTCCGTTTATACGGGTGCTATACGTAAAAGTGGACCGATATGGACCAATTTTTGCATGGTTGTTAAAGACCATTTACTACCACCATTTACCAAATTTCAGCCGGATCGGATGAAATTTGCTTCTCTTAGAGCAATCGCAAGCCAAATTTGGGGGTCCGTTTATATGGGGGCTATACGTAAAAGTGGACCGATATGGACCAATTTTTGCATGGTTGTTAGAGACCATATACTAACACCGTGTACCAAATTTCAGCCGGATCGGATGAAATTTGCTTCTCTTAGAGCAATCACTATCTAAATTTGGGGGTCTGTTTATATGGTGGCTATACGTAAAAGTGGACCGATATGGCCCATTGGCAATACCATCCGACCTACATCAATAACAACTACTTCTGCCAAGTTTCAAGTCGATAGCTTGTTTCTTTCGTAAGTTTGGGTGATTTCAACAGACGGACGGACATGCTCAGATCGATTCAGAATTTCACCACGACCCAGAAAATATATACTTTATGGGGTCTTAGACCAATATTTCGATGTGTTACAAACGGAATGACAAAGTTAATATACCCCCATCCTATGGTGGAAGGTATAAAAAAATAGGTGTCTATTTTTTTTATAATTCAATTCTTTATCAGCTTTATCAGTAGGTTATGAACCGATATGAACCAATGTGTGTATATACCAGGTGCCTCAAGAAGTACAATTTTATATGGTGGCCATATATATTTATAGACCGATATGGTCCAATTTTTGCATGGAGATTAAAGCCCATCACGTACCAAAAGTATCAACCGGATCAAATGAAATTACCATTTGAAGATCCAAAAATGATCTTAGGGGTCGGTTTGTAGAGGGGGCTAATTATAATTATGGAGTGATATGGACCTATTTTTGCATGGTTGTTAGAAGCCCCATACTAACATCAAGTACCAAAATATCAACCGGATTGGATGAGATTTGCAAATCAAAATGAAATGTTCATGGTTTCGTCCACAAGCGTTCACGATTTCATGAACGGCTTTCTTTTCTCTGTAGCCATGAAAGGTCTTAAAAAAAATTCGTAAGACGTTCTTATGGCAACTCCGTCGGTGATACATGGTGTTACGGCGACTGTTAACGCGTATGGAGCATACAATCCAGGTTCGAGTTACTGTAGCGAATTTTGGAATTTACTCCTGCCAAATCTGGGGTCGTAGTCCGATAGGGCCCATGTGCAATACCATCGACCTACATAAATAACAACTACAGACGGACAAATGGATATCGCTACATCAATTCAGAATTTCACCTTGTTACCCAGAATTTATATACTTACAAATGGAATGACATAGTTAATATACCCCCTTCTCCACATCCTTTAGTGCAGTATATAAAAATAGGTGTATGCGAACTAACAGATATTCCCTCAGTTCAGTCAAAGTGCTACTCTTGGTTTTCAGCTCAGGAGGAAAATTAGGTATGTTTAGGTGTACTGGCAGCCCTATATTTTAGGCTACCGTAAACTATTCGAACTTTTGTCATACCATAGGCGTCAAATTCACTCTCATTATTGACTGAATGTGAATCTTGGCTTCAGGTCCCAATCATTTTTTCCCCAAAACCTATTTTACAATTCATTGTTTTTGACCCCATATTTTCGGTACATCCCAATATATGTAGTAGTGTACACACGAACATGGGATTTTTAGAGATTTTCGCATAATATCCAAACGGATTGTTGGGGTTTTATATTTTTCTTGTTTATGAATTTCGTGACATGTAAATTTGCTCGTCATAGTGACACCATATGTGTATTTAGAGTTTTAACGCTTAACATGAAGCCCTTACATGTGTCTGATTTGTTTTGAATTATGCAACTTTTCTCTTGAGTATTTATGTCATAGGATCAAACAGAAAGTAAGTTTGTATGATATCGGTTAAAAGATGAGGGCAGTATGTTCATATATGTAAAAATCGTAATATGATATTGTGGCAACCATAATGTTTTGCAGGTTTGCAGAAAATGTCCCTTGTAGATGCTAAAATTAACTTACTTTTATTGCAAACATTTTATTTTTGTTTTACAATTTTTATTAAAAAAGCCCAATGAGATTTTCTTTTTATACCCTCCACCATAGGATGGGGGGTATATTAACTTTGTCATTGCGTTTGTAACACATCGAAATATAGCTCTAAGACTGAGTCGATCTAAGCATGTCCGTCCGTCCGTCTGTTGAAATCACCCAAACTTCCGAACGAAACAAGCCATCGACTTCAAACTTGGCACAAGTAGTTGTTATTGATGTAGGTCAGATGGTATTGCAAATGGGCCATATCGGTCCACTTTTACGTATAGCCCCCATATCAACAGACCCCCAGATTTGGCTTGCGGAGCCTATAAGAGCGGCATATTTCATCCGATCTGGCTTAAATTTGGTACATGGTGTAAAAATATGGTCTATAACAACAATGCAAAAATTGGTTCATATCGGTTCATAATTATATATAGCCCCCATATAAACCGATCAACAGATTTGGCTTGCGGAGCCTCTAAGAGAAGCAACTTTCACCCGATCCGGTAGAAATTTGGTACATGGTGTTAGTATATGGTCTCTAACAACCATGCAAAAATTGGTCCATATCGGTCCACTTTTACGTATAGTCCCCATATAAACGGACCCCCAAATTTGGTTTGCGATTGCTCTAAGAGAAGCAAATTTCATCCGATCCGGCTGAAATTTGGTACATGGTGTTAGTATATGGTCTCTAACAACCATGCAAACATTGGTCCACATCGGTCCCGATCCCCCGATTTGGCTTGTGGAGCCTCTAAGAGAAGCAAATTTCATCCGATCCGACTGAAATTTGGTACATGGTGTTGGTATATGTTCTCTAATAACCATGCAAAACCTGGTCCACATCGGCCCATAATTATATGTAGCCCCCATATAAAACGATCCCCAGATTTGACCTCCCGAGCCTCTTAGTGGAGCAAAAGTCATCCGATCCGATTGAAATTTGGTACGTGGTGTTAGTATATTGTCTCTAACAACCATGCCAAAAGTGGTCCATATCGGTCCATAATTTTATATAGCCCCCATATAAGCCGATCCCCAGATTTGATCTCCGGAGTCTCTTAGAGGAGCAAAATTCATCCGATCCGGTTGAAATTTGGTACGTGGTGTTAGTATATGGTCTCTAACAACCATGCATTGGTCCATATCGGTCCATAATTATATATAGCCCCCATATAAACGGACCCCCAAATTTGGCTTGCGATTGCGCTAAGAGAAGCAAATTTCATCCGATCCGGCTTAAATTTGATACATGGTGTTAGTTATGGTTTCTAACAACCATGCAAAAATTGGTCCACATCGGTCCATAATTATCTATAGCCCCCATATAAACCGATCTCCCGATTTGGCTTGCGGAGCCTCTAAGAGAAACAAGTTTCATCCGATTCGGCTGAAATTTGGTACGTGGTGTTGGTATATGTTCTCTAATGACCATGCAAAAATTGGTTCACATCGGCCCATAATTATATGTAGCCCCCATATAAACCCATCCCCCGATTTGGCTTGCGGAGCCTCTAAGAGAAGCAAATTTCATCCGATCTGGCTAAAATTTGGTTCGTGGTGTTGGTATATGTTCTCTAATGACCATGCAAAAATTGGTCCACATCGGTTCATAATTATATATAGCCCCCATATAAACCGATCCCTAGATTTGACCTCCGGAGCCTCTTAGACGAGCAATAGTCATCCGATCCGATTGAAATTTGGTACGTGGTGTTAGTATATTGTCTCTAACAACCATGCCAAAATTGGTCCATATCGGTCCATAATTATATATAGCCCCCATATAAGCCGATCCCCTGATTTGACCTCCGGAGCCTCTTAGAGGAGCAAAATTCATCCGATCCGGTTCAAATTTGGAACATGGTGTTAGAATGTGGTCTCTAACATACACGCAAGAATTGTTCCATATCGGTCCATAATTATATATAGCCCCCATATAAACCGTTCCCCAGGTTTAATCTCCGGAGCCTCTTGGAGGAGCAAAATTCATCCGATCCGGTTGAAATTTGTACCGTGGTGTTAGTATAAGGCCGCTAATAACCATTCCAAAATTGGTCCATATCGGTCTATAGTTATAAATAGCCGATCCCCAATCACACAAAAATTGGTCCATATCGGTTCTAATCATGGTTGCCACTCGAGCCAAAAATAATCTACCAAAATTTTATTTTTTTATAGAAACCGTTGTCAAAATGTTATTTCTATAGAAAATTTTGTGAAAATTTTATCAAAATTTTATTTCTATAGAAAATGTTTTCCAAATTTCATTTCTATAGAAAATTTTGCCAAATTTTAATTCTATAGAAAATGTTGTCAACATTTTATTTCTATAAAAACTTTAAACTTAATTACATACGTATTTAATCGGCCTTTTTTAGTTTAATATATATCACGTATGGACTATGTGGTATGTATTACGGTGTTAGGGAGTTTTAAGATACATTGCCATCGGCAAGTGTTACCGCAACCCAAATAATTAAATTGTGGATGATAGTCTTCAGTAGAAGTTTCTACGCAAACCATGGTGGGGGGTACATAAGATTCGGCCTGGCCGAACTCACGGCCGTATATACTTGTTTTGTCTAATATAGACCACGTATGGACTAACTAACAATTTAGAAAACGATGTTAAGAAGTTTTAAGATAGCACAACCCAATTAATTCGATTGTGAATGACAATCTTTCGTAGAAGTTTCTACGCAATCCATTGTGGAGGGTACATAAGATTCAGCCTGGCCGAACTTACGGCCGTATATACTTTTTTTTTAATTCTTAAAAAAGTAAAAAAGGATTACATCCTGGCTAATATTTTAATGATTTGGTGCCAATAATTGTTATACCCTGCGCCACACTGTGGAACAGGGTATTATAAGTTAGTGCATATGTTTGTAACACCCAGAAGGAGACGAGATAGACATATGGTGTCGTTGGCAATAATGGTCGGGGTGGTTCCCTGAGTCGATATAACCATGTCCGTCTGTCCGTCCGTCTGTCTGTGAACACATTTTTGTGATCAAAGTCTAGGTCGCAGTTTAAGTCCAATCGACTTCAAATTTGGCACATATTCCTGTTTTGGGTCAGAATAGAACCCTATTGATTTTGGAAGAAATCGGTTCAGATTTAGATATAGCTCCCATATATATCTTTCGCCCGATATGCACTTATATGGATCCAGAAGCCAGAGTTTTATCCCGATTTGCTTGAAATTTTGCACGAGGAGTACAATTGGTAGTATAGTCGAGTGTGCAAAATTTGATTGAAATCGGTTCAGATTTAGATATAGCTCCCATATATATCTTTTGCCCGATATGGACTTATATGGCCCCAGAAGCCAGAGTTTAGGCCCAATTTGGTTGAAATTTTGCACATGGAGTACAATTGTAGTGTTGTCATGTGTACCAAATTTGGTTGAAATCGGTTCAGATTTAGATATAGCTCCCATATATATCTTTCGCCCGATATGGACTAATATGGTCCTAGAAGCCATAGGTTTGGCTCAATTTGATTGAAATTTTGCACTAGGAGTACAACTAGTAGTGTAGTGAAGTGTGCCAAATTTGATTGAAATCGGTTCAGATTTAGATATAGCTCCCATATATAGCTTTCGCCCGATTTAAACTCATAGGACCACAGAGGCCAATTTTTTACTCCGATTTAGTTGAAATTTTGCACAGGGAGTATAATAAGCATTGTTACTATGCGTGCCAAATTTGATTGAAATCGGTTCAGATTTAGGTATAGCTCCCATATATATGTTTTTCTGATTTCGACAAAAATGGTCAAAATACGAACATTTCCCTTTTAAAATCGCCTCTGCTTAGTCGAAATGTTGTAGAAACTACTCTAATTTTCCTCTACTTCTAATACATATATATCGAGCGATAAATCATAAGTAAAAGTTTGTGAAGTTTCCTTAAAATTGCTGCATATTTAAATCTTTCCCATATTTTTTTACTATCATTGTGTTTCACCCTAGTGCATTAGCCGACTTAAATTTTGAGTCTATAGAATTTGAAGAAGTCTATCAAATTCTGTTCAGATCGAGTGATATCTAAATGTATGCATTTGGGACAAACCTCTATATGTTCAGCACCCAACACATTTGACGGATGTGATATAGTATCGAAAATTTAGATCTACAAAGTGGTGCAGGTATAGTATAGTCGGCCCCGCCCGACTTTAGACTTTCCTTACTTGTTTCTTCTATTTTAAATCCCTTTTTCATTAATGAGAAGGTACATTCGTCCATTTCACTTAGAAATTAAAAAAGTTTAGTAAGTTGTCGTTATTTTAACAAAGTATTATGGAAATCTAAAAAAAAAATGGAAATCAATTTAGATTAATTTTCGCTCGAGATAGTTAATTTTTTCCAATAAATCAGTTTATTTTTTCCTATGTCAACACAGTGGCTTTAGTTTAAATTTTTTTTCCATGTAAAGTTTAGATCAAATCGCTTAACTCTAAGAATAAGATACCTTAAATGGAATATTAATGACCTTTTGGTCGCGTTCGTATTTTAAGGTCAACAAATTATATTTTTTTTTTTCAGTGTAGTTTATGGCCCAAAGTAATATATAGTATTCTAATTCCAATGCTGATAAGAATGTGCATTTTAATTGTACTCGCACGTATGCCTAAAATTTAAATAGACCATTAATTACGAAAGTTAAAAAGCTACTACATTTCACCATCATAGGGGATTGTTTTTGCTGCCACAGACAATGTCTTCAAAGTGAAAGGTGTGCTGGCATCATGGCACGAACATCGCCATTAATTTATGACACCCAAAGCGATATAAAGTTTTTACTTTGTTTTGTTCTTGATGATGATTTTTTTTAGGATACAAGACCAGTTACAATAACAATCCAACAGAAAGAAAATAAAGTAATAAAATAATGTGGAAATGTTAAAACCCAAAACAAACCAATATTTACAAAACACATTGGTCGAATTTTGGAATGACAGAATTTTAGAAGGAAGTGGAATGACTCTGTAGGTCATACACATAACAGGTTGGCTGATAAGTCCCCGGTCTGACACATAGATGGCGTCGCTAGTATTAAATGCATATTATCGTCTGTAAGTCAATTAGTTTGTGAGATAGAGCGTCGGTTTATATTGGGGCTATATATAATTATGGACCGATGTAAACCAATTTTTGCACGGTTGTAAGAGACTACATATTAAAACTATGTACCAAATTTCAGCCAAATCGTATGAAATATGCCTCAAGTGGAGTCTCCGCAAGCCAAATCTGAGGTTCCGTTTATATGGGGGCTATACGTAAAATTGGACCCACATCGCCCATTTGCAATACCATCCGACCTACATGAAAATAACCAAGGAACTAAATATAAGGCGCGAACAAAGTTTACAAGGGAGCATAAAATTGGACGAGAGATGACTGGAAACGTGTTATCTGGTCAGATGAATCAAAATTTAACCGTTTCCAATCGGACGGTAAACAATATTGCTGATGTCGTCCTGGTGATACCATTCACCCCCACTATGTTAAGCAAACTGTGAAGCATGGTGGTGGAAGCATCATGGTTTGGGGCTGCTTTACTTGGCGGCACATTGCAGAAAATTGTTGGTATAATGAAGAAGGAAGACTACTTCGCCATTTTGCAGACTCATTTTCCCGGGTTTATTGACAATATTGCCTATCCTGAAGATGAAGTCGTATTTCAACAGGATGGTGATCCGAAGCATAGTGCAAAATAATGAAAAAATGGCTTAGTGAGCACAAATTTCAAGTGATGAATTGGCCAGTGCAAAGCCCCGACCTCTACTCGATTGAGAATTTATAGTCAGTCGTGGGAAGACGACTGGGATTGTACAAATCAGCTCAATTAAAATTAGAAGACATGTGCGAACGAGTACAGCTTGAATGGCAGAATATAACAGATGAAATTATATAGAAATTGGTTGAAAGTATACCAAAACGTATAAATATGGTATTAAAAAATAAAGGGTTATGGACCAAGGACTAAAAAATGTTCCAACTGACACTTGGATAGAAAAGTGCAAAATTTAGTACATGCGAGTTTTTTTGTTATGTTTATTTATCTCTCTGAATTCTTTACTTTATGTTTTGAGTTTTTTGTTGTTTTATTTAGAATTGAAGAAGGTATAAAGAAAAAATAAAATTATTTTGAGCTTTATTGCTGCTTTTTTATCCGCTTAGAATTAAAAAAAAAAAATATTATGTACTCATTTCTGCACGCCACTGTATATACTTTATGGGGTCTTAGAGCAATATTTCGATGTGTTACAAACGGAATGACAAAGTTAATATACCCCCATCCTATGGTGGAGGGTATAACAAATCATAATAATTTGTTAGTCGCAAATAAATTCTATGACTCTTGTTTTGTGTTACCCTTTGGTAAGTTAATTGTGTAATTCGGGGAAATGTCTACATGTTGCAAAACAAAAAAGTTCCAAATAAGGCGAATGCCTTCAGTTTTTATTTTATGTTAAAATTCAATTAACAAAATGTAATAAAGCTCATTAAAACCACAATTACATTTTATTATCTATTCTCAAACGAAATTTAGGTGGTAGAGCACAAAGCATGTGGAGCATACATGGTTTTTAAGTTTTATTCCACAGTTAAGACAAAAACGAAAAACATACCAGGTTTGTGTTGTTTTTCACCTTTATATTAATTTAATTTTTAAAAGTATTACATTTAATGCAAGTTTGTGGTTATTTCAAATTAATACTGTTATGATAATATGCACGAACTCAACAAAATGTTTACTTAGATTTTGACCTTTCCTTAAGAACTTTGGTATTGATTTTGAGCAAAAGATGCGGCTTCTTTAAAACAAAGACATTTTTTTAGCTTTAAATCTAGGACCAATAAAATTAAAATAAGAATACAGATCTCATTTATCAAATTTTCATTCTCTTTTCGCGGTTTATTAATAAAGCTATTCACGTACAAACAAATGCCAGTTTAAAAATTCAAGTTATAACGGATATTTTAAAGTACAAAATGTTTTCTTAATTCCAAAATAACTTTAAGTTAGGTTAGGTTAGGTGGCAGCCCGATGTATCAGGCTCACTTAGACTATTCAGTCCATTGTAATACCACAGTGGTGAACTTCTCTCTTATCACTGAGTGCTGCCCGATTCCATGTTAAGCTCAATGACAAGGGACCTCCTTTTTATAGCCGAATCCGAACGGCGTTCCGCATTGCAGTGAAACCACTTAGAGAAGCTTTGAAACCCTCAGAAATGTCACCAGCTTTACTGAGGTGGGATAATCCACCGCTGAAAAACTTTTTGGTGTTCGGTCGAAGCAGGAATCGAACCCACAACCTTGTGTGTGCAAGGCGGGAATGCTAACCATTGCACCACGTTGGCTCCCAAAAAAATAACTTTAAACCAAATATGCTAAATCCTCAAAATAAGTGTAATAATAATAAGTTTATATTAACTTTGTCATTCCGCTTGTAACACATCGAAATATTGCTCTAAGACCCCATAAAGTATATATATGTCGTGGTGAAATTCTGAGTCGATTTGAGCATGTCCGTTTGTTGAAATCACACTAACTTCCGAACGAAACAAGCTATCGACTTGAAATCCAGTTGAAATTCGGTACGTGGTGACAGTATATGGCAAAAATTGGTCCATATAGGTTGTAATGACACTTTGCAGTGTTATAAAACATTTTTAGGAAAAATGTCCTTTTTTGAGAATCCTGTCAGGAAACTCATTTTTGACAAACACCAAAAGCTAGGACTACGGGAGTCATCACAAAGGCTAGCTAGGCAGTCGGTTGGGGGGTTCTCGTCCTTCCTCAATGTTTGCCTGTTCAAACATTCCAATAATAAATTTTAAGACTCCCTATTTTTTAAATAGACTAAAAAATAATTAAAAGAAGAAAAATGGTCCGTGTTACTAAATTGTAACAAAAACAAAATACCCCAATAAATTTAGTAACAAATGAGAAAATTTACAACAATTGGTATTGGCTTAATAACTTTAAACAATGGCGGATCCTAGATGTTTTTAGGATCACAATGCATAATTTCCCCACCCTTCCTGAGTTCTACGCGCATTCAAATTTTGTGTAGAACCCCCATATCAAAAGCTAAAACAAAATCACTATTTCATCATCTCCATCATCTGTATAGGAAAACTCAAAAATTTAGTTTAGAACTCCATATTTTCAAAATATAGACAAATTTGTTTATTTCAAATCATAATTCTTAAATCTAGATTTAAATCTAAATAACAGAAAAGGCAAAATAAAAAAAATAAGTTTTAAAATTTTCAAAATAAAAATTTTACGAGGAGCAAAATTTTAATACCTATAGCTTGTAGGGTAACTAATTTTTTTTTTCGAATTTACCATAGATTTAACCCGTTAATTTTACGGACAGATGTATAAAATATAATGAAAAGAAAAACTACATCATAGCCAGAAAAGTAATTAAATGAATGAGCTTGCCCACATATGCGTTTTTAAGCCAGAAAAAAATGAATCTAAATCAGATGGAAGTGTATATAAAATTGAAAATTTCTTTCACCTTATCAGAATTAAATTCAAATAGATATATTAACTTCAAAAGGTTTTAACTTCCTTTCATTTTAAAACGTATGATTCAAAAACTTGAAGTATCAAAAATATGTTCACAGATATAGTAGGGTGAACGATGTACATATATAACAAGCATATGTGTCTAAACTAGATCAGTGAACAATTGTTCAAAATTTACGAAAAGAAATATGCAAAGAAAAATTAAAAACTCTTGTCACCAAGCCTGGCTCTCTAAATGTTCTATTCTTCTTTACGCTTTAACTCATGAAGAAATAAAATTTACAAAAACATTTCACTTACCCCAAAACATCTGCTGTCGATTGAAGAGGCCTTTTCAACGTCGTTGGATGTTGGGAGAGCTGCTTACATTTTTTTTTGCTGTGGAGCCAAGATTAATGAAAAAACAAATTCTAACACGCAATAATATCACTTATAATTAAACGGCTACTATTAGGGCTTTTATAATTGTTAACCTATGTTATTTCACGTTAATTCATTATGCACTTGTTACAAGTTTTTACTCACTTTTTAAATTTAAAATTTTACATTTTTTTCCAATTCTCATTAATTAATCAATCTAAATTTCTATGTAAATTTACATTTCTTAATAATTTTTCTGGACAATTCAGATTTCTTTTCACATGATCAAATCACAATTCACTCCATTTTGTTTTAATTTTTGTTGGTTTTTATGTTTTAAATTTTAGATGCAAAATTTCTCAAGCTTTCTTCTTTACACTTTCAAGTTAAACTAATACTGCAATGACCAGAAAAAATGGAGATCATCAAAAGTGAATTTGATCATGTTTTTTCTGTTGTTTTTACTTCTTCTCTACTTTTCGTTTACAATTTGTTGTTATAAATGTCGATAATGTTGCAATTTTAAGAGATGTTAATCGATTATGTGATAAGCAATGATATCAAACATGTTGCAAGTCATATGGTTCGAAATAAAATGCATTATGTTTGCAATGTGTATGATTAAATGCAACAAAAGACATTAGGGTTAATGATTTTTAAATTATGAGTATTATGATTAATCAAAATTTAATTAACACAATTAAAATAATTTTAACATTAATAATCATTTTCGATCAAACTTTTAGACAAATATAGCCCTTTTTAATGATAATTAATTATATAGTTCCTAAAAATTATACTTAAGGCTGCCAAGACTCAGATGTGAAGGCAGGAAATTTAGCGGGATTTTGGCAAACTCATACAAAATCGTCTTCAGCTGAAGGATTCCAATTTAAGCAAAGTTTTCAGCAAGTTTTTGGTTGAAATTCAGAAGCAGAAACTTATTAAATTTTCTTCATAATTTCCGGGCCAATGACGTAATTATAGAAATTTTGTGCTTCAGAGGTTATTCGTGTGGCTTTTGGGTATTTCGCATGCTACTGATTGTTCTATCCACGTGTACTGCAAGCTTGTATCTTTCTTCCAGAATTTTATGAAAATTTCCCAACAATAATGCCAAATTTGTTCCGTCCTCATCCAACATGGACTGATCCAAAGGAAAATTCCTTCGGACAGAATCTGTCCCAATGTTTGGATGAAGGAATTCTAAAGGATACATTTTATTAGGAAAATTTCATATATATCTTTATCTTCACACAAATTTTACCTTTGATTTTATTTCTAGAAAAAGCACAGTCACCACTGATAAGTGTTTAATAAATTTTACTTGACTTCTAGTTTTACTTTGTGCCAAAATCACTTCAGAAAAATTAATTGAACAAATTTTATTGAGCTTTACTTTTTGCGTGGAATGTTTTCGCTTCAAGAGGTAATAGAAAAAGGAAGTTTGTTGAAACTAATCGAAGCAAGAAACCTACAAAGAGCGTAACTAGAAGGAGAGGCGTATATTTAACTGTCAATTTAATTGGAATATTCCATCGATAATTTAAGCTATCGATTATGCATTCAATCTAATCAAAAGGGTTGAAATAAATGATGCCAAAACCAATTCAAGACAAATTTATTTCCATAAGCCAGTTTACCAAAGCCAAAATTTTTTTGTGGATTTTTGAGAAATAAATATGAATTTTATGTATTATTAATTTATTTTGGATATTTTGGTGAAAAAATTTATCATGAAGGTCACGTCAAAAAAAGTTCATTACAAAACCAAATAATTCTGGCTCCTTGAGCAACAGAATTAGTTGGAAAATAAAATTAAAGCCTGATATCTTTGGCATGAAAAGTGCCAACTAGTTTGCCATCAAGATCCTCCAATATATAATAATGGCTACCAAGTCTTTCCCGAACTTTCGCTTTTATAAATATTGGTGCCAATTTGGCATTAAACTTTTTCTCTTGATTACTTTGGGCGAAATTTCTACGGAAAACTTCCTGGCCAACGTTGTAAGTCTGTAACCTAGTTCGCAGGTCATATCGAATCTTATTTTGCTCGTAAGCATACTTTATATGTTTCCTTAAATCCTGACGAATTACCTGTAAATGGTCATCCCTAGATAATTTTACACAGGGTTCCTCAAGCAAGTCTAAATTTCTCAATAACTTGTATGACGACCCATGCGTCATCATGTCAAGTCCAAATAGTGCCTTGTAAGGCGATGTTCCGATTGCCTGATGGTAAGAATTACGGAGGGCACAACTTATGGAACTCAGATGTTGATCCCATAAGTTGTGATCCTTTTTCAAGTAAGCTCTAATTCCTGCAATCAGAGAACGATTAACGCGCTCTGATGCGTTTGATTGTGGCGAGTAATATGCTGTGTAAATATGTGAAATGCCGTAGCTTGTCAAGAAAGCGTTAAAATCATTAGCTTTAAATTGACTTCCGTTGTCACTTATGAGCGTTTCCGGTACACCAAATACGTGAAAAATGTGTTTTTCAAGAAAATCAAGGATAGATGACGAAGTAAACTTCCTTAGTGGGCATAAAAAATGGAATTTCGTCAGGTGATCCAGAACGATAAATAAACCAATACTACCATTCTTACTTCTGGGATACGGACCTAAAATATCTACATACAATCTTTGAAAAGGACGTACCGAAGTAGATTGTTTTCCCATAGGGGGCTTCATAATAAAATTTGGAGCCTTGGTAATTTTACAAATTTCACAGGATTGTATATATAATCGAACGTCGCGTACTAAACCTGGCCAATAAAAGTTTCGCCGAATAATCTCCAAAGTTTTCACTATTCCACCATGGGATGAAATAGGAGAATCGTGAGCTCTGGAAATTACCGAATTTCGAAGACCTTTTGGTATCCATAACTTCCAGGCACTTTTCTCTTGATTCGTATCGCCTGAATAATGTTCAGTTCGTATATATACATACCCATCCATGATTTTAATATCAGGTAATTTTCCCAAATCTTCATTAACCCGATTTTTCAATTCGGTATAGTCATCGTCATTAAAATGCGCTGAGTCTAGATCCACTTCCGGTTCAATTAGCTCGATTTCATTAATTCCATCACAGGGAATACGGGAGAGAGCATCAGGGACAGTGTTCTCTTTGCCTTTCCTGTGACTCACACTAAATCGGTAAGATTGGAGTTGGAGTACCCATCTGGCCAACCTTCCAGTTAAATTTGGTTGTTTCATGAGCCAAACCAAGCTAGAATGGTCAGTGACAACCTCGAAGTCCTGCATCTCTATATAACATCTAAAACGCTTAATAGCTTCAATTGCAGCGAGACATTCACGTTCAGTAACGCTGTAATTCCGCTGTGCGGAATTCAGCTTCCTACTCATGAATGCTACAGGACGTTCTTGGTTGTCACTGTCCAGTTGAACTAAGACAGCTCCAATTCCATAATCACTGGCATCACAGTGAATATAGAACTTTTTCGAAAAGTCTGGATTTGCCAGAACCGGGGTTGTTGTAAGAAGATCTTTGACACGCTCAAAAGCTCTTTGAGCTTCAGGCGTCCACACAAACCTTCTCTTCGTCGAAAGAACTTCCGTAGTAGGAAAAACTTCTGAAGAAAAGTTTTCGATAAACCTACGATACCAGCCAGCCAGTCGAAGAAAACCTCTGACTTGTTTGAGATTCTTTGGAACTGGCCACTCTCGTATCGCCTTTACCTTCTCTGGATCGGTGGTGATTCCGCCGTCTCCAATCACGTACCCTAGGTAATTAACCCTAGTCACACAAAATTTGCTCTTACCGATATTGAGAGTAACATTTGCTTTCCTAAACTGAGATGCGATGCGAATCAAAACACCCATATGACTTTCAAAGTCCTCGGACACTATTATCAAATCGTCTAAATAACCAAATACGCAGTAACGAAGGTCAGCTGGAATAATTTCATCGACTAGCCGACACATCGTTTGGGGCGCGTTACAAAGCCCAAATGGCATTACGACGAATTGATAAAGTGGCCGGCCTGGGACAGTAAAAGCCGTAAGGGGTTTTGACTCGTCATCAAGCGCCACTTGCCAATAAGCATCCTTCAAATCCAGTTTGGAAATTAAGTTTGCTTTAGGTAATCTTGCAAATATTCCCTCAATAGACGGAAGCGGATATGCATCCTTTTTGGTGACTAGGTTTAATTTCCTAGCGTCCAAACACAATCTGACTTTACCCGGTTTCAATACAAGCCTCATCGGTGAACTCCACGCAGATGAAGAAGGTTCAATCACACCAAGAGATAGCATTCTATCTACTTCCTTGAAAATAACTTTCTCCACTGCGGGTGACACGGGATAAAATCTTTGTTTGATTGGACTTGCATCCCCCACGTTGATTGAGTGTTTAATCAACGGAGTTCGTCCCAATCCTTGTAACTCAAAATCCGGAAATAATTTTATCACCATATCCAGCTGTTGCTGTTGAGCATCAGAAAGTGGATATTTGGTATTATCAGAGTCATTACCCTGATCATCCTCATTTGATAGTTTTTGATGTTCATCAAGTTCGAGTAAATGATCCGGGTTTTCGCTAGCAATCATATCAACACAATTAATCATATCATTGAGTAAGCCAAAAGCCTTAAAAAAGTCTATTCCCAAAATTAACTTTTGCGAAATAGAAGGAATTATGAATAATTTAATATTTCTCTTGCGGTCCTTGAATGTAATTTCGACATCCAACCATCCCTTGACTTTTAGGGGTGTGTTGTCTGCAGTTTTTACAAGAGAGTTACATTTTGTAAAATTCTGGTATTTTTGGAATTCATAATTTGCAAGATCTGAGCCTATACAGCTGATGCTGGCCCCAGTATCTAAAAGTCCAAATTCCACAAATTGTAAAAATGAAACTTTAGCATAATACCGTTTATCTTTTGGGTTGGTTACTATAGCAGAGATTAAGAAACGTCTGCATAGTTTTCGTAATTTCCAATATCTACGAAGTCGCAGAGTCGAACGTTTCGGTTTTCTCGTGGATATGAGTGAAATAGATTCTACGCCGAAAATCTGATTACGTTTTTCCATATACTTTTGCCATCTGACGTGATAAGGCAATACAGGGTAAAGAATTCTTTCATGTTTATTTTCAGAGTATAAGTCTATTTCCTCAGGTCTTTTTAGAATGGTTTTAGAATCTGTCAAATTATCTACTTCAGGAAAAATGTAAGTCTGGGTGCTATTATCTGAAAATTTTGGTTGAAAATTAACATACTTTACGGTTCCACTTTGGGAACATTGTTCCGAAAGTTTTTTGACGACTGGGCCTTTTTTGTTAAACAGTATGAACATTGCGGTTTATAAACATTCTTGGCTCCGCAGCCGTAACAAAAAACATTTCTTTCCTGGAGGCAATCCTCCCAATGGTGGTCTACTTCCCCACAATTCCAACATTGGCCATTTGTGGGTAAGTTTCCTACTGCATGAATGACATCATCACAATCCGGTTGATCGTTATTGGAAAAATTTTCCTGAACACCAAGTTCAGCAATTTGCCTTCGAGGATGTGCAATGGGATTATTTCTGCTAAATAGATTGCGTCTGACATACTCGTCACTGAGAAAGTTTTCCCTCTTTTGCACTAATTTCCTCAAATGGGATACAGAATTGACAGGTGTATATAATAAATCTTGCCGAATTTCCGGGCGAAGATTTCTAACGACTATTTCAACGAGCTCTGTCTCAGCCATAGGTGAACTTAAACGGTCGACAATTGTGGAAATTGATTCGAAAAATACGTCGAAAGTTTCACCAGGTCGCTGTTTTCGATTTCTCAATTCTTCACGTATATCGAATGAGGTTTTGAAATCCTTATATTGGGAACGAATTGCATCGCAAAAATCTTCCCATTCTATTGACAAAACTTGTTTCCGGTATCGCCAATACCAGTTTTTTGCTTTACCAGCTAAAAGGATTTGTAAATGTTTACATATCAAAGAAAAATCGCCATTAAAGTTATCCATAGTTAAAGCCTCTAATCGATATAAAAATTCTTCGACAGTTAATCCAGTCGGAGAGCCATCGAACGTTAAATGCCAACTATGTATGACAGCACTAATTTTATCGGTCGAATATGACGACGAAGAAGGTGTAGATAAATGAGAAACCCCATTAGAACCACCAGTATTCGAAGTCCTTACAAATGAAACATTATCCTGTTGAGGGCATACCTCCCTTCTGACAGGAGTTGTATTGACATTTTCCGTATCTTGATGTGAATTTCGTATGGGTCGTGAACCAATATTTAAAGATCCTAATATTCGAGTCAAATTCTGCTCTATCATCTTATTAATGTGATCATAGTCTATACCCTTAGGATTTGAAGGAATATTTTGAGATGGTATTTGAGAAGTATTTCTAACAGGCGTGTTCTGAGTATCTTGTGTTGGAAAATTATATGAATTATTTGGGTCCTGATAAAAAACTCTAGCAATACTTCGGGTATTATAATGCATACCTTTGCTTCCCCGAGGTTTACCTCTCCCGAAGGATTTACCAACATTTTGATATGTACCAGAAGTGTTAGGAACATCGACAATAGATTCTGTAAGAAAAATATATTTCTTGAGCGCTACGAGCTCACAAGCCTTTTTACAAACGGGACATTCTGCCGAATTTGCCAAAGAAGTCTCGATACAGGGACGATGGAAAACATGTGAACATTCGTTCAAAATCAAACAGTCTTGCCCCTCTTTCATTAATTCTCCGCAAATAGGACAATTAAAATTATTTTCAGAGCCACCGACAGCACCAGAATCCTGTGAAGGATTACCGCGAGTAGGTGTGCGATTAACCGACATCGTACACAATTAATATTTTATGTGTTGAAAACAAAATCTCCAAAATTTCACAACAAAATTTCAAAACTATACGTTTTGATTAACTTTTCGAAAATATTCGAAATTCGAAAATAATAAAAAAATATATTACAAAAACAAATTTATGCATTTAAATTGAGTTTCCTTCCAGATGATGGGATAAAGAAAATAGAAAAAAAAACTATATCAAGCCAATACTTTTCAACAAATCGGTCTATGGAACCTAAAACAATTGCATCATAAAACTAGCAAATAATTATCAAACCAATAGAATCCTTTGTTTTTCTGAGGATACATCATAAGTAAAACGGACTAGAAAATGCAAGCAGCTAAATTCTAGTAATCCTGAAATACTTGGGTTACTGATAACTAAGACAAATATAGTAATCTTAACGATACTGAAATTAAACTTTGACAAAAATCTGAAATCCCCATTTCGGTCAATAAACAACAAAACAAAATTACAACTTTCTAAATGGTTAGCCTATTCGAACCTGAAACCTCAAATAGCTAAAAGAATCCTATGAAGCGTTATAAGATATTTTGAAGTAAATATTACGAAAAGAAGACAACATAATAATGTCAATTTTTTGAAATCTACTCTACTTGAAAAAAACAAAAATCAAAGGGTTTTGAGCCGAAAAGAATACAGGACTCTTTCCAGGCCACCATGTTGGGCGCCAATTATTGTAATGACACTTTGCAGTGTTATAAAACATTTTTAGGAAAAATGTCCTTTTTTGAGAATCCTGTCAGGAAACTCATTTTTGACAAACACCAAAAGCTAGGACTACGGGAGTCATCACAAAGGCTAGCTAGGCAGTCGGTTGGGGGGTTCTCGTCCTTCCTCAATGTTTGCCTGTTCAAACATTCCAATAATAAATTTTAAGACTCCCTATTTTTTAAATAGACTAAAAAATAATTAAAAGAAGAAAAATGGTCCGTGTTACTAAATTGTAACAAAAACAAAATACCCCAATAAATTTAGTAACAAATGAGAAAATTTACAACAATTGGTATTGGCTTAATAACTTTAAACAATGGCGGATCCTAGATGTTTTTAGGATCACAATGCATAATTTCCCCACCCTTCCTGAGTTCTACGCGCATTCAAATTTTGTGTAGAACCCCCATATCAAAAGCTAAAACAAAATCACTATTTCATCATCTCCATCATCTGTATAGGAAAACTCAAAAATTTAGTTTAGAACTCCATATTTTCAAAATATAGACAAATTTGTTTATTTCAAATCATAATTCTTAAATCTAGATTTAAATCTAAATAACAGAAAAGGCAAAATAAAAAAAATAAGTTTTAAAATTTTCAAAATAAAAATTTTACGAGGAGCAAAATTTTAATACCTATAGCTTGTAGGGTAACTAATTTTTTTTTCGAATTTACCATAGATTTAACCCGTTAATTTTACGGACAGATGTATAAAATATAATGAAAAGAAAAACTACATCATAGCCAGAAAAGTAATTAAATGAATGAGCTTGCCCACATATGCGTTTTTAAGCCAGAAAAAAATGAATCTAAATCAGATGGAAGTGTATATAAAATTGAAAATTTCTTTCACCTTATCAGAATTAAATTCAAATAGATATATTAACTTCAAAAGGTTTTAACTTCCTTTCATTTTAAAACGTATGATTCAAAAACTTGAAGTATCAAAAATATGTTCACAGATATAGTAGGGTGAACGATGTACATATATAACAAGCATATGTGTCTAAACTAGATCAGTGAACAATTGTTCAAAATTTACGAAAAGAAATATGCAAAGAAAAATTAAAAACTCTTGTCACCAAGCCTGGCTCTCTAAATGTTCTATTCTTCTTTACGCTTTAACTCATGAAGAAATAAAATTTACAAAAACATTTCACTTACCCCAAAACATCTGCTGTCGATTGAAGAGGCCTTTTCAACGTCGTTGGATGTTGGGAGAGCTGCTTACATTTTTTTTTGCTGTGGAGCCAAGATTAATGAAAAAACAAATTCTAACACGCAATAATATCACTTATAATTAAACGGCTACTATTAGGGCTTTTATAATTGTTAACCTATGTTATTTCACGTTAATCCATTATGCACTTGTTACAAGTTTTTACTCACTTTTTAAATTTAAAATTTTACATTTTTTTTCCAATTCTCATTAATTAATCAATCTAAATTTCTATGTAAATTTACATTTCTTAATAATTTTTCTGGACAATTCAGATTTCTTTTCACATGATCAAATCACAATTCACTCCATTTTGTTTTAATTTTTGTTGGTTTTTATGTTTTAAATTTTAGATGCAAAATTTCTCAAGCTTTCTTCTTTACACTTTCAAGTTAAACTAATACTGCAATGACCAGAAAAAATGGAGATCATCAAAAGTGAATTTGATCATGTTTTTTCTGTTGTTTTTACTTCTTCTCTACTTTTCGTTTACAATTTGTTGTTATAAATGTCGATAATGTTGCAATTTTAAGAGATGTTAATCGATTATGTGATAAGCAATGATATCAAACATGTTGCAAGTCATATGGTTCGAAATAAAATGCATTATGTTTGCAATGTGTATGATTAAATGCAACAAAAGACATTAGGGTTAATGATTTTTAAATTATGAGTATTATGATTAATCAAAATTTAATTAACACAATTAAAATAATTTTAACATTAATAATCATTTTCGATCAAACTTTTAGACAAATATAGCCCTTTTTAATGATAATTAATTATATAGTTCCTAAAAATTATACTTAAGGCTGCCAAGACTCAGATGTGAAGGCAGGAAATTTAGCGGGATTTTGGCAAACTCATACAAAATCGTCTTCAGCTGAAGGATTCCAATTTAAGCAAAGTTTTCAGCAAGTTTTTGGTTGAAATTCAGAAGCAGAAACTTATTAAATTTTCTTCATAATTTCCGGGCCAATGACGTAATTATAGAAATTTTGTGCTTCAGAGGTTATTCGTGTGGCTTTTGGGTATTTCGCATGCTACTGATTGTTCTATCCACGTGTACTGCAAGCTTGTATCTTTCTTCCAGAATTTTATGAAAATTTCCCAACAATAATGCCAAATTTGTTCCGTCCTCATCCAACATGGACTGATCCAAAGGAAAATTCCTTCGGACAGAATCTGTCCCAATGTTTGGATGAAGGAATTCTAAAGGATACATTTTATTAGGAAAATTTCATATATATCTTTATCTTCACACAAATTTTACCTTTGATTTTATTTCTAGAAAAAGCACAGTCACCACTGATAAGTGTTTAATAAATTTTACTTGACTTCTAGTTTTACTTTGTGCCAAAATCACTTCAGAAAAATTAATTGAACAAATTTTATTGAGCTTTACTTTTTGCGTGGAATGTTTTCGCTTCAAGAGGTAATAGAAAAAGGAAGTTTGTTGAAACTAATCGAAGCAAGAAACCTACAAAGAGCGTAACTAGAAGGAGAGGCGTATATTTAACTGTCAATTTAATTGGAATATTCCATCGATAATTTAAGCTATCGATTATGCATTCAATCTAATCAAAAGGGTTGAAATAAATGATGCCAAAACCAATTCAAGACAAATTTATTTCCATAAGCCAGTTTACCAAAGCCAAAATTTTTTTGTGGATTTTTGAGAAATAAATATGAATTTTATGTATTATTAATTTATTTTGGATATTTTGGTGAAAAAATTTATCATGAAGGTCACGTCAAAAAAAGTTCATTACAAGGTCCATAATTATATATAGCCTCCATATAAACCGATCCCCAGATTTGACCTCCTGAGCCTCTTAGAGGAGCAAAATTCATCCGATCCGGTTGAAATTTGGTATGTGGTGTTAGTATATGGTCTATAACAACCATGCAAAAATTGGTCCATAATTATATGTAGCCTTCATATAAACCGATCCCCAGATTTGACCTCCGGAGCCTCCGATCCGGTTCAAATTTGGTATGTGGAGTTAGTATATGGTCTACAACAACCATGCAAAAATTGGTTCATATCGGTTCATAAGTATATATAGACCCCATATAAACCGGTAACCAGATTTGAACTCCGGAGCCTCTTGGAAGAGCAAATTTAATCCGATCCGGTTAAAATTTCTTACGTGATGTTAGTATATGGTATCTAACAACCATGCAATAATTGGTCCATATCGGTCCATAATTATATATAGGCCCCATATAAATCGATCCCCAGATTTGACCTCCGGAACCACTTGGAGGGGAAAAATTCATCCGATTCGGTAGAAATTTGGTACATTGCGCTAATATATGGCCGCTAATAGCCATGCAAAATATGGTCCATATCGGTCTATAGTTATATATAGCCAATGGCCAATCACACAAAAATTGGTCCATATCGCCAAAACTAATCTACCAAAATTTTATTTCTATAGAATATTTTGTCAAAATTGTATTACTATAGAAAATTTTGTCAAAATTTTATTTCTGTAGAAAATTTTGTCAAAATTTTATTTCTGTATGAAATTTTGTTAAGACTTTATTTCTGTAGAAAATTTTGTCAAAATTTTATTTCTATAGAAAATTTTATCAAAATTTTATTTCTATACAAAATTTTGTCAAAATTTTATTTCTATAGAAAACTTAGTCAACAATATATTTCTATAGAAAATTATGTCAACATTTTATTTCTATAGAAAATTTTGTCGAACTGAATTATATACGTATTTAATCCGCCTTTTTGTTTGTTTAATATATCCCCCGTATGGACTAACTTTCAATTTAGAAGGCGGTGTTAGGGATTTTTTAAGATACCGTGCCATCGGCACGAGTTACCGCAACCCAAGTAATTCGATTGTGGATGACAGTCTTTAGTAGAAGTTTCTACGCAATCCATGGTGGAGGGTACATAAGATTCGGCCTGGCCGAACTGACGGTCGTATATACTTGTCGTAATTCTAAAGATTAAATTTTTCAGTTAACTTAAGGACGATTTCTATAAATCAAAACTATGTTTCTTTACTTTAAAGAAATTTGCATTAGTTCAAAGACATGCGACTTTGAAGGAGGGACACAAATTTCCAAAATGTGTGTCCCAAAATTTAATGCAAAATTGAAGCAAAGATTATAAACTTTATTATAATTAAAATGTCATTATTTTAAAGAAATTTGTCCTTAATATTTTGTAAATTGCGCATTTGAAATTAAGAGTGGTGAAGTGGATTACCTTTTGCCAAATTTGACGACGATCTATTAGAAAATATATCTGATATTTTGCATGTTTGGTTGGTTGTTACAAAAGATTTGTAAAAATTTTAGTATGAGGGTATTATGGTCAAAAAGAAGGTTATTATCGCCAATTTTCTTAAAATCGGGGATACATATATATGCCCAGCAAAAAAAATTGGAAGTTCTTCCAAAGGCACAACGTTAAAAGCACTTCCAGCAGATGCACTCCCAATGATGTTCTTTATTTTAACTATCCGGGAAGTTCTTTTAATTTTATGGGTAATTTAACTTTTTTTGTTTAAAATAGGTTAAAAACAGAGTAAGAATTCATAAAATGGTACAAATAAATAAATGCTAAATTCAACCTGAAAAAAATTGTGCATTTTTGAAAATATTTGAGGTCAAACGTTTCCGACAAGCACCACTTCCGGATCCAAAAAGAATTTTTCCATTACTTTTTTGGCGACCCTTTTTTTTGCTGGCTGGTTGCTATATCTACATCTGAACCGATTTTGATGATAGTTTGCAGGTTTGGTTGATACAAGAAGGTTAACTTGTGCACAATTCGTGTAATATCGGTTAATAAATAAAGCTATTATAGACAAATTTTTGAAAATCGGGCTATACATATATTAGGGAGCTATATCTAAATCTGCGCCGATTAGGATGATTATTTGCAGGTATAGTTAGTACAATAGTGGATTATATTTTTGCCAACTTTGAGTAAGTTCGGTTAATAAATAAGGGTTTTATGGAGAAATTTGCCAAAAAGAATCAATAGCATTCGACCTTGTACCAGAAAACGCTCTGTACAAAATCGAAATCGGTTAATAATTGCGACTGGAATCCTGCGAACAATAAATACATGGACAGACTGACAGACGAATACCAAGGGCTAGATCGGCGACTCATATTTTATGGGATCTAAAATCCATATTTCTGGTGAGCACATTTTTTGCAGATCAATGTTATTATACCCACTATGTGTTCTTTTTAAACCCTGCGCCACACTGTGGAACAGTTAAGTTAGTGCATATGTTTGCAACACGCAGAAGGAGACGAGATAGACATATGGTGTCTTCGACAATATTTCACATGGCCGGCCTCTGAGTCGATCTAGCCATGTCCGTCGGTCCATCTGTCCGTGAACACATTTTTGTAATCAAAATCTAGGTCGCAATTTTCGTCCAATCGACTTCGAATTTGGCACAAGTATGTGTTTTGGATCAGAATAGAACCCTATTGATGTTGGTTCAGTTTTAGATATAGCTCCCATATATGGCCCCATATGCCAGAATTTCAGCCCGTAAAGTGTGCCGAATTTGGTTGATATCGCTTCAGATTTAGATATAGCTCTCATATATATCCTTCGCCCGATTTACACTCATATAACCTCAGAGGCCAAAGTTTTATTCTGATTTACTTGAAACTTTGCATAGGGAGTACATTTACCATTCTCGATATACATGCCAATTTTGGTTGAAATCGGTTCGGATTTAGATATAGCTCCCATATATATATTACGTCCGATTTACACTCGTATGCCCACAAAGGTCAAAGTTGTATTCCGATTTTGCACAGGGAGTAGAATTAACATGATAACTACTCATGCCAAATTTGGTGGGAATCGGTTCAGATTTCGATAAAGCTCCGATATATATATGTTTTTCTGATTTCGGCAAAAATGGCCAAAATACCAACATTTTCCATATAAAATAGCCAATTCTAAGTCAAAAACTTTTCCTATAACTCTAATACATTTCTATCAACCGATAAATCAGAAATACAGTTCTGTAAAAGTGCCCTAAAATTGCTTCAGGTTTAAATGTTTCCCATATTCTTTTTACTAACATTGTGTTCCACCCCAGGACATTAGCCGACTTAAATTTTAAGTCTATAGATTTTGTAGAAGTCTAAAAATTTTTATCCAGATCGAGTCAGATTTAAATGCATGTATTGGGGACAAAAACCTCCATATATAGCACCCAACGCATTTGACGAATTTTATATGACATCGAAAATGGGGATCTACAAAGTGGTGCAGGCTATAATAAAGTCGGCCCCGCCCGAGTTTAGACTTTCCTTACTTGTTTTTACTAATATTGTGTTCCACCCCATGGCATGACTTAAATTTTAAGCCTATCGATTTTGTAGAAGTCTAAAAAATGTTATCCAGATCGAGTCAGATTTAAATGCATGTATTTGATATGGTATCGAAAATGGGGATCTACAAAGTGGAGCAGGATATAATACAGTCGGCTCCGCCCGACTTTAGACTTTCCTTACTTGTTTCAATGGAATTTTGCTCCAATTTACTTGATATTTTACACAGAGAATATAACATACAAGTGTATCGAATTTGATCCTCCGGTTTAGGCAAATATGGCCAAAATACTCACAAATATTGCCAAAATACTCACACAACATTCTGTCATGATTTTCTCTATTGTAGCCAAGTCCTACACAATATAATGCCAAACTTTTAACAGAACGGTTGAGATTTAGCTAAGGCTCCGACTTATGTAAATGTGCCGGATTCGGCCAAATATTGTCTCAAAACCCACAATTGACCACATATCTTGGCGAGAACTAGCCCATATCCTTATAAAATTGCCATTGTTAAATAGCAAAATTAATTTTTTACCTATACTAAATTAAAAAAAAAAATGGCTTAAAAACTCACACGTTTTTATTAACATTGTATTACCAATAAATTTGATGGCCTACAGAAATATTTGGTCTACACGGTGGTGAAGAGTATAATATAGTCGGCCCCGCCCTACTTTAGATTTTACCTACTGGTTTGTTACCAACAAAGTGTTTCATCACAGGGCGTTAGCCGATTTAAATTTTAAGTTGTAGAGAATTTGTGGAAGTGTGGAAAATTTTGTCCAAATCGATTCTGATTTACATGTATAGACTTAGACTTTTATACATCTCCCTACAAAATTTTATGGATTTGAGATCGTACCAAAAATTAAAAAAAATGTTGGTCTAAACGGTGGTGAAGAGTATAACATAGTCGGCCCCGCCCTACTTTAGACTTTACTTACTTGTTTTCTATTAGCGTATATGGTCAATCCCAGAATTTTCAGAGTAATTTACCTGTGTACTATAAACATGACTCGTGAATCATGATAATTTCGTGTGACGTGCACATCTTTAGTCCTTAGTGGTTGTGTGTTTTAAAATCCCATTTTTGGTCTGGTATCAAATGCAAACACTTGCATATTGAAATTGTATTTGACAGCTGTGACTTCATTAAAAGTCGTTCATTTCTTTTCTTTTGTCGATTCATGTTTTCGTTTTGTTGTTGTAGTTCAATCAAGCTCAATGACTTGTGGATGGCATACAAAGTAAGTTCACATTATGTGATTACTGCAATAAATTGAAATTTTCAAAGTATTCAAACAAATAATTGCTTTGTTTAACGAGTCCGTAGAGAAGCTATTGACGTTATTTTAAGTATGTCACAGAATAGAATAGAAAAATTAATATAAAATCATTACAATTAATTTGAATAAATTTCAAATGTTTGCTAGATCATAAGATTTAAATCCTATTGGAGTATTGCTTCATGAATATTGTCAAATAGCAATATTCAAAACCTTTTCTCTTTAATATGCAACGTGGTTTTCTTCGTGGGCTGAAGTAGGCCAGTTGCGGTCCAGGATTACCTTTTCAGGATCCACAAAACTTAAATAATAACACACTACTTTTATTCCTTTGCGGGTTTTTATTAACAATTCTTATTTATATACAATGTAATTGTGGGTAAGGGCAATGAGTGGGCTGAAGTGGCGGCGACGACTGGTGGGGCTTCGATTATGAAGAACTGTGGGCTGTCGATGGGTTGGCTGGTGACGATGATGGGCCGGTGATAGGACGAGGCGAATGGGTCGGCGAGCTGATGGTGCGGTGTCGGCTGGTGTCGACGAAGAAGCGCTATCGTATAGCCTTATAGAGGAAGGGGGGATAGGAGAAGGTAGTGGGGAGTTAATTACAAAGTTTGGATGCGAACGAATCGCGTTAGGATGAATCGGTTGTTGCTATCGGAAGTTCGGCTGCGGTCGTTGCTACTCGCTTTATTATTCGTCAAGCCTCGGTTGATTTATGCCATCGTCGCGACAGACCCACATTCTACCAATTAAATGGAAATTACCAACGAATAATTCAAAAAACGTTGGGTGATGAAAGTAGCCTTCCTTCGAGACCTCTTGTACTTTATGCAAGCAATGACAACTGTTGCAATGCGTACAGTGACGCAAAGCAAGCAATTCTGTACAGTGGTCCGAAGGATGAACAATGGGGGAGTTCAACAAATGGGGTACCGTAGTACGAAGGATCAATTAACTTAAAAAACAATATGTACGAGCAATTGACTCGTTCCAAATACTCTACTAATTTTTTACGGGTATATTAAAAAAGTTTACCAACCCGTTTATAAAGTATCGAAAAATCAATTTCCGATCAAATAATCAATTTCCGATCAATCAGGGCAAATCCTATAAAATAATAATTGTTGAAAAGCAAACATTTTTAAAATAATAAAAAATTGGAGAGGTAGTTTAAATTCCCCCAATTTAGTTACCATTGGTACACGCTGCACTAAAATGGCGAAGAAACCCTGATCGAAATTATGGTCTTTTTTAGTACCAACCTAACTCTCCAAAGTGCCCCAAGAGCAACATTCCAACGGATGGTCAATGAATATGAACGGGGAGTGCCCATCGGCAATAATATAGGCGGCGCTTCGGTGTTCGGAGAAAACCAAATTCGGTACTCTAGCACGAAAGTGTCAGTTATGTCATTCACAAAATTTATTAGAATTAAAAACAAGTATATACGGCCGTAAGTTCGGCCAGGCCGAAGCTTATGTACCCTCCATCATGGATTGCGTAGAAACTTCTTCTAAACGCTGCCATCCACAATCGAATTACTTAAGTTGCGGTAACGCTTGCCGATGGCAATGTATCTTAAAACCTCCTAACACAATCTTCTAAATTGTATGTAAGTCCATACGTGGTATATATTACATCAAAAAAGATCGATCCAATACGTATTTAATTCAGTTTGATAAAGTAGACATAAAATTTTGACAAAATTTTCTACAGAAATAAAATTTTAACAAAATTTTCTATAGAAATAAAATTTTCTATAGAAATAAAAATTTTGACAAAATATTCTATAGAAAGAAAATTTTGACAAAAATTTCTACAGAAATAAAATTTTAACAAAATTTTCTATAGAAATAAAATTTTGGTAGATTATTTTTGGCTCTAGTGGCAACCATGATTATGAACCGATATGGACCAATTTTTGTGTGATTGGACCAATTTTGGTATGGTTTTAGCGACCATATACTAACACCACGTTCCTAATTTGAACCGGATCGGATTAATTTTGCTCCTCCAAGAGGCTCCGGAGGTCAAATCTGGAGAACGTTTTATATGGGGGCTATATATAATTATGGACCGATATGGTCCAATTCTGGCACGGTTGTTAAAGATCATATACTAACACCATGTTCCAAATTACAACCGGCTTGGATGAAATTTGCTTCTCTTGGAGATTTCGCAAGCCAAATCTGGGGATCGGTTTATATGGGGGCTATATATAATTATGAACCGATGTGGACCAATTTTTGCATGGTTGTTAGAGACCATATACCAACATCATGTACCAAATTTCAGCCGGATCGGATGAATTTTTCTCCTCTTTGAGGCTCCGCAAGCCAAATCTGGGGATCGGTTTATATGGGGGCTATATATAATTATGAACCGATGTGGACCAATTTTTGCATGGTTGTTAGAGACCATATACCAACATCATGTACCAAATTTCAGCCAGATCGGATGAAATTTGCTTCTCTTTTAGGCTCCGCAAGCTAAATCTGGGGATCGGTTTATATGGGGGCTATATATAATTATGGACCGATGTGGACCAATTTGTGCATGGTTGTTAGAGACCATATACCAACACCATGTACCAAATTTCAGCCGGATCGGATGAAATTTGCTTCTGTTTTTGGCTCCGCAAGCCAAATCTGGGCATCGGTTTATATGGGGGCTATATATAATTATGGACCGATGTGAACCAATTTTTGCATGGTTGTTAGAGACCATATACCAACACCATGTACCAAATTTCGGCCGGATCGGATGAAATATGCTTCTGTTAGAGGCTCCACAAGCCAAATCTGAGGGTCCCTTTATATGGGGGATATACGTAAAAGTGGACCGATATGGCCCATTTGCTATACCATCCGACCTACATCGATAACAACTACTTGTGCCAAGTTTCAAGTCGATAGCTTGTTTCATTCGGAAGTTAGCGTGATTTCAACAGACGGACGGACGGACGGACATGCTTAGATCGACTCAGAATTTCACCACGACCCAGAATATATATACTTTATGGGGTCTTAGAGCAATATTTCGATGTGTTACAAACGGAATGACAAAGTTAATATACCCCCATCCTATGATGGAGGGTATAAAAATTATGTGTTTTCACTGTATCTTAGAAAATACGGTGCGAATAATAATAATATTTACAAATAAACAATTTGGTTTTAGTAGAGAATAGATATATGTTTATACAACTCATCTTTTTTTTACCAAATATATTTTTATCAGAGGTAAATATTATTTAACTTCCAAATTGAAGTTTTTTTTCTAAATTTTTAGTCAAAATTTGAATTTTATACTTGACTGAATTATTACTCAGAATTTCCGGAAAAACGACAAACTTAATTTCATAGAATTCGGTCAAAATTTAATTTTTTTTCTGGTTGTATCTTAAAACATACAGTGCGCATGTAAGTGTTAATTGAGGCAAACAATTTATTTTGTATAATTATATGGTACCTTTCTTATAACATCGTAAGAGTTTATACTTTTTTATAATTTTTCGATTATAATTATAGGTGGAATTTTAAGTCAGATTTAAGTCAAAATTTAATTATTCAATGAATAGTATGTATATAAAAAGTAATTATTTCCGACCAAAATGTTCACTTATATTTTTAAATGGTAGTTTTTATTTATTTAATTAAAATGTAAATTGTGATAATTATTATTTTAATTGAAAACGTAAGAAATAATTTTCTTAAGCTTTATAATTTTCTTAAGCTTTATTTTTCAACATCAATCAACTTTTAGATTAGTAATATTTTAGTAATGTGTTTTTTTTTGTGCGAAATTTGGTTTGTACATCGATAAGCACTTTTTGGATATTTAATGGCTTAGTCCACGCTTATTTGTTTAACCTGTGCCACACTGTGGAATTATAAGTTAGGATAGGGGGCATATTAACTTTGTCATTCCGTTTGTAACACATCGAAATATTGCTCTAAGACCCCATAAAGTATATATTCTTGGTCGTGGTGAAATTCTGAGTCGATCTAAGCATGTCCGCCTGTCCGTCTGTTGATATCACGCTAACTTCCGAACGAAACAAGCTATCGACTTAAAACTTGGCACAAGTAGTTGCATTGATGTAGTTCGGATGGTATTGCAAAGGGGCCATATCGGACCACTTTTACGTATAGACCACATATAAACCGATCCCCAGATTTGGCTTGCGGAGCCTCTAAGAGAAGCAAATTTCATCCGATCCGACTGAAATTTGGTACATGGTGTAAGTATATGGTCTCTAACAACTAAACACAAATTAGTCCACATCGGTCCATAATTATATATAGCCCCCATATAAAGCGATCCCCCGCTTTGGCTTGCGGAGCCTCTAAAAAAGCAAATTTCATCCAATCCGTCTGAAATTTGGTACATGGTGTTATTATATGGTCTCTAACAACCAGACAGGAATCCACATCGGTTCATAATATAAATCGATCCTCAGATTTGACCTCTGGAGCCTCATGAATGGGCAAAATTCTCCCGATTCGGTTGAAATTTGGTACATGGTGTTAGTATATGGTCTCTAACAACCATGCAGGAATTGGTCCATATCGGTCCATAATTATATGTAGCCCCCATATAAACTGATTGAAATTTGGTACTGGTTGAAATTTGGTACGTGGTGTTAGTGTCAATATTTTTATTACTATACAAATTTTTTTAAAGATTTTATTTCTATAGAAAATTTTGGCAAAATTTTATTTTGTCAAAATTTTATTGCTATAGAAAATTTTGTCAAAATTTTAGTTTTATACAAAATTTTGTCAAACTGAATTATAAACTTATTTAATCGGCCTTTTTATACCCTCCACCATAGGATGGGGGTATATTAACGTTGTCATTCCGTTTGTAACATCGAAATATTGCTCTAAGACCCCATAAAGTATATATATTCTGGGTCGTGGTGAAATTCTGAGTCGATCTAAGCATGTCCGTCCGTCTGTTGAAATCACGCTAACTTCCAAACGAAACAAGCTATCGACTTGAAACTTGACACAAGTAGTTGTTATTAATGTAGGTCGGATGGTATTTCAAATGCCCCCTTGGGACCCCATATAAACCGATGTTCAGATTTGGCTTGCGGAGCCTCTAAGAGAAGCAAATTTCATCCGATCCGGCTGAAATTTGGTACATGGTGTAAGTATATGATCTCCAACAGCCATGCAAAAATTGGTCTACATCGGTTCATAATTATATATAGCCCCCATATAAACCTATCCCCAGATTTGGCTTGCCGAGTCTCTAAGGGAAGCAAATTTCATGCGATCGGGATGAAATTTTTAACATGGTGTAAGTATATAGTATCTAACAACTACGCATAGTATAGTATCTAACAACCCCGTCTTGGCTTGCGGAGCCTCTAAAAAAGTACATTTCATCCGATCCGACTGAAATTTGGTACATGGTGTTAGTATATGGTCTCCAACAACCAGGCAGGAATTTGTCCATATCGGTTCATAATTATATATAGCCCCCATATAAACCGTTCCCCCAGATTTGAATTCCGGAGCCTTATAGATGAGCAAAATTTATTTGATTCGGTTCGTGGTGTTTGTTTATGGTCTCTAACAACCAGACAGGAATGGGTCTATATCGGTCAATAATTATATGTAGCCCCTATATAAATCGATCCCCCTATATAAACCGATCCGGAGCCCCTTGTAAGAGCAAAATTCACCCGATGCGGTTGAAATTTGGTACGTGGTGTTAATATATCGTCTGTAACAACCATGTCAAAATTGGTCCATATCGATCTATAGTTATATATAGCCGATCTCCAAAAATAATCTACCAAAATTGTATTTCTATAGAAAATTTTGCCAAAATTTTATTTTTATAGAAAATTTTTTCAAGATTTTATTACTATAGAAAATTTTGTCAAAATGTTATCACTATACAAAATTTTTTTTTTCAAGATTTTATTTCTATAGAAAATTTTATCAAAATTTTATGTCTATAGAAAATTTTGTCCAAATTTTATTACTGTACAAAATTTGTCCAGATTTTATTGCTATAGAAAATTTTGTCAACATTTTATTTCTATATAAAATTTTGTCAAACTGAATTATAAACGTATTTAATCGAATTTTTTTATACCCTCCGTCATAGGATGGGGGTATATTAACTTTGTCATTCCGTTTGTAACACATCGAAATATTGCTCTAAGACCCCATAAAGTATATATATTCTGGGTCGTGGTGAAATTCTGAGTCGATCTAAGCATGTCCGTCCGTCCGTCCGTCCGTCCGTCCGTCCGTCTGTTGAAATCACGCTAACTTCCGAACGAAACAAGCTATCGACTTGAAACTTGGCACAAGTAGTTGCTATCGATGTAGGTCGGATGGTATTGAAAATGGGCCATATCGGTCCACTTTTACGTATAGCCCCCATATAAAGGGACCCTCAGATTTGGCTTGTGGAGCCTCGAAGAGAAGAAAATTTCATCCCATCCGGGTGAAATTTGGTATATGGTGTTGGTATATGGTCTCTAACAACCGTGCAAAAATTGGTCCACATCGGTCCATAATTATATATAGCCCCCATATAAACCGATCCTCAGATTTGGTTTGCGGAGCCTCTAACAGAAGCATATTTAATCTGATCCGGCTGAAATTTGGTATATGGTGTTGGTATATGGTCTCTAAAAACCATGCAAAAATTGGTCTACATCGGTCTATAATTATATATAGCCCCCATATAAACCGATCCTCAGATTTGGTTTGCGGAGCCTAAAAGAGAAGCAAATTTCATCCGATCCGGCTGAAATTTGGTATATGGTGTTGGTATATGGTCTCTAATAATCATGCAAAAATTGGTCCACATCGGTCCATAATTATATATAGCCCCCATATAAACCGATCCCCAGATTTGGCTTGCGGAGCCTCAAAGAGAAGAAAATTTCATCCGATCCGGCTGAAATTTGGTACATGATGTTGGTATATGGTCTCTAATTTCAAATTTCATCCAATCCGGTTGTAATTTGGAACATGGTGTTAGTATATGATTTTTAACAACCGTGTCAGAATTGGTCCACATCGGTCCATAACTATATATAGCCCCCATATAAGACGTTCTCCAGATTTGACGTCCGGAGCCTCTTGGAGGAGCAAAATTCATCCGATCCGGTTCAAATTAGGAACGTGGTGTTAGTATATGGTCGCTAACAACCATACCAAAATTGGTCCAATCACACAAAAATTGGTCCATATCTGTTCATAATCATGGTTGCCACTAGAGCCAAAAATAATCTACCAAAATGTTATTTCTATAGAAAATTTTGTCAAAATTTTATTTCTATAGAAAATTTTGTCAAAATTTTATTTCTAGAGAAAATTTTGTTAAAATTTTATTCGGCTCATAATAAAATTTTTATCATTGTCAAAATTTTATTTCTATAGAAAATTTGGTCAAAATTTTATTTCTATAGAAAATTTTGTTCAAATTTTATTCGGTTCATAATCATGGTTGCCACTCAAGCCAAAAATAATCTATCAAGATTTTATTTCTATAGAAAGTTTTGTGAAAGGTTTATTTCTATAGAAAATTTTGTTAAAATTTTATTTCTGTAGAAAATTTTGTCAAAATTTTATGTCTACTTTGTCAAACTGAATTATATACGTATTGGATCGATCTTTTTTGATTTAATATATACCACGTATGGACTTACATACAATTTAGTAGATGGGGTTTAGGAGGTTTTAAGATACCTTGCCATCGGCAAGCGTTACCGCAACGTAAGTAATTAAGCAGTGTTTAGAAAAAGTTTATACGCAATCTATGATGGAGGGTACATAAGCTTCGGCCTGGCCGAACTTACGGCCGTATATACTTGTTTTTGTTTAAAATATACCCCGTATGGACTAACTTACAATTGAGAAGACGGTGTTAAGAATTATTCTTCTTGGTGGGTTCACTGTTTTTTTTTTCAGTGCATATATATCTTTCGCCCGATATCTGATAAAATTAAATTCTAACTGAGCTTTCTTCATTTGATTAAAATCGGTTCAGATTTTGATGTAGATATGGGAGCTAGCTTTCGCCCGATTTAGACTCAAATGACTACTGAGGCCAAAGGTTTTCTCCAGTTTACTTGAATTTTTACTCACGAAGTAGTATTAACATTATAGCAACGTGTACCATATTTGGTCGAAATCAGATCAGATTTAGATATAGCTCCCATATATATCTTTCGCCAAATATGCACTCACATGACCCCAGAAACCAGATTGTTAACCTTATTTGCTTGAAATATTGCATAAGGAGTAAAATTAGTAAATTCGGCAAGTGCGCTTAATTAGATTGAAATCGTTTAGGTATAGCTCCCACTTATTTTGCACCCGGTATGCACTTATATGGCTCCAGAAGTCAGAGTTTTACCCTGATTTGCATGCATTTTTGCACAAAGAGTAGAATTAGTTGTATCCTCAATGGTGCTAAATTTGATTGAAATCAGTTTAAACCCATATATATGGCTTTTCGAATTGCGCTAATATACACAGAAAAACACTTTTTGTCTTCAATCACGAAATTAAATTTTAATTGAAATTTCTTCAATCACAGAAATTATGATAATAATCATTAGCTGATGGCCTCTGTAGCCAATGCTACTATTGTAATATTATTCTTATATTATACTATAAGTCTAATTTTGTAAATAAATAAATGATATTAATCAACAACTTCAATTAAATTAAATTAATACATGCAATTAAGAATTAACTTGATAATATTAATTTCTGTGATTGATTTTTTTTTTAACCAATTACATTTCTAATTGAAAATTTTTTAGAATTCAATTAAAATTGTAATTGGAAAAATTTTGGTATTTTTTTTTATGTGTAGTCAAAAATACCCACATTTTCCCTGCAAAATCCCCACAGCTAGGTAACAACTTTAAAAAACAATTTTTTAACTCGCTGTTTTCATAGTTTTAATGACTAATTTTAACTTTTTTGTCTCAAAAAGATTAGAAACAGATTACGAATGAATAAAATGGTAGAAACTATTAAAATTTTGTCGAAAAAAAATACCAAATCCAGTCTAGAAAATTTGCTAATTTTTGATAATATTTGAGGTAAAACGTTTCAGACAAGCATTAGAAAGCATAAAAATCATAAACATTGTAAAAATTATTTATTTGGCAAAATATTGCAAAATTTTTTAATTCACATCGAAAACACTGAATTCGAATCACACCTTAAGAAGTGATGCAAATTCAGTGCAACGGCTATTGAAATGGTGGACATCCGTCCTATGACAAACCCATGTTAAATTCATCGCTTTTACGCCAACTTTGCACCACTTCCGGATCCAAAAAGAACATTTTCACTACTTTTTTGGCGACACTTTTTTTGTTGGCGTATTGTATATGGGGTCATAAAATGACCACAACCTGTTATGGGTAGACACCTACAATAAAAAGTCTTATGGTATGGTCACACAGGGAAAATATTTTGACAGAAATAAAAAAAGAATTCGTCGCCACAGTCAAAGCAACAAATGTTTTTAGCTGATATTATATACAAAACATCACAATATTTTCCAAAAACTGCATCCATTTTTTCGAAAGTATTCCTGGAAAAAGATTTGACACTCAATTCGGGCAAATATTTGCCTAGTGTGACCATACACTTAGAGACATAATATTTTAACAAACTTAGTCCATTCGAACAAAAACACAAACTTGTATGTAAAAGTTTATATTTTGTTCAGAATAGAACCCTATTTATTGATTTTGGAAGAAATCGGATTAGATTTAGATATAGCTCCCATATATAGTTTTTGCCAGATATGAACTTATTTATATGGTCCCAGAAGTCACATCTTTTTCGTATTTTACATTGCAACAATCCAAAAAAGGACGAACAAGTAGATTTATTTTTAATTTTTATTTATTTATTTATAATTTGTTATTATTTATTTTTAATTTTTTAGACAATGCAACTTTGTTCCTGAGAAAACAAATCTATTCATTCAGTGTAGAGCTGCACCAAAATTGCCCATCCTCTTTGCAACTAAGGAAGCTTACAGAATTGCATTCTTACATTTGTTAAACAAGTGCAAACCAATTTAAAGGTAAATAAATATTTTCTTAAAAAAAATAACCATTTTTTTACATTGATTAAACAAGTATAAAGCAATTTAACGGTAAATAAGTATTTTAAAAAATTGTGTACCATTTTTATGAGCCAAGTTTTATTCTAGAATTTTTGGTTTATTACATAGCTCTTACAAAGTTGGTAAAAAATTAATTTTCCCATGAATGAGTAAGTTACTTTGTTTTATTTTTCTACAATCTTTTTTTCGCTAGTTACTGTTGGATGAATGCTAGATATGAGAATAGTAGCAACATGATTGGCTTTGTAGTTTATGAAATGTTTCAACATTTTGGAAATTCTTATGCACCAAACTAACAAACTACAAACGGGATTTATTCAGAATTTTTAATAGAAATGGATGGGAAATGCAAATGATGCATTTTAATACTAACAGTTAACATAAAATTGAAACAAAAATTATAGTAGTTCTTGGCCAGTCCGATGAGCCGACAAAAACAAGAACACACATTTTAGAAAAGCCGCAATTTAGTTTCTTGTACTGTCTTATTTTTACTCAATACACCTGATCCATCGGTATTTTTACTTGTTAATACATTTTTTTTCTGGCTCACTAAGTCTAAAGCGGAACGAACTTCAACCAAATATGGTGTGCATAGTTATGTTGTTAATTGGACTAAAACTCAGCCCTAGACATTGATCACAAAAATGTGTTCACAGACAGACGGACATGGCTAAATTGACTCAGGGCGACCCTGAGCATTATTGCCAAAGACACCATGTGTCTATTCATTCTCCTTCTGTTGCAAACATATGCACCAACTTTTAATACCCCGTTCAACAGTGTGGCGAAAGTAAACTATGTTATGGGAAAAATGAACTATTCAACTGCATTGTATTCGAAAATTTGAGATTAATTAATTTAACGAACATTTTCTGAAACTTTTGAATTTTTAACTACGATTTACGAAATGCATCCTTTCCAAAAATTAACAAGTATATATGGCCGTAAGTTCGGCCAGGCCGAATTTTATGTACCCTCCACCATGAATTGCGTAGAAACTTCTACGAAAGACTGTCATCCACAATCGAATTACTTGGGTTGTGGTATCTCAAATCGTTTCCTAATTTTGTGAATTAGTCCATTCGTGGTATATATTAGACAAAAAAAGGTATGTGTAGGTAAGTCTACAAATAATTACGAATCGATATGGACTTTTGCACGGTACGTAGGTCGCTTATATGGGGGCTATATACAGTTATGAACTTGATATGGACCAATTTTTGTGTGATTGGGGATCGATTTATATGGGGCTATTTATAACTATAGACCGATATGGACCTTGTTAGGCATGGTTGTTAACGGCCATATACTAATACAATGTACCAACTGACTCGGATGAAATTTGCCCCAAGAGGCTCCAAAACCAAATCTCGGAATCGGTTTATATTTGGGGCTATATATGATTATGGCCTGATAAGGACCACTTTTGGCATGGTTGTTAAATATCATATACTACCACCACGTACCAAATTTCAACCAGATCGGATGAGTTTTGCTTCTCCAAAAGGCACCGGAGGTCAAATCTGGGGATCGGTTTATATGGGGTCTATATATCATTATGGACCGATTTCGACCAATTTTTGCATGGGTGTTTGAAGCCATATATTAACACCACGTACCAAATATCAACTGAATCAGATGAATTTTGGTCTTCCAAGAGGCTCAAATCTGGTGATCGGTTTATATGGGGGCTATATATAATTATGGACCTTGCATGGTTGTTAGAGACCATATACCAACACCAAGTACCAAATTTCAGCAAGATCGGATGAAATTTGCTTCTCTTTGAGGCTCCGAAAGCCAAATCTAGGAATCGATTTATATGGGGGCTATATATAATTATGGACCGATCTGGACCAATTTTTGCATGGTCATTAGAGAAAATATACCAACACCATGTACCAAATTTCAGACGGATCGGATGAAATTTTCGTTTCTTAGAGGCTCCGCAAGCCAAATCGGGGGATCGGTTTATATGGGGGCTATATATAATTATGGACCGATGTGGACCAATTTTTGCACAGTTGTTACAGACCATATACTAACACCATGTACCAAATTCCAGCCGGATCGGAGGAAATTTGCTTCTCTTAGAGGCTCCGCAAGCCAAATCGGGGGATCGGTTTATATGGGGGCTATATACAATTATTGACCGATGTGGACCAATTTTTGCATGGCTATTAGAGACTAACACCATGTGCCAAATTTCAGCGGGATCGGATGAAATTTGCTTCTCTGAGAGGTTCTGCAAGCCAAATTGGGGGGTCCGTTTATATGGGGGCTATACGTAAAAGTGGACCGATATGGCCCATTTGCAATACCATCCGATCTACATCAATAACAACTACTTGTGCCAAGTTTCAAGTCGATAGCTTGTTTCGTTCGGAAGTTAGCGTGATTACAACAGACGGACGGACGGACATGCTCAGATCGACTCAGAATTTCATCACGACCCAATATTTCGATGTGTTACAAACGGAATGACAAAGTTAATATACCCCCATCCTAGGGTCATTAGCGTAGCTAGACAATTTTCCTAGGGGGGGCTATAGCCCTCCTAGCTTAAAATTAATAGACTGAAGTTATAGATTCACTTAACCCTCTAATGCCCAATCCTGCCTTTAGGCGGGCTTCGTTATATGAGGAAACCTTTAGTAAAACACACCTTAAGCCAACAAAACTGGGCAAAATAAAAAGAAAATTGCGTTAAAACTGTATATATTGAATTTTACCGTATAAATTTTTCTTGTGGCAAAAAAATTGGGGCAGTAGAGGGTTAATATTTTATTTTATAAAAATGAATAAAAAGTCAGACTATATAACTAGACCATTAATTTATAATAAAGCATCTAATAGTTCCATAATTTTTCCCAGCAAAAAAAAAAAAATTGGAAGTTGTTCTAAAGACACAACTTTATGGTAAAAGCACTTCCAAAAATGTCCTGATTAAGATGCTAATTGTTTTAGCTATACAGGAAGTTTTTAAATTCAATTTCTACAACTTTTTTCATATTTTTAATGGGTATTTTTTTTAAATACGTTAAAAAAGGGTAAAAATTAATAACATTTTGAAGCAAAAAAGCCATATCTATTCTAGAAATAATAATTTTTGAAAATATTCGAGGTCAAACGTTTCGGTGTAAGAATGCATTAAAAAAATAAAAATTTTTTATTTGGAAAAAATTTTAATTCACATTCAAAACACTGCATTCAGATAACACACTAAAAAGTGATTCAAATTCAGTGCAACAGCTGTTGAAATGGTGGACATCCGTCTTAGGACAAGCCCATGTTAAATTCATAACTTCTGCGCCAATTTTCCACCACTTCCGGATCCAAATATAAAATTTTCACTACTTTTTTGGTAACGCTTTTTTGCTGGATATATAAAAACAATGGAAAATCGTAAATAGGTTTTCAAATTCTGGAGGAGGGGGGGCCAAAAATTTTTCTGGAGGGGTCTAAGCCCCTCCCCAGAGGCCTTCCTACGCTTATGCCTAGGGTGGAGGGTATAAAATGAACTAAAAATAATGAAAAAATCTTAGGCACCAGATAATTACCATTTTAACCACGCAGTAGTTCATTCTTACTATTTTTGGGAAGTGTACGAAAAACTTCTGCTTTCGTTAGCACTGAACTTATTAATATGTCATTGAAATTTTAATTTTCAAAATTTATTTGAGATATATTTGGAATAAAGAAGAATTCGTTGGGTTGGAGACAATTTCCTACAATATTTTGAAAATAAACTAAAACAATAAAAGTTAATTTTAGGATCTGTTTTACAACTGACTTTTTTCTCTGTATATTCCGATCAGTGACATTTAGCATGGAAAACTAACTATGCTGGCCATCCCTTGTAAATGTTATCAAAACACGCCAATGTCATTATTGAATTGAATCAAAGACAGTATTTGTTTTGTATCATGATAGAATTTATTTTTCGCAGTAAAATGTAACAATTTTCGTTATTGCATTTTTTTACATAGCCAACAAATGGCAAATAAAATCTATTTACTTTGTTTGATTTGATAGCTCTTGCTATTGCCAGCTATTTGGATAATTCTGTTGCATTTAGTTCTTCAATTTTGCATCTGAAGTTTATGTACTGCACGTTGGTCATAAATAACGTATTTATGACTTTTGTTAGTAAACTTTAAATTCACTTTAGTACCAATTTCCAAAATTGACTTTAAACATGGTATGATTATATGGTTGATTTTGTAAGAGAAATTTATGTGACACGTGACTACTTACATGCACTGATTTCAGGGAGGATACCATACCAAAAGAATATACGCACACGAATATAGTAAACAAATACATTGCATTTTTCGAAAAAGAGTTCTTATGGTAAGAATGTGTTATGCAAGAAATCTTGGTCTTGAGATGAATTGATGAAACCAAGAATGTGAATTCACCAAAAGTCGAATACGATTTTATAGCTTAACCCTTTTACTACCGATGTCCACTTAGAAGGACATTCGAAAAAGACACCAAATTCTATTTTCCCACTTAGTTTCGATTTATTTCTCGATGTTATTTTAAAGTAGAGGCTTTAATCTAAATAAGCTATAAACATTTTCCATAAAATACATTCTTATAAACTTCTTTAACAATAATCGAAAAATATGAAAATTTGTATGTTTCTGGTAAATGGACATTTATACAAAAACTATAGCTGATACTTTTTCGGGTTCTTTTTTGTATTTTTTCTCACACTTTGAGAGATATTATAGGCCAAATAGCGCTTCTTGTCGTAATGCCATTTGGTCACAATTCAAGAATCAAGTTTTCAGAACCAGCTCATATAGCTTTTGAAGTAATTGAGGTAGGATCTCAAAATGACAATTTTTATTTTACATGCTGTTAGTACTAGTAAAAACAGGAGAAAAATTTAAGTTTTTAACATTAGGTTTATTTCGGTAGTGAAAGTGTTAATTGTTTGAAGGCTAGAACTACTTAAAAACATATGGGAATTGAATGTCGAGTGGTCCGTGGTGCACCCACCTCAGTAATGCTGGTGACATTTCTGAGGGGTTCAAAGCTTATCTAAGTGGTTTCAGTGCAATTTGGAACGCCGTTCGGACTCGGCTATAAAAAGGAGGTCCCTTGTCATTGAGCTTAACATGGAATCGGGCAGCACTTACTGATAAGAGAGAAGCTCACCAATGTGGTATCAGAATGGACTGAATAGTCTAAGTGAGCCTGAAACATCGGGCTGCACCTAACCTAACCTATTGTAGATATAACTGCCATATATACTCGTAGTTATCACCGATCTGGTCATAAATCGGATGATAAACACGCCAATATCATTAAAGTTTATTCAACTTACATATATTAGAATATTTTGTGAGTTTAGGAAAACCTGCAAAATATTAGCCAATTAGGTTCAGATTTAGATATAACTCCCATACATATATATTTCGTCCAATATGCACATTTATGGTCCCAGAACCCAGAGTTTTACCCCGATTTGCTTGAAATTTTTCACAGGAAGTACAATTGATAGCGTCATCATGATATCCATATGAAGGTATACAAAAGCGATCAGTCAAAGGATACCGAAACGGACAAGCCTCCGGTAGAGTCAGCAGTGAAAAAAATCTCCTAGCGAAGCCGAAGGAGACATAAAACCTGCAGACTATGGCGAAAATCATATGCGGGAAGTTTCTACAGGCTCAAGCCTCACCAAAGCTGAACCGCGGATTGTTGCGAGAGTCACCGAGATCTGTGAAGAGGAAGCCCTTGATGACTCAATTGAAGCGGCTGATGTGACGGTGGTTGAAAATTTGGATGGTTCTACGGTTCCTCCAGATAAATCTTCACCATTGTAAGGCCGCTTGTGTTGCCTTAAAAGTTCTCCTGATGAAAGGAGACATAGATATAGTTCTTATTCAAGAACCATACATATATAAGAACAAGATCTGTGAATTAAGCACTCCGGGTTTCAAACTTTTGCATAATACCGGTAACGATATAAATCGAGCATGCACTGAAAAAACAGTGAACCTTTTCCGTTGAAAAATGAACTAAACTGTAGTAATATTGACCATGATTTAGCCCTTAAGATTTTTTTCAACTTGTCCAGTTTATAATTCTCTTAAATTTTAGTTCATCTATAACATTGTATTTTAGTTCATTTTTACAACACCATAAGATTTATATACCCCTACCAAGTTTTATTATTTTGGTTTACTTGTTTATTTTTTGGTTAACAGTCTCTTTAAAATGTCGACGACTAAACTATTTTTAAATCAATCATTCCACAGTACAGAGAAATTAAATAATTAAAGGAACAACAAACCGTTTTACTATTATGAAAATTTTCATACATTAAAATTAAACTTTCTTTAAGCAAAAGTACTTTATTATAAAAACTTATGATGAAAGTTTTTAATACAATGTTTTTTGTGAATAAAAATTATGACCACGTGGAACAGAGAGTAGTTCATTTGAACTCGCTGTATGGACATTTTGAGTTATCCTTTTTTTATTCATCGTAGGTAATTTTTTCACATATATTGCTGGCAAAAAATGGAAGCAACAATGAAAATTGTTAAAAATTAACACCATGTAATGAAATATAATTTTTTAATTCATCATTTTAGCTTGTAACTTACCATATTTGGGGACATTTTATCAAATGGTGTATGTAATTCAACTTTTCTTTGGAAAACGTATCTCATAAAATTTGTACCTGAAACAATTAGAGAAATAATGAAGTATTCTATATAAACTCATAAAACTGTGTTGTTATCGATGTGAAGGATATAATAAAATAAATATTCTAGTTGAAAGACAGCCAAAGTTTTAATGTAAAACTTACCAATTCTCTATTAAATTGTACGCTTAGGGGAAATAAAAAATGTTGTCCAAATTTACTTGGATTACTCTGAAATTAAATATTTATTTTTTACATTAAATAAAATTATTAAATAGGTTTCAAATGAAAAAACTAATAATATGCATAAAAAAAAACAAATATTCTGGTTAACCCTAGACAGTCATCATTCGTCAAAATGATGTCACGTAATTTAATTTTCGATTTAAAATGCATTTCAGTCTATTGGGAAATGGTAAATTTAAGTTATACTAATTCGACCGTTTTATGAATTTTTGTTTTATACTAATTAAAACCAAATTGAGTAAGAAAATAAATTCAAGTTTCGCTCACGATGAAAATTATAGCGTCTTGAAATGAGCCGTAGTCAAAATGACGAAGGATGACGTTAATGTACAAAAACTAAGGATGGCTGTCCAGGGTTAAAAGAAAGTTAAGGAATCCTTACCAATTCACTATTAAATTACAAGCAAAGGAGTACTAAAAATGTTTCCAAATTTTTAAGGGGTTATTCTGAAATTAAATATTTGTTTTTTACATTAAAAATATTACATTCGTTTCCAAAAAATTTGATTAAAGAAATACTAAAATAAGGTATTAAAAACCTGTAATTTTGATGGTAAAAAGGTAAATATTCTAGTTGAAAGAAAGCCAATTTGTAAAAGAAAACTTACCAATTCTCTATTTTTTAAATTTGTTCGAATCCATCTGGAGTTGCTCTGAAATTAAATATTGCTTTTACAATAAAGAAAAATATTAAACTGGTATCCATAAAATTAATTAATAATAATATACATAAAAAATATTATTTTTAAAAGAAAGCCATATTAAAAAAAATACTTACCAATTTATGACTAAACTATACGCTGAGATATAACAAAAAATTTCCAAATTCATCTGGAATTGAATATAAATTTTTACATTGAATAATAAAAATTGCAATACACTTTCAATTTCAACATATTTTCCTAAATATTCTTAATAACTTTTTTCTAAACTACCGATAATATATTAATAACTTTCATTTAAAAGGTTTAATAAACAAACACCAAAAATCCAAAATATTCCATGCCTTTATATTGCCTTGTTGCATACCTGCTTAAAAGATGCAACAACCCACGCCAACGCCAACTATACAACTGAAGCATGCCAAACAAAACCAAGCAAAGCCAAAACATTCCTACAACAACAAAAACACATGTGCCTTTATTGAAAACAACACCTCATCCAGCCAAATAAACCATCCGCGTATAAGAAACATACACACAAACCACTAAATGAACAAAAATAAAAACAACCTCACGCTCATGTATACATAACATACCAGCTCTCGCTACCATTTCTCATTAATGCATTACTCTCACTCAAACAAAATTCAAGTAACATCATCTTTACATTAATGACATTCCACTATGCCGATAAAGATCTCTGTACTATGCATTAGTTCATCGCATCTTATGACAATTTACTCTAAAAATAATATTCGTAAAGGCACACCAGTTTATGAACGATGAAACGTTTAATTTAAAATTTGCAAAATCTTCATGAAATGTTATCTACCATTTTTGACGAAAATGTCTATAAATTTAATTTCATGTGAACTAAAAATATTTCATTGGGTAATTTTTTACCAACAATTATTAACTATAGGAATTGTCAGTACGAAATTGCTATCCACTTTCAAGTTCATTTTTCGTAAAAAAATATTTTCTCATACAAAAAAATCTTATAGTAAATTGCACTTATTATTTAGAAAATACTTTACATTTCACAAGTAGTTTTATAGCATGACAAACGAATTTTTAACTACCAGTTAAGAAATTTTTTAAGGAAATTTCCATCGTATTTTGTAGGCCATGAACTAAACGATTGCTACTTAGAATTTGTAAAATTTCCTTTCGAGTAGTTAATTTTCGTTGAAGATACGAAAAATGAACTAAAATTCTGGAAAATTCTTGTAATAAATTATTGTAAAAATCTTCTTAAATTTACGAGACACTTTTTTTTCTGTGTGTATAATTGCTAAAAACGAACTAAACTTGTTTCTGCTTCCTTCATTGAGCAATGCAGACACTGTCGTAGCCAGTCTAGAGATATCCACATGCAAATATTGGGTATCTTCGGTCTACATGGGACATGATAGGGATATGCCACCCTGTGCCGTTAAGACCTTAGTTGAGGAGTCACTAAAAACAAAGACAAAACTCATTATGGGATGCGATGCAAATGCACATCATAGTATTTGGGGAAGTAGTGATACTAATGCAAGGGAAGAGTCGCTAATAGAGTTTATTTTGCGTACTAACCTGGTAGTTTGCAATAAGGGAGATGCACCAACCTTCGTCACCAGGAACAGACAAGAGGTTTTGGACGTAACGTTGACCTCTCCGGAACTGAATGATAAGATATCTGAGTGGCAAGTTTTGAGGGAACATAGCTTCTCAGATCATCGCTACATCAGTTTCAGATTGGCTGTTCGTACTTCAAAGACCATATTTCCGCCAAATGTTAGGAAAGCTGATTGGAATAGGTATAGGGAATCGTTCAATTTGATGATACCGGAAGTGCCGGAGACAAATACGAGCACTGTGCAAGATATCGAACACGCAGTGGAGCGGATTACTAAGGCCTTCAACATTTCACTGAAAGCTGCATGCCCTAGAGGAAAGCCAAGGGGAAAAATCGGCCGCCATGGTGGACTACGGAGTTAAGTAATATGAGGAAATCCTGCAGGAAGCTCTTTAACAAAGCAAAGTCCACAAGAGCTCCGGAGGATTGGGACACTTACAAGATGAATCTGAGAGAATATAAACGAGAACTGAGAAGGTCTCAACAAAACTCTTGGGATGATTACTGTAGCAGTATTGAGAATACGTCAGAGGCTTCCAGACTACGGAAGGTACTAGCATCCACTAACACCGCTCCAGGTTTCATTAAAACATCGGAGGGAAATTGGACAACGTCCAGTGAGGAGACGTTGGAGGTACTTTTGGACACACACTTCCCTGGAAATCAGACGGTTGAACCATGTTCCGGCGGTGTAACAGAGGCTCAGCGATCATTTCCTATCGAGGAAATTGTGTCGGAATCTAGAATAAAATGGGCTTTAAATAGCTTTGGACCATTCAAATCCCCCGGACCTGATGGAATTACTCCGGCGGAGTTACAGGCAGTGGCTGAAAGAATTATCCCCTGGTTGACGGTGATATATAAACAATGTGTAAACTTAGCATATATTCCAGAAAAGTGGAGGGAAACAAAAGTCGTCTTCATACCTAAAGCAGGAAAAGCCTCTCACTCGAGTGCGAAGGATTTCCGACCAATCAGCTTATCCTCATTCCTACTTAAGACCCTGGAGAGGATGATAGACATGTATCTTAGAACTAGCGTGGATTCAGGTTTGCTCTCGAAACGACAGCATGCATACTCGAAGGGCAGGTCTACTGAGACCGCATTGCATGAACTGGTCAGCTTTATTGAAAGCTCACTATCTGTCAAAGAATACACAATCGTGGCGTTTCTAGACATCGAAGGGGCGTTCAATAATGTCCATCCGAGCTCGATATTAAATGGACTGAAAACTCTGAATGTTGTAGGCTGTTAGACGAACTTCTAATGAAGAGACGTATTTCAGCCACACTAGGGCAAGCAAACATACAAAGGTATGTGAACAGAGGCACTCCCCAAGGAGGAGTTCTATCACCTCTTCTTTGGAATGTTGCTATAAACAACTTTTGGTTTCTCTAGAAAAAGAAAGGATAAAAGTAGTGGCATACGCAGATGATGTGGCGCTAGCAGTCAGGGGAAAATTCCCATCCACAATCAGAGATATTATACAGAGAGCTCTCCGGATGACTGAGAAATGGGCGAAAGATAATGGTCTTGGTGTAAATCCAGCAAAGACAGAAATAGTCATGTACTGCAACGATCGCAAAACTCCTACGGTTAGGCCCATTTCCTTAGGGGGTACTGGAATTCCCTTTGGTGAGTGTGCAAAATACCTTGGCGTTATTTTGGACAGGAAGCTGAATTTTAGGCTTAATATTGAAGAGAGGGCGAGAAAAGCCACGGTAGCTTTGTATTCGTGCAAAAAGGCAATAGGGAAAAAGTGGGGACTAAGACCAAAAATTGTGCATTGGCTATACACGGCAGTGGTTAGACCTATAATGCTATATGGTGTTGTAGTCTGGTGGCCGGCACTTCAGAAACCGACTTGTTTAGATAAAGTTCAGCGTATGGCGAGCTTATGTATCTGAGGCGCATTTAGTAAGACAGGAACAGACTCCCTTAATGTCATGCTACATCTATTGCCTTTAGACATTTTGGCCAAACAGTCAGCTGCAACAACGGCTGTGCGGTTGCGCGAGCTATCGCTGTGGTCGGAAAAAATGTATGGTCATAGTTCGGTCCTCAAAGTAATGCCAGATGTGCCTAACGTAGTGGATTACACCCTGGCAAAACCACTTTTCGACAAAAAGTTTGAAACTCTAATTCCCAACAGTGAGGCGTGGTGTACACAGACCCCGGGGAATAAAAGATATATAGATTTCTATACTGATGGCTCCAAATTGAATGGACAAGTGGGGTTCGGAGTATATTCTAAAGATCTGGAAATTCGAATAGCGAAAAGATTACCTAATCACTGTAGTGTTTTTCAGGCTGAAATATTGGCAATAAGAGAGGTGGTGAATTGGCTGAGAAGTAATGTTCCAACAAATATTGGCATTAATATATACTCAGACAGTCAACCTGCAATAAAATCCTTGGACCCTGTGTTCCTTAACTCAAAAACGGCCATAGACTGCCGCAAATCTCTCAACGAGATGGCTGAGCAGTACAATATTCACCTAATATGGGTGCCTGGTCATAGGAACATACCGGGGAACTGTGAAGCAGATGTGTTAGCAAGGCTAGGAACTACCTTACATATTCCAGGGGAACTAGAATCTGTTGGTATGCCTCTGGCCACCTGCAAGCTCTTACTGCGTGAGAAGGCTGTTATGATGGCCAATATTCGATGGGAAAATTGCAATGGTTGTAACGACACCAAGCAAATATGGCCCCATTTAAACTTAAACCGCACACTAGATATGCTAGTGTTCTCAAGGCGTCAGATGGCACTCCTAATATCTGCTATAACGGGTCGCTGCCTGATAGGCGAATTTGCAAAAACTATAGGTGCGAAGTATAATGACTATTGTATAAGCTGTCATGACGTGGAGGAAAAGGAAGCAATTAAACACCTCTTGTGTGAGTGTCCTGCTTTTTGTGTAAGGCGTAAGCGAATTTTAGGAGCATATAGCTTTAGATTACTGGCTGACCTGGAAAACGTTAACTTAAGCAGTTTGTTAATGTTTTTGGAACAATCTGGTTGGTTCAACAGAAGAAAATAATAGAGAAGGTTCAGTGGTTAAGACTAGAAGTGTCCATATGTAATAGGTACTTTTAGTTAAATGTGGTATCACAATGGACTGAATAGTCTAAGTGAGCCTGAAATTTTATCGGGCTGCCACTTTAACCTAACCTAACCTAACCGTCATCAATTGTGACAAATTTAGTTGAAATCGGTACAGATTTATATATAGGACCCACAGAGGCCAAAGTTTTACTTCGATTTACGTGAGACTTTGCACAGGGAATATAATTTATGTTAATAATAATAGATACATGCCAAATTTTATTGAAAGCGGTTCAGATGTAGATATAGCCAACATATACAGTCAGCAAAAAAAAAAAATTTACACCAATCAATTTGAAATAAATTGTAAAAAAAAACATGAAAAATAAAATATATGAAGTTAATATACATACGAGTGTATGTATTATACTTTCAATTAAAGCTTTGGATTCGGGCTTCAAAATAGAAAGAAAATTAATTTAGATTTAGTTCTGTGTAGACAATAAATATTACAAATTTTCGATATTTTGTATGGTAGCCCTTTGTGTTTTGTACCCAAAATCAAAACTAGGCTCCGACCTACATCAGTAACAACTGCTTGGGCCAAGTTTCAAGTGGATAAATTGTTTCGTTCGGTAGCTAGAGTGATTTCAACAGACGAACGAATGGACGGACATACCTAAATCGACTCAAAATTTCACTGCGACCAAGAATATATGGGGTCTGAGAGCAATATTTTGATTTATAAAGGGAATGAAAAAAATGTATGCCCCCATCCTATGGTGGAGGTTATAAAAATTAAATAGTGTATCATGAGTTCTGGTTAGGCTGTCCAAATAACTGGGTTTTTGAAATGTCGGTTTTCGGTTTATCTGAAAATCCGATTATCTAAACAACCGGTTTTCGGTTTTTTATTTTCTTCAAAGCGGATCAAACCTAAAAACTGAAAATTAGTGAAAATAAATTTTAATCACTCATTTTATTCAAAAAATAAAGAATTAACAATTATTTGTAATAAAATGATAATTTTGAAACAAACTAATGATTAAGCCTATACTTCCAGTGTGATAGAAAAATTTAATTAAGTTAAAATGTTCCCTTTGTAAACGATATTTTTCATGAGACTTAACGCTGAAGAGGTCACACTACACGTCTTCAGTGCACTGTATATATTGGAAAAAAAATATTTCTTATATAAGGAGCGAATTTTTAGACAATGACATTTTCTTTCCAAAGATTTGAAAACTTCTAATAAATTGGGGTTTATTTTCTCTCAAAGAAAGGGCTTTGCAACACAGCAAAATTACGTTAGACTAAAATTGCGATCTGGAGGAAAATATGTACCGTTTTATCGAAAAATGCTAATGTGTCGTTGTTTTTCATATTTAGTACCTCTCTACAAAAGGATCCACTTTCGGAAGAAAATATGACAATGTAGATAGAAAACTGGTTAACGGATGGCCAAACCCTAGTTTTTGCGATTAACCGAATATGCGAGGTTGTGCAATTGAATCCATTTAACCGGTGTCGGTGTTGGATAGCCAAGTTCTGATCATTGTTATCGGTTTCAAATTGACAGAATTTGTTTGACAGGCAAGTACAGAAGTCAATTTTAAAAATTGATGATTATTGGTCAGCGTTGTAGTCATACTGTGAACTGTATTCTTGAATTGTTGGTGACGTGAAAACCAAATTATAGAGGGCGAAAATGTCTGACAGCTTCCGATGGTGGTGTTATCGATATTTTTCCACCTCTAGGTTAGGTTATGGTTAGGTTATGGAGGATGACACGAATCCGAACTAGCGGATTTGTGCCCACTTAGACCATAGTTGGTCCATTGCGGTTCCTCAAACTTCTTTCGATCTTCCTCCTTGTGTCTGCCCTCTTTCGGCCAGAATGAGTCCATTTTATGATAACGTATCCTTCGGACGCGCCTAGGTGCTCCACCCCGAAGCCTTGATGAAGACGAGAATATTCCTCAGGCTGCATTCTCGCAAGTCGGTCATAGTCTGAAAGAAATAAGAGTCCAGTATCTTGTTTCTTCTGAAAGATAGTGCTGGACATTGGCACAGGAAGTGAAAAGAATCTTCCCTAGCCTCGGGGTCCAGACACCACCTACAAGTATCATCATTAGCTAAACCGATTCTTACCATGTGTTTTCCCAAAGTGTTGTATCCCGTTATGATGTCTATCATAGACCTCACATCTTCTCTCTGCAATGACATCAAGATTTCAGAGTTTCTACTATTATTCTCGTCCCATATCAGTTTGGTTTGTTCACAGCCAATAGAAGAAGCCCATCGTGTCTTCCATAAATTTTCATATTTGCTATTGATCCTGTAAATAAACAAAGAGAGCGGAGGAAAAACGTCCGAAATGACGTTATCCGTACCACATGCGCCTTCCTTAGCCAGTATATCTGCCTCTTCATTCCCATCTATGCCATAATGTCCAGGTACCCAGCACAGAGTTACATTATGCTGTTCAGTGAGAACCGTAAGCTCTCTACGACAGCGGCTGACCACCTTCGACCTTATGTTCGTATTGCTCAGGGCCTTTATAGCTGTCTGTCTATCGATGAAAATGCTGATATCGCATCTAAATAACGACATCATCGATAGAAGCTACGCAGCTTTTGCAATAGCAAATATCTCGGCCTAAAAAATGTTGCATTGTTCGTCCAACTTAAAGGACTCCTTAAGTTCCAACTCCTTGCAGAATATTCCGCTGCCTGTACCCTCGGCCATTTTTGACCCGTCAGTATAGATGTTGAGATTTCCAAAGAGTATCCTAGTTTCGTTCCAGTCCTCTACGCTCGGGATAATTGATTCCAGGTCGCTCTCAAACATATGCCGTGACGCCATATAGTCCGTTCCCATATGTCGTCTGGCATACACTATCAGTTCAGTGTGACTGCAGCCCGTGCTCTCCAATGAGTCCAGGCCCTTCAGTCTGATCAGTATGACCTCCGCGGTCCTCCTAATATGCAGGTCCAGTGGACATATCCCCATCAATACCTCCAGTGCGGTGGTGGCCGTTGTCCTCATCGGTTCGGTCATGTTGATAAGGGCCGTTCTATTTATCCTGCCCAATCTCAGTATATGGTTGTGGTGGTTAGTGATGGACCACCAGATATGACAGCTGTGTAAAGCCAGTTGAAAAGGGACGGTTTCATTCCCAACCGCTTCCTAACAAACTTCTGACACGCGTATCATGCCGCATAGGTCTTCTTCATACGATCCGGACAATTCAGGACAATCCCCAGGTAACGTGCCGATTTCGAGATCGTCAACCTCGTACCCTGAAATTCTGGATCTTTCCAGTCTCTTTTTCCTTGTAAAGAGCACCAAATCCATTTTCCTTGGATTTACTCCTAATCCACCACCACTAGCCCATTCCGCTAGAGATTTCAGTGACTCGCTCATCATGTCCGAGATCGTGTCCAAGAATTTGCCTGAAACCATTATGACAATGCTATCCGCGTACGCCACCACATTTATGCCCCTATTACTCAGGGCGCTAAGAATCTCATCCACTATAATTAGCCAGAGCACAGGTGATATCGCTCCTCCCTGAGGAAGTCCTCTCGTCGTGGTCGCTTGTCGTTTGGAATCTGCCAATTCCGCTTCGATGTTCCTATGGCGTAGCATTGTCTCAATCCAGTTCGTTACGATCTCGCTCACATCATTGCTTTCTAGAGCAAGTACTACTTTCTCGATCTTTGTGTTGTTGAAGGCACCTTCAATATCTAGAAAAGCCGCCACCTCTAACACCAGTAGCACAATATATATCTAAGGGTTTGGCCTTTCCAATTTATATGTTATGCTTCACAATTTAATCACGTTTTCAAACTATTCTATTGTACCCATGGTAAGTAATAACATTTTCAGTGTTTCACTTCCCAATAAACAATTTCTTATTCATCAAGAGAACACTTCGAATTTCAACCCTTACATTTTCTATGAAACAAAAATCGTATCCAAAAAATAAATATGTCCTTTTTGTTGAAAATTAATATCTAAACCAAAACAAATACTCACACTCTATTTGCCACCATTTACCACAATACAAACAAATTGTTCGTGTTATATAGAGAAATCCCATGATTAATCAGAGTGCTGGCGAACAAAAGCAAAACTACCAAAGGCAACAGTATTTTCCATACTCCATGGTATAAATTCATTCATATTTCCCAGACTGGATACGCTTAGCGGGCATAAACTTTAATAATGTTCTTTAAGCTCCAACTAATAACTTGTCCTGCCAAATGAAGTACAAGGAAAAAATTGCAAAGAAAATTAATCCAATGTGGAGCGGGGTAGAAAAAAAGAACCAAACGATACAGCATAAGAGAGTGTTAAATATTTTTGGCTGCATACGCGGCTTTCGAAATTGGATAAGTATTCATCTCATGGTGTTGTTGTATGTACGAAAAAACCTTTGCTGTAGGAGAAGAACGAACTACAAGGATACAGTACATCTGCGGTAACAAGGCACGGATTGATACACGGACGAAAAAGATTATTTTTCATATGTTTGGGTGTAAAAATTATATGTTTGGAACTCAAATTTTTAACACATTATTTTTAAGTACAAGCATATAAAAATTGGCCTCTGTGGTCATATGAGTGTAAATCGGGCGAGCTATATATGGGAGATATATCTAAATCTGAACCGATTTCAACCAAATTTGGCACGCATAGCTACAATGCTAATTTTACTCCCTGTGCAAAATTTCAATTAAATCGGAGTAAAATATTGGCCACTGTGGTCATATGAGTGTAAATCGGGCGAGCTATATATGGGAGTTATATCTAAATCTGAACCGATTTCAATAAAATTTGGCACACTTGACTATAGTACTAATTGTTCTTCTTGTGCAAAATTTTAAGCAATTTAAGGTAAAACTCTGGCTTCTGGGGGCCACATAAGTCCATATCGGGCGAAATATATATATGGGAGCTATATCTAAATCTGAACAAATTTCTCAAAAATAAATAGGGTTATATTCTGAGCCAAAACACATACTTGTGCCAAATTTGAAGTCGATTGGACTAAAACTGCGAGCTAGACTTTGATTACAAAAATGTGTTCACAGACAGACGGACATGGCTATATCGTCTCAGGAGCCCACCCTGACCATTTTTGTCAGACATCATGTGTCTATCTCGTCTCCATCTGGGTGTTGCAAACATATGCACTAACTTATAATACCCTGATCTACAGTGTGGTGCAGGGTATAAATAGAAATAATACTTGCCGCGGAAAAATATATTTTTACCACATCTAAAACATATATTTTATGTTTTCATTAAAATTAAACTTAATACCCAGTTTTTTAACCTAGCTCCCATATAAACCGATCGCCCGATTTGGGGTTTTGAGCTTATATAACCGTATTTTGTATCCAATTTGTCCAAACATGGTGAGTATCGGTCCATGTTTTGGTAAAGCCCCCCATATAGACCGATATCCCGAGTTTATTTCTTGGGCTTCTAGAATCCGTAGTTCTTATCCAATTTGGAAATCTGGAGGTATTCTCGAACCATAAAGAGGCGTGCCAAAAATGATGAGTATCGATCCATATTTGGTATAGCCCCATATAGACCGATTTCCCGATTTTACTTCTTGGGCTTCTAGAATCCGTAAGTTTTATTTAATTTACCTGAAATTGGAAATCTAGAGTTATTCTAGGACCGTAAAGAAGTGTGCCGAAAATGGTGATTATCGAACCCTATTTTGGTATAGCCCTCATATAGACCGACCTCCCGATTTTACCTCATGGGCTTCTTGAATCCGTAGGTTTTATCAAATTTGCTTGAAATTGGAAATCTAGCTATATTCTAGGAGCCGAATATATTGTGTATCGGTACAGTTTTTGATATAATCCCCTTACAAACCGGCCCTCTGATTTACGGTCTAAATTCTAGAAATTTGAAAAAAAGGTGCCAAGAACTAAAAAATTTCGTGGAAGTGAAAATTATATGAGGGAATAAGCACAATCTTCTTTGGGAGAAAGTTCTTCTAAGCATATATTATATTTGGGTTGAAAATGCTTATAATATATTCACATAAAACAAATACATATAATAATATTTCACCAATATCCAATAATAATATTTCGGCAATATCCAAAAACATATAGTTTTTGGGAAGACAACATTATTGAATTTAGTACAAAATGTTTGGAACTTTGATTGCTCAAACATTATATTGGTTAGACCAATATGCTTTCAAACATATTATATGTTAGAAGAAATCAAATATATAAATTTTTGGGCAATACCCACACATTTACTTGCTTGAAGCAAAATGTGTTTGGTAGTATATGTTACTGAAGCGATTATTTTGTCTTATATAAAATTAAACGAAAAATACTGGTATTCATATGTTTCGGACATATATGTTAATATGTTACAAAATATTATGTTTGGGACATCACATTTTCTTAAATATAATGTCTCTGGATTTAAACATATATTAATGTAGAAATTTTGTAGAAACATATATATGTCAGATAGGGCAAGAGCGAATAGATAAAAATATAAATTATTTGAATATTTATTCGAGCTTCTTGTCCAATAAGTCCGAGTAAATTTGTAGTAAAGGGTGATACGGTCAAAATTTGGTCAAGGGAAAACGCGTGTAAATCGGTGAAATCGTTTATTTAAAAAATCAAATTAAATTTCTTTTTCAAGTTCAATTAGTATAAAATTCAGGAAAAATATTCAGTTAGGCTTGCCGGACCTCACGCTTGACACCTGCCATCAGATTTTGTACAGCCACCTTGTCCACCTTCTTCGCCGCAGAAAGCCAGTTGCCTTGAACTGCTGCTCGTCTTTAGCAGTTTTTTGGTCTTCTTTAGGTTCCGCTTGACAATAGCCCAGTATTTCTCAATTGGGCGGAGCTCTGGCGTGTTGGGAGGGTTCTTGTCCTTGGGAACCACCTGCACGTTGTTGGCGGCGTACCACTCAATGGCCTTTTTACCGTAATTGCAAGATGCTAAATCCGGCCAAAACAGTACGGAACAACAGTGTTTCTTCAGGAAAGGCAGCAGACGTTTATTCAAACACTCTTTCACGTAAATTTCTTGGTCGACAGTCCCGGAAGCTATGAAAATGCTGCTTTTCAAGCCACAGGTACAGATGGCTTGCCAAACCAGATATTTCTTTGCGAACTTTGACAGTTTTATGTGCTTGAAAATATCTGCTACCTTTCCCCTTCCTTTTGCCGTATAAAACTCCTGTCCCGGAAGCTGCTTGTAGTCGGCTTTGACGTAGGTTTCGTCGTCCATTACCACGCAGTCAAACTTCATCAGCATCGTCGTGTACAGCCTCCGGGATCGCGCTTTGGCCGTCGTATTTTGTTTATCATCGCAATTTGGAGTCACTACCTTCTTGTAAGTCGATAGTCCGGTTCGTTTTTTGGTTCGATGCACGGTTGTAGACGATACACCCAGCTTATTTGCGGCATCTCGAGAGAGATGTTAGGGTTTCGCTGGAAACTACCGGCAACTCTCTTTGTCGTCTCAGCGGCTTCCGGTTTTCGATTTCCCCCCGATTCAGACTTCCTGGCTGTCGACAAACGTTCCCCAAAAACTTTAGTTACATTTATAACGGCTGATTTGGCAACTTTTAGCGATTTTGCCAGCTTTGCGTGCGAGTAGCTCGTATTTTCGCGATGCGCGAGCAAAATTTTGATACGCTGCTCTTCTTGCTTGGACGGCATTTTGACAACTGAAGAGTGAATTCCAAAATCAAAATAGGAGCAACATTCTACACACACACCTTCAAAATGAGGGGTGTTCAGGTTTTTTAAATGCAAAATTGAAAGAAATACGACAAGTTTATATTAACCAAATTTTGACCGTATCACCCTTTATAAACAATTTGAAAATTAAGGTGTGATTTTTTTGTGGGTGTTGACATCCAGATGTGATTTAAGAGTAAGCAAAAAACTCCATAAGAAACAGTTTTATTACCTTTACTATGAGGTGCGTCCTTTGTTTTTCATTGACTTTATACTGCGGTTGTAAGACCTCTGGATACATATGGCAACCACGTTTGGTGAGCAATCGCGAACCACCAGAATCAGATATCGAAAATAAATAAGTTAAATAGAACAGCATGTGACAGTCGCTATGAGGACCACAGCCGCTTTAGAGGTACTGATGAGAGTCTCCTCACTCGGTTGCGACAGGGCATATTTATCATAATAAGCCGAAATACAAAGTATGGAGGAGTGGGAGGAAAGGAGATGAATCTAAAATGAACGAAAGAACTGCTAGCAGCATTTATTGATGTGAACTAGGAATACGAGTGTCGTACAAATAAGATAGTGATAGCAGTATCTTACAGGCAGAAATTTCTGCAATCACAAATGCTGTTCTGTTGCTGTTGATGAGGCCATTGTTCAAAAGCGATATCACCTTCTTCATCAATAGCCAAGCATCTATAAATGCTGACATAAGGTGTAAGGTAGTCAGCCGCTGACGCAGAGAGATTGTGGCTCTCACTGAACAGCTTAATGTAACTTTGTACTGGATATCCAGGAATAATGTGAAATGAAGAAACACATAGACTATCTAAGGAGGGCGAATAATGTCCTTGCGGACGTTTTTCTCCGCAGTCTTCATATATTTACAAGATTCATGTCAAATAGGATGACATATGGCGAGGACGTTGGTTCTCTTAGGAAGGTTGTGAGCATACCAAGTTGATATGGGACGAAAAAACCTAGAAACTAGGAAATTCTGATTGCGCTGAACCAGCGTTGCCAGAATTGTTTCATCAAAAACCGCTAGATTTGTCCAAAAAACTAGCCAAAAAAAAAGAGCTAAAAAATGTTAAAAAATAGCTAGAAAAAAAGCTAAATTTGTTTGTATCAAAAGTCACATTTTTGATTGAAATTTAACAAACTTAAATGCTTTACTTCACTTAAAATGCGTATTATTTTAATTGTATTCACTTTAATTCCATTTCTGTGAGACTGTAAGAAAATTTAAGTCATATTAGCTCAGTTGGCGTACTCGATACATTTTGATTACTATCACAAATGTTTACTGGAAGTCCTTCGTTTATATTTCCTAGTAAAAACATTTTTCCCAGTAAACTTGCAATTATCAGCTGGTTAATCATCAACAAGTCCAATGTGCGATATATTGCACAATGTCACTTAGAACTGCATTAGAAAATATCAATATATTTCGTTTTAACTGAATTAATGATAAATTCGTGAACGTGTACACTTCTCCTAATTTTACCCAAGAGAATAAAACCCATTCCAACTGTTTTGCAAGTTTATACTGAATAATTTTTTTCGGAAATTTCCCATACAAACCTATTGTTGTCCAGTATTGATTCCGAGTCAAATTTGAATTTATTAGTTTTTTAGGCTTTTTCTTCATCAACGTGCTAACGACAACTTAAATTTCCAAATTCAGACTCGAATTTAGATAGAAATTATTTTATGTATGTGATTTTAAAATAAAGCTGAGTACTATGTTAAGTTTTCAAGCTGAAATCCAGCTTGTTTTCACGGTTACTTTTTTAATAAATTAATTTAGAAATATAAAATTATTTGCAATCAATTCCTTGGATCTTTTCCATCCATTATTTGGTAAGACTTGAGCAAAATATAAACGTCTTCACAAATATATTTGTACTTTTAGTTTAGTGTTTTGGTGAAAACCCCGAACATAGTACTCACCATAAAATGGTGAAAAACCTCTTCTATTTTTTAACGCTATTTTGCTTTGTGGTATAAGATACAAAAACTCCACAAATTTAAAGACTATTTCATTAATTTTAAGAATTTTTTAGAATTGACCTTAGCCTTCCTTCATGAAAATATACCCATTTTTAAGTTGAATCACTTAACTATAAGGACAAAACGACTTTATCGGCTTTTGGACAAGGAAAACAGTTTATATACACTCATAGAAAAAAGTCTGCTAAAAACAGCAGTCGATGTCTGCTGTTATATTTTTGTACTTCAGGGCGTAATGAACAACAATTTATAAAATTTTTAGGTTATAAAATTTTCCCCAAAGCCTATTTAAGAACCAAAAGTAGTTTTTGGTATAGTTTTGCACTGTGATATACTTACAAGCTCCTAAATACGACCAGCAAACATTTTGTTTGCTGTTATGCCTCAATTCGATAAATATTCAGATTTTTGGTCAAATACTATAGATATTCATAAAATATTGTGTTAATTATGTTAGGATAGCTCCTAAGTTGACATTTTTATTTGTTTTAGCCAAAATAAAACATGTTTTAGTGTAATCGGGCTTCAAAAATAGCAGGAAATGTTTGCTATTTCAGCAAACAATGACTGCTGTCCCTGTTTCAGCAGACTTTCTGCTGTTTTAGCAGACTTTTCTGCCTACTAACAAATTTCTTTGGGTGTAAGAGAAATTCACAAATGCTATTATAACCAAAATTCGCGTTCGTATTTTAAGGACATGAAATCTATGGCCTCACAATATTTTTTAGTGTACAAAGCAATTCACATCTACTATTTTAATTTAGTAATATCATAATAACTTTAGAATATTATAATAACATAAAAGGGATACACGAGTCAAATGCTAATATTCCTAATAATTTATTGACAGTTTATATAAGGAATTTGTATGGTAATAGTAGATTTAAAGTTTACGATAACTTTTATGAATACGAGGAAAAAACTTTATAACAAGGTGTATGTGCTGCAAAAATGTCCGCATAATGGCTGTAATAATTATTAATGTTTCAATTGAACTTTGAAATATGTGGAAAATCTTATTCTGGCAGCAAGGCTTAGATAAAAACGAAGTTTTATCAATATTTCAATAGGAACATGTCGAAAATAAAAAAAGCCAAAAATAGCTAAAAGGGTCATGCAAAAAAGCCAGAAAAAAAGCTAAAAGCTAAATGCATTTTTTTCCCGCTAAACGTCTTCATAAAAAGCCAAATCTAGCGGGAAAAAAGCTAAATTGGCAACGCTGCGCTGAACAGAAAAGGGTTGAGACATTTAATTGAAATTATAAGTGGAGACTTGGGAAATATATGATAAGTATTGGCCTCAAAGATGATGATATTTGCAGATGGTGTCTGGACCCTGAAATTATGGAAGATTCGTACCACTTCCTGGGCCAGTATCCATCTTCACCCAAGAATTGTCATTCTATACAACTTATAGTGGCGCAGTGGACGCCCGAAAGAGGTGGTTACCGACGAAAACATCAAAAAAATCCACAAAATGATTTTGAATGACCGTAAAATGAAGTTGATCGAGATAGCGGAGGCCTTAAAGATATCAAAGGAACGTGTTGGTCATATCATTCATCAATATTTGGATATGCGGAAGCTCTGTGCAAAATGAGTGCCGCTCACATTTGACCAAAAACAACAACGTGTTGATGATTCTGAGCATTTGAATGTCGAAATCGGCCCCATATGAAGAAGAAAAAAGTGTTGTTCCACCAAGACAACGCACCATGACACAAGTCATTGAGAACGATGGCAAAAATTCATGAATTGGGCTTCGAATTGCTTCCCCACCCACCGTATTCTCCAGATCTGACCCCCAGCGACTTTTTCTTGTTCTCAGACCTCAAAAGGATGCTCGCAGTGAAAACATATGGCTGCAATGAAGAGGTGATCGGCGAAACTGAGACCTATTTTGAGGCAAAACCGAAGGAGTCTACCAAAATGGTATCAAAAAATTGGAAGGTCGTTATAATCGTTGTATCGCTCTTTAAGGGAACTATGTTGAATAATAAAAACGAATTTTGACAAAAAAAATGTGTTTTTCTTTGTTAGACTGGGGACTTATCAGCCAACCTGTTATGTCTTCCTGGATAGTCAATTTCTCAGCCTGAAAACTTACAAAAAAGAGAAGAAAGAACTGTTTTGATAAAACTACACACTTTGCTTAACATCAAAAGAAATTGTTGTAAAATAACTCTTAGGTACTCCAACAAGCAATCCCTTCACGAGCTTAAAGTAGATTTTATTCCATGACAAAGAGTTATAATAGAATAACTTCGCTGGAAGTAGCGTATCATTATGCCACAACGCAATTCAACATTGCGAGCTCCATTATATATTCTCTCCCATTGTTCATATTTTTTTTTTTTTTTTCATTTTGCCGACAGCGTGTTGGGATATATAAACAAAATTATGTTTCGCTAAAAAAACGAATGAAAATCTTAAGGCACGCATTCTCTATGCAGAGGCGTAAAAGCCAAAACCAAATATTACCGAAAAAGAAAAGAAGTAAATCGTTGCTGATGGGCATCCCTAGACTATTTGTCTGTGAACGGGGAATTGAAAATACACAGAGCAATGAATGCTATAACTCTGTTTGGCCACACGAATTGGGAACAACTCAACAGATTTATCCAAAGTTATTTGCCATTACTTATGTTCTCCAAATGGATTATATTTTTAGTTCATGTTTTCTTCTTGCAAATATAATATGAATGTCATAAGAAGTTGGTCACACAAATCGTGAAGAAATTCTTTGGCTGTGAATTCTCTAGGGTGGTTTTATTTAAAGGATTAAGTGTAAAATAAGAACAATGAATATACATAATCCGAAGAACGCTTACCACCAAATAGAGTATATAGAGCAACTGAGTATGAATACTCAGTTGAATAATAATTCAATGCGAAAATTTAAACCACATGTGGATATTTTGCAACTGTGGAATGTACTAAATGTATTGGTAGCTTTTGCTGGCTGATCTTCACTTGGTCACTTGGTCCCATTGGACCAAAAATGAACTGACCATAAAATGAAAGAAGCGGTCTATGATCTTTTTTAACAGAGCAAGCATTTGTATAATAAAATTCAATAAATTGCAAGAGGTGTTCGTTTGATTTTTGATGCATGGTTAAATTATAGGTAGAACTAAAGGAAATTGACAATCTCTTCCCGAGCTTAAAGTAAAGAAGAAATATGCGTTAGCTGTTTATATCAGGTATTGACATAAAAATAATAGCTAAAAGATTACCCTTTACTTCTAAAGGGCCGATCATCCTCAAATATAGCACAGGCTCTTGCTTTGGCTCCAAGGTAAGACCAATTAAGTTTGAAATATGTATACACGGTCGTAATTTCTGTCAGGCCGAAGCTTATCTACCTTCCACCATGGATTGCGTAGAAACTCCTACTAAAGACTGTTATTCACAATCGAATTACTTGGGTTGTGGTAATACTTATTGATGGTCTGGTACCTTAAGACTTCTTAACACCGTCTTCTAAATTATAAGTTAGTCCATACGAGGTATACAATACACAGCAGTTAGTCCATACGAGGTATACAGTACCAGGCAGTAAGTTCGGCCGGGCCGAATCCTAAATACCCACCACCATGAATCAAATATTATAGTTTCCTCTGGAATTTCAGGAGGGTTTTATGACAGATATACTCCCAAATAGAGCAGTTCAACTAGTATACTTACCGACGATAAATTTAAATATTTTACCTATGAAGACTATATTAGATTCTGGATTTATAAGAATCATTTATTTAAGCAATTCAAAGCCCTTAAAAGGCAAAATTAACGAATTACAATGTACTACTTTAATTTTTGTTTGTGTTTTAAAGGAATCATTAACATCTATTGTAGGTGTGCAAGAAAATGATGATATAACGCCTTGATTTGAAATCTAAAATCTGTAGATTTTCATCCCCATTATTACGAGAAGTAAAATCTCACATTCAGTTCCAAGCAATTTTCATGATCAGTGCGCCTTCTATATCCTCAAGAAGTTAAATCGGTCTATATGGAGGCCTTACCAAATGGACCGATAAAATCTAAATCCAAAACACATTTTTGTGAGTCTAGGTTAGGTTAGGTGGCAGCCCGATGTATCAAGCTCACTTAGACTATTCAGTCCATTGTGATACCACATTGGTGAACTTCTCTCTTATCACTGAGTGCTGCCCGATTCCAAGTTAAGCTCAATGAAAAGGGACCTCCTTTTTATAGCCGAGTCCGAACGGCGTTCCACATCGCAGTGAAACCACTTTAGAGAAGTTTTGAGACCCTCAGAAATGTCACCAGCATTACTGAGGTGGGATAATCCACCGCTGAAAAACTTTTTGGTGTTCGGTCGAAGCAGGAATCGAACCCACGACCTTGTGAATGCAAGGCGGGCATGCTAACCATTGCACCACGGTGGCTCCCTTTTGTGAGTCTAAAATACCAGTATATTTACAATTTCAGGCAAATCGGATAAAAACTACGGTTTCTAGAAACCCAATGAGTGAAATCGGGAGATCGGTCTTATGGCGGCTATACTAAAACATGCACCGATACTCACCGTTTTCGGCACACCTCTCTATGGTCCTAAAATACCTCTAGATTTCCAATTTCAGGCAAATTGGATAAAAAACTACGGTTTCTATAAGCCCGAGAAATAAAATCTGGAGATCGGACTATATGGGGGCTATATCAAAACTTGGTCCTATACTCACTATTTTCGGCATACATCTTTATGCTCCAAAAATACCTTTAGATTTACAATTTCAGGCAAATTGGATAAAAACTACGGTTTCTATAAGCCCAAGAAGTAAAATCTGGAGATATTTCTATATGAGGGCTATATCAATATATGGACCTATACTCACCATTTTCGGCTTACCCTTTTATGGTCCTAAAATACATCTAGATTTCCAATTTCAGGCAAATTGGATAAAAAACTACTGTTTCTATAAGCCCAAGAAGTAAAATCTGAGTAACGATATATATGGGGCCATCTCAAAACATGAACCGATACTCACCATTTTTTTGCACACGTCTTTATGGTCGTAAAATACCGTTTTTTATAAGCCAAAGACCCCAAATCGGGAGGTAGGTTTATATGGGGACTACATCAAAACCTGGGCCTGCCTGCAGATAAAAGACGAGTTTGTGAGAAATTTCAGCACGATTGCTTCATTATTGAAGACTGTAGCGTGATTACAACAGACAGACAGCCATACAGACAGACGGACAGACGGACATTGTCATATCGTCTTAGAATTTCTCCCTGATCAAGAATATATACTTTATATAGTCTGAAATCGATATTTCGATGTGTTACAAACGGAATGACAAACTTATTATACCGCCGTCACCATTCTATGGTGGTGGGTATAAAAAGACAGATTAAATACGTATATAATTCAGTTCTTGGACGGTATATATAGGGAAGTTTACAAGTAATTGCGAACCTATATGAACTTTTTCGCGGTAATTAGAGAGGAGGAATTGAAATATGCGGGCTATATAAAATTATGTACATATGTTTGTGTTATGGGATCGGTTAATCTGTGGACTATATATTAGAGGTCTGCACAATTCGATATGTAAATGCAGAGTACACGTGTACTTGGAAAACAATTGGTACACATTTTGATGAACACTAAAAGCCACGAGTAACTTCTTGTTGCTACTCTGATGTCTTCACTACCAACAAACACATATTCCTCTTTCTCTCTTATTGAAGTGTACTCAGAGTGATCACGTCGAGTATGTTACGAGAACAAAACTTCATAGAGTACTCCATGTACCACGTGGAGTTTCAGAAATACAAAAAAACAGTTACTCTCCACAATATATGTTTTCGGTTTGTTATAAAGAACGGCAAACGTTAAGTGAGTGACATACATACCCACCCAGCAAAAAAAAAATTGGAAGTTCTTCTAAAGGCACAACTTTAAAAGCACTTCCAAAAATGTTCTCCCAAAGATGTTCTCTATTTTAACTGCGCAGGAAGTTCATTTGAGTCAATTTTTTATAACTTGCTTTTCTCATATTTTTTATGGGAAATTTAATTTTTGTTTTGTTTTAAATAGGTTAAAAACAGATTAAGAATTAATAAAATGATACAAATTATTTAAATTATGCCGAAAAAATGTTAAATCCATTCTAGAAAACTTGCGAGTTTTTGAAAATATTTGATGTCAAATGTTCTAGACAAGCGTTAGGATATATTAAATCATAAAAAAATTAAAATTTATTTATTTGTCAAAATATCACATATTTTCTTAATTTTCTTAAACACTGAATTCGCATCACACGTTAAGAAGTGATGCAAATTCAGTGCAACGGCTACTGAAATGGTGGGCATCCGTCGTATGACAAGCCCATGTTAAATTCATCGCTTCTGCGCCAATCTTGCATCACTTCCGGATCCAAAAAGAACATTTTCACTACTTTCTTTTTGGAGTCGGAAGTGGTGCAAAATTGACGCAGAAGCGATGAATTTAACATGGGCTTGTCATAGCCTCTTGGAGGAACATAGCCTTTTGTTCCTCCAAGAGCAGAGATCAAATCTGGGGATCGTTTTATATAGTGGCTATATACAATTATGGACCGATATGGACCGTGAGCGTGATTAATAAACCAAATGTCGTCCGTGTATAATAATCCCGCTAACGATCATAAAACGCTAACGAGTTTAATTCATTTACAATTTTATCGTAGTGACACTTATGATGTTAAGAGTTTAATGACGATCTCGGTTATAGTAACGCCACCCCCCGTACGTTTATAACTGTTATTTCAATTTTAACGCACGTTAAGTGATATCCCTATTCAGAAGTTGTAAAACTGTGTATCAAACATATCGTAAAACCGCATTATGTCTCCATATACTCGTGCATTATCTACTCAGTTTATTTTCCCTGTTTCTCCAAAAAGGAGATGGAAATAGTCCTGTTGTAGCAATGATTGCTATGTTTTCGGTTGAGCTCACACAGAATAATCTCAACAAATATTCGCTACATTAAAAGGATTTGGTTTTCTTAGTCTTCACTTTACTGGAAAAATACGTCAAAAACTCATGTTACATGCAACACTAGAATTCCTTTAAGATTTATGTGTACTCTTGATTACTTTGCATTCGGCTAGCAGCTTGCTTACCATGGAAGCGGCCAGCTCCATTGCGGTATCCCAACAGGCTTCTTCAGACATACATAAGCAATATCGCCACTGAAAACTAACACCAGGGAATTTCAAAGCAACGAGATTCGTTTCGTATTTCATTTTGTTAGTTTTTGTTTTTTTTTTGCCCTGTCTTTCCATTTTATCCCCCCCTGTACTTGGCGTTTTTCTGTTGATGTGAAAAAAAGCTACATAAAGTTGTTTATTAAGATGATAATCATGTTTGTTACTGCTACTTCCAGCTGCTGTTTTGTTTTCATTGTCTCTCAATTTAGCAGTCCTTGTCTCTGCCCAACATAGCAAAATTTACTCCATTATTCCAGCAGGAAATGTTTTTCCTTTCTCTACCACTTATGTGTGCAAGATGAGCATTTTAAAAAATTTTGAATGTGAACATTTTACGAAATCCTTTTAAACATGGTTGGGGATATTTAGAGAAGAGGTTTTTACTGGCATTAATCGACTTGAAGATTACCATAAGCACTAACGTATTTCAAAATTTAAAATTGCAAACGTTGGGTATACACACAAAAAATATTATAATTATATATTTAAATATAAACACTTAATAGCTTTCAATTACCTAATAAGTTGCAAAAATTTATTGTAGGGTGTGAACCAATTTTGTTTAGGTTTTAGAGGAATCTTAAATATCAAAATGTGCAAGAAAATCCGATAGAATAACGGATTTGAAATCTAAATTCTATAGATGTTACTCCCATTACTCGAATGAGCACGAAAAGTAAACTCGGGAAATTTCACATCTAGTTCCGTGCAATTTAGAATACAATTTTAACAATTTGAAAACGCCTTGCAAAAAAAAAATAAATGCAAAAATATTATTTTTATAAAAAAAATTAAATTCTCTCTTTCAATATCGCGTTTTCATTTCTTAACCTAGGTTAGGTTAGGTTAGGTTATGTGGCAGCCCGATGTATTAGGCTCACTTAGACTATTCTGTCCATTATGATACCACAGTGGTGAACTTCTCTCTTATCACTGAATGCTGCCTGGAATCGAGCTCAATGACAAAGGGCCCTCCTTTTTATAGCCGAGTCCGAACGGCGTTCCACATTGCAGTGAAACAACTTAGAGAAGCTTTGAAACACTCAGAAATGTCACCAGCATTACTGAGGTGGGATAATCCACCGCTGAAAAACTTTTTGGTGTTCGGTCGTAGAAGGAATCGAACCCACGACCTTGTGTATGCAAGGCGGACATGCTCACCATTGCACCACGATGGCTTATGTCTTAATGTATCTTCAGAGAAGTTCACCACTGTGGTATCACAATGGACTGAATAGTCTAAGTGAGCCTGATACATCGGGCTGCCCCATAACCTAACCTAACCTAATGTATCTAATGACCTTTTAGTATTTTTCACATCTACTACGTTTTTTTTTTACAGGTATATGACGTTTACAACTTTTTGACAGTAAGAACCCCAAAAAATTGCTACGCGCAATATCTCTGCCCATACATATATTTCGTCCGATTTACACTTATAAGGTCCCACACCCTAAAAAAAATTGCTTCTGTAACATATATTCTCATATACATTCTGCATCAAGCATATATATTTTCAGGATTGGTCCAAACAAAATATCCATACATCCACAAATATTATATTTAAAATAAGTATATACCGCCGTAAGTTCGGCCAGGCCGAATCTTATGTACCCGCCACCATGGATTGCGTAGAAACTTCTACTAAAAACTGTCATCCATAATCGAATTACTTGGGTTGCGGTAACACTTGCCGATGGCAAGGAATCTTAAAAAAAACTTAATACCGTCTTCTAAATTGCAAGTTAGTCCATACGGCGGATATATTAAACAAAAACAAGTATATACGGCCGTAAGTTCGGCCAGGCCGAATCTTATGTACACTCCACCATGGATTGCGTAGAAACGAAAGACTGTCATCCACAATCGAATTACTTAGGTTGTGGTATCTTAAAACTTCTTAACATCGTTTTCTAAATTGTGAGTTAGTCCATACGTGGTATATATTAGAGAAAAAAGTTATGTATAAGTAAGTCTACAACTAATTACGAATCGACATGGAAATTGAAATTTGGGGGTCGCTTATATGGGGGCTATATAGAATTATGAATTTGATGTGGACCAATTTTTGTGTGATTGGGGATCGATTTATCTGAGGGATATATATAACTATAGACCGATATGGACCTAGTTAGGCATGATGGTTAACGGCCATATACTAGCACAATGTACAAATTTCAACTCGGATGAAATTTGCTCCTCCACGAGGCTCCAAATCTAAATCTCGGGATCGGTTTATATGGTGGCTATATATGATTATGGACTGATATTGACCACTTTTTGCATGGTTGTTAAATATCATATACTACCACCACGTACCAAATTTCAACCAGATCGGATGAATTTTGCTTCTCCAAAAGGCACAGGAGGCAAAATCTGGGGATCGGTTTATATGGGGGCTATTTATAATTATGGACCGGTGAGGACCAATTTTTGCACGGCCATTAGAGACCATATACTAACACCATATACCAAATTGCAGCCGGATCAGATGAAATTTGCTTCTCTTAGAGGCTCAGCAAGCCAAACCTGGGGACCGGTTTATATAGGGGCTATATGTAATTATGGACCGATGTGGACCAATTTTTGCATGGTTGTTAGATACCATATACTAACACCATGTACCAAATTTCAGCTGGATCGGATGAAATTTGCTTCTCTTAGAGGCTCCGCAAGCCAAATCGGGGGATCGGTTTATATAAGGGCTATATGTAATTATGGACCGATATGGATCAATTTTTGCATGGTCGTTAGAGACCATATACTAACACCATGTACCAAATTTCAGCCATATCGGATGAAATTTGCTTCTCTTAGAGGCTCAGCAAGCCAAATCGGGGGATCGGTTTATATGGGGGCTATATATAATTATACTAACACCATGTACCAAATTTCAGCCGGATCGGATGAAATTTGCTTCTCTTAGAGGCTCAGCAAGACAAATCGGGGTATCGGTTTATATAAGGGCTATATGTAATTATGGACCGATGTGGACCAATTTTTGCATGGTTATTAGAGACCATATACCAACACCATGTACCAAATTTCAGCAGGATCGGATGAAATTTGCTTCTCTTAGAGCAATCGCAAGCCATATTAGGGGTCCGTTTATATGGGGGCTATACGTAAAAGTGGACCGATATGACCCATTTGCAATACCATCCGACCTACATCAATAGCAACTACTTGTGCCAAGTTTCAAGTCGATAGCTTGTTTCGTTCGGAAGTTAGCGTGATTTCAACAGACGGGCGGACGGACATGCTCAGATCGACTCAGAATTTCACCGCGACCCAGAATATATATACTTTATGGGGTCCTAGAGCAATATTTCGATGTGTTACAAACGGAATGACAAAGTTAATATACCCCCATCCTATGGTGGAGGGTATAAAAAGGCCGATTAAATACGTATATAATTGAGTTCGACAAAATTTTCTATAAAAATAAAATGTTGACATAATTTTCTATAGAAATAAAATTTTGAAAAAAATTTCTATAGAAATAAAATGTTGACAAAATTTTCTATAGAAATAAAATTTTGACAAAATTATCTATAACAAGTATATACGGCCGTAAGTTCGGCCAGGCCGAATCTTATGTACCCTCCACCATGGATTGCGTAGGAACTTCTACTAAAGGCTGTCATCCACAATCGAATTACTTGGGTTGCGATAACACTTGCCGATGGCAAGGTATCGTAAAACTTTTTAACACGGTCTTCTAAATTGTAAGTTAGCCCATACGGGGTATATATTAAACAAAAATGGCCGATTAAATACGTATATAATCTAGTTTGACAAAATTTTCTATAGAAATAAAATTTTGACAAAATTTTCTATAGAAATGAAACCTTGACAAAATTTTCTATAGAAATAAAATTTTGACAAAATTTTCTATAGAAATAAAATTTTGACAAAATTTTCTATAGAAATAAAAACTTGACAAAATTTTCTATAGAAATAAAATGTTGACAAAATTTTCTATAGCAATACAATTTTGACAAAAATTTCTATAGAAATAAAATGTTGACAAAATTTTGTATAGAAATGAAATTTTGACAAAACTTAGTATAGAAATAAAATGTTGACAAAATTTTCTACAGAAATAAATTTTTTACAAAATTTTCTATAGAAATAAAATTTTGACAAACATTTCTATAGAATAAACTTTTGACAAAACTTTCTATAGAAATGAAATTTTAACAAAACTTTCTATAGTAATAAAATTTGATAAAATTTTCTATGGAAATAAAGTTTTGGTGGATTACAAAATTTTCTATAGAAATAAAATTTTGACAAAATTTTCTATGGAAATAAAATTTTGACAAACATTTGTATAGAAATAAACTTTTGACAAAACTTTCTATAGAAATGAAATTTTGACAAAACTTTCTACAGTAATAAAATTTGACAAAATTTTCTATGGAAATAAAGTTTTGGTAGATTATTTTTGGCGATATGGACCAATTTTTGTGTAATAAGTCATCGGATATATATAACTAAAGACCGATATGGACCAATTTTTACATGGCTGTTAGAGGCCATATATTGACAAAATGTACCAAATTTCAACCGTATCGGATGACTTTTGCTCCTCCAAGAGGTTCCGGACGTCAAATATATGGGAACTATATATAATTATGGACCGATATGGACCAATTTTTGCATGGTTGTTAGAGACCATATACTAACACCATGTACCAAATTTCAACTGGATCGGATGAATTTTGCTCTTCCAAGAGGCTCCAAATCTGGGGATCGGTTTATATGGGGGCTATATATAATTATGGACCGATATGGACCAATTTTTGCATGGTTATTAGAGGCCGTAAACTAACATCAGGTACCAAATTTCAACCGGATCGGATGAATTTTGCCCCTCCAAGAGGCTCCGGAGGTCAAATCTGGGGATCGGTTTATATGGGGGCTATATATAATTATGGACCGATATGGACCAATTTTTGCATGGTTGTTAAAAACCGTATACTAAGACCACGTACTAAATTTCAACCGGATCGGATGAATTTTGCTCCTCCAAGAGGCTCCGGTGGTCAAATCTGGGGATCGGTTTATATGGGAGCTATATATAATTATGGACCGATATGGACCAATTTTTGCATGGTTGTTAGAGGCCGTATACTAACATCAGGTACCAAATTTCAACCGGATTGGATGAATTTTGCCCCTCCAAAAGTCTCCGGAGGTCAAATCTGGGGATCGGTTTATATGGGGGCTATATATAATTATGGACCAGTTTTTGCATGGTTGTTAGAGACCCTATACTAACATCAGGTACCAAATTTCAATCGGATCGGATGAATTTTGCCCCTCCAAGAGGCTCCGGAGGTCAAATCTGGGGATCGGTTAATATGGGGGCTATATATAATTATGGACCGATATGGACCAATTTTTGCATGGTTGTTAGAGACCGTATACTTAGACCACGTACCAAATTTCAACCGGATCGGATTAATTTTGCTGCTCCGGGAGGCTCCCCAAGCCAAATGTGGGGATCGGTTTATATGGGGGCTATACGTAAACGTGGTCCGATATGGCCCATTTTCAATACCATCCGACCTACATCAATAACAACTACTTGTGCCAAGTTTCAAGTCGATAGCTTGTTTCGTTCGGAAGTTAGCGTGATTTCCACAGACGGACGGACAGCCGGACAGACGGACGGACGGACGGACATGCTTAGATCGACTCAGAATTTCACCACGACCCAGAATATATATACTTTATGGGGTCTTAGAGCAATATTTCGATGTGTTACAAACGGAATGACAAAGTTAATATACCCCCATCCTATGGTGGAGGGTATAAAAATAAAATTGTGATAAAATTTTCTATAGAAATACAATTTTGACAAAATTTTCTATAGAAATAAAATCTTGACAAAATTTTCTACAGAAATAAAATTTTAACAAAATTTTCTACGGAAATAAAATTTTGGTAGATTATTTTTGGCGATATGGACCAATTTTTTTGGGTTTGGCCATTGGCTATATATAACTATAGACCGATATGGAGCAATTTTTGTGTGGCTGTTAGCGGCCATATACTAGCGCAATGTACCAAATTTCAACCGAATCGGATGAATTTTGCTCTTCCAAGAGGCTCCGGAGTTCAAATCTGGGGATCGGTTTATATGGGGGCTATATATAATTATGGATCGATATGGACCAATTTTTGCATGGTTGTTATAGACCATATACTAACACCACATACTAAATTTCAACCGAATCGGATGAAGTTTGCTCCTCCAAGAAGGTGCGGAGGTCAAATCTGGGGATAGGTTTATATGGGGGCTATATATAATTATGGACCGACATGGACCAATTTTTGCATGGTTGGTATAGACCTTGTACTAATACCACATTCTAAATTTCAATCAATCGGATGAAGTTTGCTCCTTCAAGAGGCTCCACAAGCCAAATCTGGGGGTCGGTTGATATGGAGGCTATACGTAAAAGTGGTCCGATATGGCCCATTTGCAGCACCATCCGACCTACAACTACTTATGCCAAGTTTAAAGTCGATAGCTTGTTTCGTTCGGAAGTTAGCGTGATTTCAACAGACGGACGGAACACTTAAAAAAAGTTTACTTGGATCCAAAGATTTTGACCTTCCTTTAAGGATTTTGGTATTGATTCCGAGCGAAAGATGCACCTTCTTTAAAATAAAGACATTTTTAGGGACCTCCCTGGCTTTAAATCTAGGATCGATAAAATTAAAATTGGATACAGATCTCATTCATCGAATGGTTATTCTCTGTTTGCGATATATTAATAAAGGTATTCATGTACAAACAAATACCAGTTTCAAAATCCAAATTATGCCAAGTACTTCAAAGTAAAAACTGTTTTCTTAATGCTAAAAAAACTTTAAACCAAAGATGAAAATCATTAAAATAAGTTTTAGCCTATATTTGAAGCATTTTTATCTTAAATTTATAAATTCAATATGTCAGTTGAGTTAAAGACGATTTCTTTAAATTAAAAATATTTTTCATTATTGTAAGGAATATTTGCCGTACTTCAAAGATCTAAAACTTCAACAGAGGGACGCAAAATTTCAAGATTTGTGTCCTAAATTTAATGAAAAAAATTTTTGAAGCAAGAATTATAAACTTTCTTTTAATTAAAATGTCATTATTTTAAAGAAATTTGTCCTTAGCATTGCGTAAATTTCGAGTCCTAAAATGTAAGTTGCATAATCTTCCATTATAGGTCAATATTTTTTTCAGTGAAGGAAAAGGCATATGTATATATAGACAGGTCACAAACAATTGTTTTTTTACATAATGCATAACATGCCGCTAGTATATAACAAAAAATGAAAATTGCAAATTTTACATGAATATAAAAACAATATACAAAAGGCGGAAAAAATTGCACATCACTTTCAGAAATATATGTAAACAGCTCACAGCTGTTTATCAGATGTAAGCTCTGCCTTCAAAAAATCGATAATAATCTAATGAAGGTATTTGTTATCGATTGTTAGAAAAAAATCATGTTTTTTTCAAATTTGAATTATATGCCGCTAATGAAGCCAAATTAGCCATATATGGCCTCTAACATCCATGCAAAAATTGGTCCAAATCGGTTCATAATTTTATATAGCCTCCATAAAAACCGATCCCCAGATTTTGGCCTGAGCCTTTTGGATAAACCGATCCCGAATCACCCAAAAATTGGTCCATATTAGTTCATAATTGTATATAGCCCCCACATAAAGCGAATTTCGTATTTCACTTCTAGCTCTCTAATTACCACGCAACAGTTCATATCACTTCGTAACTATTTATAGACTACCCTATATATACCGATCAAGAACTGGATAATATACGTATTTAATCGGCTTTTTTGTCTAATATATACCCCGTGTGGGTGGACTGACTTACAATTTAGAAGAGTTTAAATATACCACAGTCCAAGTAATTAGATTGTGAATGACAGTCTTTAGTTTCTACACAATCCATGGGTGAGGGTACATAAGATTCAGCGTGGCCGAACTTACCGCTGTATATACTTGTTTTTTTTTTTTTTTTGTATATTTCCCGGGATCCACGAATCCAGCTCAAAGAAACACTTCATTTGACATGGCATTCATATTAGGCACTTGAACAAATTCAAACAAGTAAGGAAAGTCTAAAGTCGGGCGGGACCGACTATATTATACCCTGCACTGCTTTGTAGATCTAAATTTTCGATACCATATCACATCCATCGCATGTGTTGGGGGCTATATATAAAGGTTTGTCCCAAATACATACATTTAAATATCACTCGATCTGGACAGAATTTGATAGACTTCTACAAAATCTATAGACTCAACATTTAAGTCGGCTAATGCACTAGGGTGGAACACAATGTTAGTAAAAAAATATGGGAAACATTTAAATCTGAACCCATTTTAAGTAAACTTCGCAAACGTTTATTTATGATTTATCGCTCGATATATATGTATTAGAAGTTTAGGAAATTAGAGTTATTTTTAGAACTTTTCGACTAAGCAGTGGCGATTTTAAGTAAACTTCGCAAACGTTTTTTTATGAAATCACTTAATTATAAAGACAACACGACTTCATTGAAAAGTTTATTGACTTTTGGACAAGGAAAAAACTTTATATTAGGGAAATGCGTCTTCTATGCTAAACAAAATTTGCATTCGTATTGTAAAGACATGAAATCTTTGACCTCACGACAAAATTTTTTTCAGTGTGGATATACCATAGATGTCTACAGCTGAACCAATTTTCCCCAAATTTGTCATGCATAGCTAGAATGATAATTCTACCCCATCTACACTGAAGAGTAACTCTTTAGAGTTGCCGATTACTTTTTTAGCTAAATATTAATACATTTTGAAGCAATTCCATAAATATAACATTCAAAGTTTTCGAAGTATTATAGCAGCATCATCTTTATAATTAAGATGTAGCAAACGAAATGAAATTTAACTCACACCAGACATAGGCTACAGTTTGTGATGGCCAGAATTCTCTTACAATGTAATTAGTTAACATTACTTGTTCCTGGTTCCCTTATTGTTCCCCAACAAAGAGGATTGTAATAGGATGTTAGACGAATAATATTTCACTATAATTTATTATCCAAATGCAAGCAACAAAACAAAATGTAAACACATCATATCAGATCAAATGTGGTCCATTTCTGCAACAGACTTGTTAAGTTTAAATATTTAAGGATGAGAGCAAACAATTTTTTGTTTGTTAGAGAAGGACAATAATTAATTTTGTATGAATTGAATGAGGGATTAGTAAAAGTACTCAGGTGAACAAGAAAATTAATATTTTTATGCCTACTGAGTTTGGGAAATTTAGACATCTGTTGATTTATTATAATTTTGTAAAAAAATGAATAATACAATACACTACAACATGAATAATTACAAAAATATATAGTATATCATATGCCATAGTACTATTAGGGATTATACTGATTATTCGTGAAAGACACGTGTTTTCTAATATAATCTTCAAATGTTTGTTTGTCTATCATTTGGCCTTTTTTATGTCACATTAATATTTATGCTATAGATTCAAGTTTAATGAACACGGTGTGTGTGTGGTTGAAATCAAGCAGTTTACCCTTTATTATATTGAAAGCATTTCATTGAATTAATAGGTCCTGTACTCCCAACATCTCAGTGAAAAAAGCATGCCCGGTTCCAAAGATTTTGTACTTACACTAATGATTTTGGTAATGTTTTCGAGCCAAAGAAGCGGAGAATTGAATAAACGCTGCTTTTAAGACAGAATTCTCTTATAACATACATTTAAGTTTTGCGTACTTGTTTCTAGGTAGCAAATTTTAATTTATTCGTATTTTCTGTTATTTTGTCTTCATATCCAATTAAAGTCCCTTAAAACGTGTTCACGACAACATAAGTTTTAAAATTCAGACTCGACTTCAAGTCGAAATTATGTTATGTTTCAAGTAAAAATCGTCCTTCAGATAAAGTGTTTAGAAACGTCTCCTGTTTTTAAACGAGTTTTTGCTTTGTTGTCAAGATTCAAAAAGACAACAAATTTAAAGACAATTTCATTACTTTTGAAAAATTTTTCACAATTATTACCACATTTTATGTTGAATAACTTTATTATAAGAAAAGAAACGACTTTATAGAAAAATTTATCGTCTTTTGGACAAGGAAAAAACTTTATATAAGAGAAATGCGTCTTCTATGCTAAGCAACAAACGTATTCGTATTTTAAGGACATGAAATCTTTGGCCTCACGACTATATTTTTATACCCTCCACCATAGGATGGGGGGTATATTAACTTTGTCATTCCGTTTGTAACACATCGAAATATTGCTCTAAGACCCCATAAAGTATATATATTCTGGATCGTGGTGAAATTCTGAGTCGATCTAAGCATGCCCGTCCGTCCGTCCATCCGTCTGTTGAAATCACGCTAACTTCCGAACGAAACAAGCTATCGACTTGAAACTTCACACAACTAGTTGTTATTGATAGTATTACAAATGGGCCATATCGGTCCACTTTGGCTTGCAGAGCCTCAAAGAGAAGCATATTTCATCCGATCCGGCTGAAATTTGGTACATAGTCTTGGTTTATGGTCTCTAATAACCACACTGAAAAAAGCATGCCCGGTTCCAAAGATTTTGTCTTTACTTCAACAAATTTGGTATTGATTCCGAGCCAAAGACGCGGAGAATTCAAGTAAGGATACTTTTAAGATACAATTCTCTTTTAAATTTGGGTTTTGTGTACTTGACTCTAGGAAGTACATTTTAATTTTTCGCTTTTTCAGCTATTTTTCTTCATATGCCATCAAAGTCCTTTAAAAACAAGTTAACGACAACTTTATTTTCCAAATTCAGACACGACTTCCAGTAGAAATTATGCTGTGTTTCAAGTAAAAAGCATCTTTAAAATAAAGTGTTGAAAAACATGTCCTATTTTTGAACGATTTTTTGCTTTGTAGTCAAGATGCAAAAAGACAACAAATTTAAAGACAATTTAATTAATTTTAAAGAATTTTTCTGAATTATTAAAGTCTAGTTGACCTTAGCCCAAAAAATGTTTCTTTCATGTTATTATACCCATTTTTTAAGTCAAATCACTTAATTATAAGGACAACACGACTTCATTGAAAAGTTTATCGACTTTTGGACAAGGAAAAAACTTTATATTAGAGAAATGCGTCTTCTACGCTAAGCAAAATTTGCATTCATTTTAAGGACATGAAATCTTTGGTCTCATGACAATATTTTTTTCAGTGCACGCAAAAATTGGTCCACATCGGTCCATAATTATATATAGCCCCCATATAAACCGATTCAAAGGTTTGGCTTGCGGAGCCTCAAAGAGCAGCAAAAATTTCATCCGATCCTGCTGAAATTTGGAACATTGTTTTGGTATATGGTCTCTAACATCCATGCAAAAAATGGTCCACATAGGTTCATAATTATATATAGCCCAGATTTGGCTTGCGGAGCCTCTAAGAGAAGCAAATTTCATCCGATCTGGTTGAAATTTGGAACATGGTATTAGTATATGGTATCTAACAACCATGCAAAAATTGGTCCACATCGGTCCATAATTATATATAGCCCCCATATAAACCGATCGGCAGATTTGGCTTGCGGAGCCTTAAAGAGAAGGAAATTTAATCCGATCCGTCTGAAATTTGGTACATGGTGTTAGTATATGGTCTCTAACAACCGTGCCAGAATTGGTCCATATCATACCATAATTATATACAGCCTCCATATAAACCGTTCCGCAGATTTGACTTCCGGAGCCTCTTGGAGGAGCAAAATTTATCTGATCCGGTTCAAATTTGGAATGTTGTGTTAGTATATGGCTGGTAACAACCATTCCGAAATTGGTCAATGTCGGTATATGGTTATATATAGCCGATCCCCAATCACACAAAAAAATTTGGTCCATATCGGTTCATAATCGTGGTTGCCACTCGAGCCAACAATAATCTACCACAATTTTATTTCTATAGAAAATTTTGTTAAAATTTTATTTTTATAGAAAATTTTGTTAAAATTTCATTTCTATAGAAAATTTTGTCAAAACTTTATTACAATAGAAAATTTTGTCAAAATTTTATTTCTATAGAAAATTTTGTCAAACTGAATTATATACGTATTTAATTATATACGTATTTATTTTTATACCCTGCGCCATACTGTGGAACAGGGTATTATAAGTTAGTGCATATGTTTGTAACACCCAGAAGGAGACGAGATAGACACATGGTGTCTTTGGCAATAATGCTCAGGGTGGGTCCCTGAGTCGATATAACCATGTCCGTCTATCCGTCCGTCCGTCAGTCTGTGAACACATTTTTATGATCAAAGTCTAGGTCGCAATTTAAGTCCAATCGCCTTAAAATTTGCCATATGTTCCTAATTTGGGTCAGAATAGAATTCTATTGATGTTGGAAGTAATCGGTTCAGATTTAGATATAGATCCCATATATATCTTTCGACCGATATGCACTAATATGGACCCAGCAGCCAGAGTTTTATACCGATTTGCTTGAAATTTTGTTCAATCATAACACTTAGTCGTATAGTCAAGTGTGCAAAATTTGATTGAAATCGGTTCAGATTTAGATATAGCTCCCATATATATCTTTCGCCCGATATGGACTAATATGGTCCTAAAACCCAGATTTTTGGCCCAATTTGGTTGAAATTTTGCACAAGGAGTACAATTGGTATTATAGTAATGTGTGCTAAATTTGGTTGAAATCGATTCAGATTTAGATATAGCTCCCATATATATGCACTTATATGGACCCAGAAGCCAGAGTTTTATCCCGATTAGCTTGAAATTTTGCACAAGGAGTACAATTGGTAGTATATTCATATGTGTCAAATTTGATTGAAATCGGTTCATATTTAGATATAGCTTCTATATATATTTTTCGCCCGATATGGACTTATATGGCCCCAGAAGCCAGAGTTTTGGCCCAATTTGATTGAAATTTTGCACCAGGAGTACAATTAGTAATATAGTCATGTGTGCCAAATTTGATTGAAATCGGTTCAGATTTAGATATAGCTCCCATATATATGTTTTTCTGATTTCGACTAAAATTATCAAAATACCAACATTTTCCTTGTAAAATCGCCACTGCTTAGTCGAAAAGTTGTAAAAATGACTCTAATTTTTCTAAACTTCTAATACATATATATCGAGCGATAAATCATAAATAAACTTTCCTTAAAATTGCTTCAGAATTAAATGTTTCACATATTTTTGTAGAAGTCTATCAAATTCTGTCCAGATCGAGTGATATATAAATATATGTATTTGGGACAAACCTTTATATATAGCCCCCAACACATTTGACGGATGTGGTATAGTATCGAAAATGTAGATCTACAAAGTGGTGCAGGGTATAATATAGTCGGCTACGCCCGACTTTAGACTTTCCTTACTTGTTTTAAGATACCTTGCCATCGGCAAGCGTTACCGCAACCCAAGTAATTCGATTGTGTATGTCAGTGTTTAGAAGAAGTTTCTACGCAATCCATGGTGGAGGGTACATAAGCTCCGGCCTGGCCGAACTTACGGCCGCATATACTTGTTTTCAGTGAAGTGTTGAGCAAAACATTCTAAAACTGAAATTTGCCACTTTTCTCAATCCGTACTAATTATGTGCCACTAAACGTCATACTTTCTAAGCTAATATGCAAACTTTTCCTGACAAAGGAGAAATTCTAAGACGGTATAACCATGTGCGTCTGACTGTTTGTCTTGTCAACTAAGAGGTATTTCAATTTTCTATGGAAATAACATTTTGACAAAATTTTCTATAGAAATAAAATGTTGACAAAATTTTCCATAGGAACAAAATTTCCCAAAAATTTTCTATAGGAATAAAATTGTGACAAAATTTTTTATTGAAATAAAATGTTGACAAGATTTTCTATAGAAAAAAATTTGGACCAGATTTTCTATAGAAATATAATTCTGATAAAATTTTCTATAAAAATAAAATTTTGATAAAATTGTATATAGCAATACAATTTGCTATATACAATTGGTATTGATTCCGAGCCAAAGAAGCGGAGAATACAAGTAAGGATACTTTTAAGAAACATTTCTCTTTTAAAATCGGGTTTTGTGTACTTGCTTCTAGGAAGCAAATTTTAATTTTTCGCTTTTGCAGCTTTTTTTCTTCATATGCTATCAAAGTCATTTAAAAACAAGTTAACGACGACTTTATTTTCCAAATTAAGACTGGATTTCTAGTAGAAATTATGCAGTGTTTCAAGTAAAAAACGTCTTTAAAATAAAGTGTTGAAAAACATGTCCTATTTTTGGACGATTTTTTGCTTTGTAGTCAAGATGCAAAAAGACAACAAATTTAAAGACAATTTCATTTCAAGTTGACCTTAGCCCAAACATTTTTTCTTTCATGTTATGATATCCATTTTTAGATCAAATCACTTAATTATAAGAACAATACGACTTCATTGAAAAGTTTATTGACCTTTGGTCAAGGAAAAAACTTTATACTAGAGAAACGCGCCTTCTATGCTAAGCAAAATTTGCATTCGTATTTTAAAGACATGAAATCTTTGACCTCACGACAATATTTTTTTCAGTGAATAAAATTTTGAGAAAATTTTCTATGGAAATAAAATGTTGACAAAATTTTCTATAGAAATAACATTTTGACAAAATTTCCTATAGAAATAAAATTTTGAAAAAAAAAAAAATTATATAGAAATAAAATGTTGGAAAAATTTCTATAGATATAACATTTTGACAAAATTGTCTATAAAAATAAAATTTTGACAAAATGGTCTTTAAATAAAATTTTTGGCAAAATTTTCTATAGAAATAAAATTTTCCCATATTGTAGTCATGTCCTCCACGCTTTAATGGCAAACTTTCCACTGAACTGTGGAGATTTGAATAAGGATCCTTGTCAAAATATTTAGATCCAAGTATAATTGTTTGTGTATGGACTACTTCTTGCAAGGTTGTTAGAAGAAAATTTATTGACATCACGTACCAAATATCAACCGGATACGATGAAATATCCTCCTCCGAAAGTCAAACCGACCAATCGGTTTACATATGTACTATATATACTTATGAACTGATATGGGCATATATTTGCATGGTTATTTGAAGACATATACTAAACTACGCACCAAATTTCAAGCGATCATCAAGCCAAATTTGGAAATCGGTTTATATGTGGCTTATAAGGGTGCTATCTAGCTTTAGATCTAGTCTCTATGAATTCGAAATTAGGATGCCTATCTCATTTATCGAATTTTCGTTCGTTCTCTGTGATTCATATACACACTGAAAAAAGCATGCCCGGTTACAAAGATTTTGTCTTTACCCTAATGATTTTGGTATTGATTCCGAGCCAAAGGAGCGGAGAATTCAAGCAAGGATACTTTTAAGACACAATTTTCTTTTAATTATAGGTTTTGCGTACTAGATTCTAGGAAGCAAATTTCAAGTTTTCAAGTTGTTTTCTTCATATGCTATGAAAGTCTTTTAGAAACGTGTTAATGAAAACCTAAATTTTCAAATTCAGACTCGACTTCCAGTAGATATTATGATATTTTTCAAGTAAAAAACGTCTTTAAAATAAAGTGTTGAAAAACATGTCCTATTTTAGAACACTTTTTTGCTTTGTAGTCAAGATGCAAAAAGAGAACAAATTTAAAGACAATTTAATTAATTTTAAAGAATTTTTCTGAATTATTAAAGTCAATTTGACCTTTGTGCAAAAACATTTTCTTTCATGTTATGATACCCATTTTTAGGTCGAATCACTTAATTATAAGGACAAAACGACTTCATTGAAAATTTCATCGACTTTTGGAGAAGGAAAAAACTTTATGTCAGAGAAATGCGTCTTCTATGCTAAGCAAAATTCGCATTCGTATTTTAAAGACATGAAATCTTTGGCCTCACGACAATATTTTTTTCAGTGCAAATAAATTTCAGTTTAAAAATCCAAATTATCACAGACAGTCCAAAGAAAACGATGTTTTCTTACAAAAACTTTAAATTTGAAGTATGTTTTGTTGTGGGAGAAATAAAACACAGGAATAAAAAAAAGGAAATTATTTAATATTTTATTTCACAACCGTTTCTTCAAATAAAATTTTTTCGAATGCCCATTAACATTTTTTATTTTCTATATCTCAGAATAAAAAGTCAATGGTAACTCAATTTGAAAAAATTATTTTTTAACAAGTAAAATTATTTTTAAGCAAAGTGAAAAAAAAATCTGAGGTAACTTGATTTAAAAATTTAATTTTTTAGCAAACAAAGTTAATTTTAATCGAATTGAAAATGTTAGATTGGGGTTGCTCCTACAACCACCACAGTACCCTCCCCCTAGTGTTAACGAAATTTACACTCCTGGGGCAAAGGTAACTCTTTTACCCGATCTTAACGTCAATGGTTGGGTGTTTTCATCTTGACTCTGTGAATTGTCCATCGAATCTTGAGTTAATTTAGATTCATTGAGTATGAAGGCTGGTTTCAATCGATCAATTGAAATAACTTTCTCCTTGCCATTTTGAATGATTTTGAAAATTTTGTTCGTCCTTGAAACGACTTTAAAAGGTCCTTCATACGGGCGTTGAAGTGGCTTTCGGACTGCGTCTATCCTTACAGAAACGTGAGAACAAGTTCTTATATCTTTTGGGACAAACGTGTTATGACGCCCATGTCGTAAAGCAGGAATTGGTTTCAGTTTGTTCATAGAAGATCGAAATGATTCCATCCAATCATCAGAGTATTTGGGATTGGAATTCTCAAACATCTCACCAGGTAGACGAATATTTGCTCCGTATACCATTTCAGCAGGAGAATACCCAATATCTTGTATGACCGCCGAATGCAAAGCAATCATAACAATTGGAAGCGCTTCAACCCAGTTTTCCGATTTGTAGGACTTTAATGCTGCTTTCAAGTTTCTGTGCCATCTTTCAATTTGGCCATTACTTTGTGGATGGTAGGGTGTCGTATGAGTTACTTGCACGCCCAATAGTCTTGAAAACTCACGAAACAGAGCAACTGTCTTCCTTAATCGGTGGTTAAATAAGAAGGAGCGCCAAAACGGGAAATCCAACCTGATAAAAATGCGGATGCAACTGATGCAGCTGTAATATCCACCAGTGGTATAGCTTCTGTCCATCTAGTGAAGCGGTCAATGCAAGTTAAGATGTATCTGTAGTTTTGGCGCAGAGGAAATGGACCGACAATGTCGATGCTGACATGTCTAAATCGTTGAGCGGGTGGTTGGTGGTTGGTGTCCAGCGTTCAAGGGATCATCGATAGGGTTTATGGACCTATTACCTTGTTCTGGAGATGGAGGATTCACTCCCGGTATAAGGACGTCTTGATGTGTTTCTCGGTTACCTTGATTTGGCATGGTAATGGAAGTTCTTTGTGGGCTATGGAACATAATCTTTTCGTCCTTTAGCAATGGACGAGCGTTCTCGGGCTTGTCGGGGTCACCAATTGAAGTATGTTTTGTTGTGGGAGAAATAAAACACAGGAATATAAAAAGGAAATTATTTAATATTTTATTTCACAACCGTTTCTTCAAATAAAATTTTTTCGAATGCCCATTAACATTTTTTATTTTCTATATCTCAGAATAAAAAGTCAATGGTAACTCAATTTGAAAAAATTATTTTTTAACAAGTAAAATTATTTTTAAGCAAAGTGAAAAAAATCTGAGGTAACTTGATTTAAAAATTTAATTTTTTAACAAACAAAGTTAATTTTAATCGAAGTGAAAATGTTAGAGTGGGGTTGCTCCTACAACCACCACAAATTTTCGTTCGTTCTCTGTGATTCATACACAAATAAATTTCAGTTTAAAAATCAAAATTATCACAGACATTCAAAAAAAAAATGTTTTTCTTTACTTTGAGGGAAATTTGCTTTACTTCAAAGACATATGACTTTAACTGAGGGACGCAAATTTGAAAGAAAACAATGCTTAAAGCTGTGTAACAGGGTATAATAAGTTTGTGCACTTGTATGCAACGCCAAGAAGGAAAAGCCTGAGACCCATCGTTTAGTATACCGATCGTCTTAGAATTAAATTCTGAGTCGATTATGCGATGTATATATAATTTTGTGTGCAAAGTACAGCTCGCAGTTTAAGTTCAATCGTCCTCAAATTTGGCACAGAGTTTTACTTTGGCTCAAAGACTATCACTATTGATTTTGAAAAAAATCGGTTCAGGTTTAGATATAGCTGCCATATATATTTACCACCGATCTGGTCATAATTGACGTATTTATCAACGTATTTTTTCAAATTTTCGGGCAGCCAAATTTTATGGGGCTTTTGTAAGATATGCAGAATCGGTTCAGATTTAGATATAGCTCCCATATATATCTTTCGTCCGATTTGCACTTATATGGCTTCAAAAGTTAGAGTTTTGCCCTGAGTTGCTTCAAATTTTGCGTAAGGAGTACGTTTAATAGTATCGTTAAGTGTAATTCCGTTGAAATCGGTTCAGATTTAGATGTAGCTCCCATACAAGGCCGTATTCAGGGGGGGGGGTGAGGGGGATCAAACCCCCCCCGAAATGAATGAATATTTTTATATTAATAAAAATTTATTTTTAGCTGCATAGAAAAATCTTATCGAAGATGTTGAAGAAAAGCTGGAGGTTTTATTTTGAAAAACGCTTCCCAATAAAACTTGCACAAATCATAGAATACTAGTTGAAAAGCCCGTCAAACGACGGTCGAAAAAAAACAAATTATTTTTGTTCTCGCACCACAAATTTCATTTTTGGAAAATGTATTTCTGCTTTTTATGTGTGTTTGTTGTTCTTTTTGTGAACATGACTCGCTTTGTTTGGCCATAGCAACAACAACGAAACAGCCAAACACACATGTGTAAATGAAATGGCGCAAAACCTGCGAAAAGAACCTGCCTAATTCAGCGATGGAAGCAATAAAGAGATTTTTCCAAACGTGCATATTCTTTTAAAAATTTTGGTCACTTTGCCAGTTACTCAGGGATGGAAAATACAATTTTTAAGAAAGTACAAAAAAGGTATTTTTTGAGCGGAAAGGTATTTTTTACTAAATTTCAACAAAAATTTCACTGGAAGATTATTGTCAAGAGACTGAATTTTAAAGAAAATAAAATTTTGGCAAAATTTTCTATAGAAATAAAATTTTGCAAAAATTTCCTATAGAAATAAAATTTTTACAAAATTTTCAATTGAAATAAAATTTTGACAAAATTTTCTATAAAAATAAAATTTTGCAAAAATTCTATATAGAAATAAAATGTTGACAACTATTTCTAGCGAAATAAAAAATCGATAATATAGAATCGCATTTTTTTTCGACTAAAACTTTCTTGAAGTTCAATAAAATCCTGTTTTTGACTATGTCTTTTACAAAATCGAGATTTTCTTCCCACATGAACATGTCTGTTTTGCCATATTTGTAAAATACTATTAGCAAACAAGGTTGATAAAGACTTTCTCAAAATATTAAAATATTTTGTCAAAGCTATTGTACCATAAATCTGATATCGTCTCGCGGGGGTACTACGGTATTGACCGGGGTGAAAAAGGTTTGAAAAAGTACTATAGTACTGCATTTTCCATCCCTGCAGTTACTACGTGCTCATCCGAACGTTCATTTTCAACAATGAAGAGATTAAAAACGTATCTTAGAAATTCGACTAGCGAGAGTAGACTCAAAGGATTGGCATTAATGTCGGTTCATCTCCGAATAAATGTGTCGACTGAAGAAGTCATTGATTTATTTGCTGCCCAAAAAGCCCGTCGGCTCAATTTAATATTATAACAAGTATATACAGCACAAAGTTCGGCCGGGCCGAATCTTAAATACCCACCACCATGAACCAAATATTAGGGTTTCCTTTGAAATTTCAGGAGGGCTTGAGGACTTGAGGATATTCCCGAAGATAAATTTAAAGATTTCACCTATGAGGACTATATCAGATTCTGGATTTATAAGAACCATTTTTGTTTGAGTTTTAAAGGAATCATTAACATCTCTTCTAAGTGTGCAAGAAAATTATAAAATAAAGTCTTGATTTGAAATCTTAAATCTGTAGAAGTAAAATCTGAAAATTTTACATTGAGTTTCAAGCAATTTTCATGATCAGTGCGCCTTCTACACCTCAAGAAGTGAAGTCGGTCTATATGGAGGCATTACCAAATGGATCGATAAAAACTTAATCCGATACACGTTTTTGTGAGTCTAAAATACCAGAATATTTACAATTTCAGGCAAATCAGATAAAAACTACGGTTTCTAGAAACCCAAGGAGTTAAATCGGGAGATCGTTCTTATGGGGGCTATACTAAAATATGAACCGATACTCACCGTTTTCGGCACACCTCTTTATGACCCGAAAATACCTCTAGATTTCCAATTTAAGTCAAATAGGATAAAAACTTCGGATTCTAGAAGCCCAAGGAGTAAAATCTTGAAATCGGTCTATATGGGGGCTATACCAAAATATGGACCGATACTCACCATTTTCGGCACACCTCTTTATGGTCCTAAAATACCTCTAGATTTCCAATTTCAGACAAATTGGATAAAAACTACGGTTTCTATAAGCCCAAGACCCCAAATCGGGAGGTCGTTTTATATGGGGACCATACCAAAACATGGACCGATACTCACAATTTTTGGCACACGTATTTGTGGTCCTACAATACCTCTAAATTTCCAATTTCAGGTAAATTGAATAAAAACTGCGGTTTCTATAAGCCCAAGAAGTAAAATCGGGAGATCGGTCTATACGGGGGCTATACCAAAACCTGGACCGATAATCACCATTTTTGGCACACCTCTTTATGGTCATAAAATACCTCTAGATTTCAAATTTCAGGCAAATTGAATAAAAACTACGATTTCTATAAGCCCAAGACCCCAAATCGGGAGGTCGGTTTATATGGGGACTATATCAAAACCTGGACCGATATAGCCCATCTTCGAACTTGACCTGTCTGCAGACAAAAGACGAGTTTGTGCAAAATTTCAGTACGATTGCTTCATTATTGAAGACTGTAGCGTGATTACAACAGAAGGACAGACAGACGGACATCGTTATATCGTCTTAGAACTTCTCCCTGATCAAGAATATATATACATTATATAGTCGGAAATCGATATTTTGATGTGTTACAAACGGAATGACAAACTTATTATACCCCCGTCACCATTCTATGGTGGTGGGTATAAAAATATTGTATACATACCTACACAGAAAAAAATATCACCAAAATATTTCCAATTAAAAAGTTAATTGAAGTTGAAACTTTTTTCAATTAATAAATTAATTGGTACAATTAACTTTTTAATCAATATAGAAACATTAAGTTAATTAAGTCAATGATTGTAAATTTTTTAATTAAAAAGTTAATTGATACAATTAACTTTTAATCAAATTCGGAAGACTAAGTCAGTTAAAAAAGTGATGAATTTTTTTTTTAAATTTTTAATTAAAATTTTTTTCAAACAATCAATTGTTAATCCAAATAAAAATTCTAAGCCAATTCAGCATGTAATTGAAAATAGTTACCTTTTTTTAATTACTAAATTAATTGAGTTTTGCAATCAACATCAATTAAATTTTTAATTGAATCAATTAAAAAATTAATTGAAATTTGGTAATGAAATCAATTAATTTTTTAATCAAGAATTTTTTCTATGCCCAATTAAAACTGTGATTGATACTATTATTTTCGTGATTGAAGACATTTCAATTAAAAAATTAATTGGATCAATTAATTTCGTGATTGAATCAGAAAAATTTTTTTTTGTGTGTATGCATAAATAAAATTTTCTACACATGAGATTATATGAATATTTTTTTTAAAGTTGAACCCCCCCCCCCCCCCCCCCCGAATTAAAATCCTGGCTACGGCCTTGCTCCCATATATATAGTTTTTTTCTGATTTTCACTTATATGACCAAAAAAGCCAGAGTTTTGTCCTGATTTGTTTCAAATTTTGCACAAGGAGTACGTTTAATAGTATGTAACTGTGCTAAAGTTGGTTGCAATCGGTTCAGATTTAGATATAGCTCCCATTCGCCCGATATGCACTTCTGTGGCCACAGAAGTCAAAGTTTTATCTTAATTTGCTTGAAATTTAGCACAACAAGAACAATTAGTATTATAGTCAAGTATGCCAAATTTTATTTAAATCGGTTAAATGGGGTATGCATGTCAAATTTGATCAAAATCGGTTCATATTTAAATATAGCTCCAATATATATGTACGCCAGAGTAGGGGAAATATGGTAGAATGTTTCATATTTTAGACCCATTTTCAATGGAAGTTTCCTCCAATTGACTTGATAGTTTCCACAAAGAATACATTTAATATGCTATTTAAGTGCGTCATCTTGATCTAATATGGCCAAAATACCCACATTTTACACAAAATTCTGTGATGATTTCCCCATATCGTAGTCATATCCTACACACTGTAATGCCAAACTTTCCACAGAATGGTCGAATTTTAAATAAAGCTCCGACTTGTGGAAATATCGCCCGAATTGGCCAAATAATATATCACAACCCACAATTGACCACATATCTTGGCGAGATTTAACCAATATCCTTTGTAAAATCGCCACTGCTGAGTAGCAAAATAATTGTAAATATTACTCTAATTGTCTATATCTCGAATACATATGTATCGCCCGATAAATCATAAATGCTCTTTTGTACAATTGCATCAAAATTGCTCTAGCTTTATATTTCCCATATTTATACCCTTCACCACTACTGTGGTACAGGGTATAATAAGTTTGTGCATTTGTATGTAACGCCAAGAAATAGTGGTGATAGACCCATCTTTTAGTATACCGATCGGCTTAGAATTAAATTCTGAGTCGATTTAGTCTGTATGTCTGTCTGTCCGTCCGTCTGTCTGCAGACAGCTCGCAACCTAAATCCGATTGTCCTCAAATTTGGCATAGGGCCGTTTCTTGGGACAGAGACAATCGCTATTGGTTTTGGAAAAAATCGGTTCAGATTTAAATATAGCTGCCATATATATTTATCCCCGATTTGGTTATAGTAAGCGTGTTCATCAACCGATTTTTTTAAATACCGTACATCCAAATATTTTATGAATCTCGAAAATCTTGCAAAATATCAGCCAAATCGGTTCAGATTTAGATATAGCTCCCATATATATCTTTCGTCCGATTTAGACTCATATGACCACAGAGGCCAAAGTTTACTACCGATCTTCGTGAAATTTTGCACAGAGGGTAGAATTGACATTCTACCAATGCTTGGTAAATTTGATTCAAATCGGTTCAAATTTAGATATAGCTCCCATATAAATCTTTCGTCCGATTTGAACTTATATGGCCACAAAAGCCAAAGTTTTGCCGTGATTTGTTTTAAATTTTGCACAAGGGGTACGTTTAATAGTATCGTTAAGTGTGTCAAATTTTGTTAAAATTGGTTCAGATTTAGATGTAGCTCACATATATATCTTTCGCCCGATTTGGACTTATATGGTCTCAAAAGCGCGAGTTTTGCTCTGACTTACTTCAAATTTTGCACAAGCGGTATTTTTAACGATACTATTGTATGTGCCAAATATGGTCAAAACCGATTCAGATTTAGATATAGCTCCCATGGCCTCAAAATCCAGGGTTTTGTCGTGATTTGCTTCAAATTTCGCACAAGGAGTACGTTTAGTAGTATCGGTAATTGCGCCAAATTTGGTTGAAGTCGGTTCAGATTTAGATATGGCTCCCATATATATCTTCCGTCCGATTTGCACTCATGTGACCAGGGGGGCCAAAGTTATATTCCCATTTACGTGAAATTTCGCATACACAGAAAAAAATTTTACGAAAATGTTTCCAATTAAAATCTTAATTGAGTTTTAAAAAATATTCAATTAAAAATTTAACTGATTCAACAAATTTCTTAATTGAAATAAAAATCAATCACACAAATTAATAGTATTAATTAAATATTTAATCGGATCAATTAATTTTTTAATTGACTGTCAATTAATTTTTTAATTGATACTATCATTTCTGTGATTGAAGACATTTCAATTAAAAAATTAATTGGATCAATTAATTTCGTGATTGAATCAGAAAAAATTTTTTTGTGTGTAGATATCAGAATTATTATTCTAACTATACATGTCAAATTTAGTCAAAATCGGTTCAGATTATATATAGCTCCCATATATACGTACTCTAGATTTGGGGAAATATGGTAGACTGTTACACATTTTAGACGCATTTTCAATGGTAGTTTCCTCCAATTAACTGGATAGCGATAGCCGATTTAAATTTTAATTCTAGAGATTTTGTAGAAGTAAAAACTTTGTCTCCTTTATATAGCTTCCAGCAACTGTGAAGTAGTTGAGATGGTAACACAAATTTTGGCCTACATAGGGGTGAAGGGTATAATATAGTCGGCCCCGCCCGACTTTAGACTTTCCTTACTTGTTTTTTACTAACTTTGTGTTTCATCCCAGGGTGTTTAATTCTAGCAATCATGTCGAAGTACAAAAAATTGTCTCCAAATCGTTTCAGATATAAATATCTGTATATGGGAATATAAACCTTGATAATAACTCCCAACAAATTTGAAGGCGGTGAGATGGTAACACAAATTTTGGTCTACATAATGGTGAAGAGTATAATATAGTCGGCCCCGCCCGACTTAAGACTTTACTTACTTGTTTTTATTAAAATTTCTTTGTTTTAAATAATTCGTCCTTAAAAAAGTTTAAATTGCGTATATTAAAATTTAATTGAGTAATCTGTCATCAGAGGTCAATATTTTTTTCAATGTGGGGTCGCTATCAATCCGCAAACTTGTATATACTTGACGCTTGAAACTGTTTTGTTGCGAGTACGCCATGACCAATGAAGTTTTTAATGCCCAAGAATTTTTGGGATCCTTTTATTTTTGGTCAAAAATTTAAAAATTTTCTTTTTAAGTAAACGTCTGGACTCAAACCATAAATGGTTCTAAATTATAATATGGTCCTTTGCACGCAGAATGATGCGAAGCCGTTCATTAAACACTATAATGGAGATGATTATGCCTAATAGATTTTTGTGTTGGAAAATTAATTTAATCCCTTATTTTACGAAGGAACAAAGAACACAGATAATCACCAGGTCGGTTGTCTGCATTAACAACGGTGGTAGCGGAGCTAGACCAATGGAATATTTAGTCGTCTATGCAGCTGCCAGACATGTTAATGGAAAGCGATTTAGATTATGAGATAGCATATAAAATAACAATGAAAAAGTATTCCCCAAAAGGATTTAACTTTTTTCTATAAGAGTTGCTACATCACAGAGAACTTTACGCATTGGCCTAAGTGATAATTTTCGTCTGCTGTTTAGTAGACGGGGAAATCTCTGTAGGTTGTTAGCTTTGAATTGTTCTGGTCTTGACAAACGATGTTTTTAGCTGGCCTGCTACATTTTTCATTCATCAAATCAAACGAAGGTAATATCCAAAATACAAGAGAAATGTTGCCCAATTTAACAAACAAGAGATTTGCATCAAATCGATAGGACTGAAATTTATCATTGTCTGGATTTTATTTTATTATTTTCCCAGTAGGCCGGGAAATTTAAAAAAAAACAAGTGAATGAAGTTGAAAATCGGTCGACGCCGACTGTGTCTAAATCTTAATGTAATACTGCAAATTATTACCCTGTGCTGAATTTGAATAAGAGCGGTTAAAAGTTTCCTTACATATATATGGGAGCTATACCTAAATCCGATCCTATATGAACGATATTTTACAAGAGCGCCTCATATAAATTCGACCTCATTTGTCGAAATCGGGTGATACATATAGTATATGACAGTTACATCTACATTTTATACGATTTTTTTCCGAAATTATCGTTCATCCTTGTGGAAAAAGCACTATGTAACAAAAAAGCACTATGTAATAATCGGTTTATAATTGCGACCGGAATCTTAATAGCAACTACATGGAAAGACGGATAGACATCAAGGGCTAGATCGACTCAAGAGGTGATTCTGAGTCGATCGAAATATTATGAAACACTAAGATATCCTAATGATCTGGATGTCTGTATGTACTTAAGATTCGACCCGAATGAAGTTTTGGCAGTACTAATTTTTTTTCTTAGAATCAACTTTTCAATGCAGACTTCTTGTCCTTGGGTTTAGAGGACTCCAATTTGGTGATCGGTTTATATGGGGGCTGTATATAATTATGGACCGATGTGGACCAATTTTTGCATGGTTATTAGAGACCATATACTTACACCATGTACCAAATTTCAGCAAGATCGGATGAAATTTGCTTCTGTTTGAGGCTCCACGAGCCAAATCCCCATCCTATGGTGGAGGGTATAAAAAATTTGTAATTCAAACCTTACATAATATGCAGTTGAAGTCGATTTAAATTAAAAGAGAGAGAGAGACATAATCAATGCAATTCTTCGTTTACTTGTCTCGGATTCAATACCAAAACTATTACGGGAAAGACAAAATCCTCCGGGCCAGGCAAGCCTTTTTTCAGTGTAGGAGCTGCATAAAGCAAGCCTTGAAATCGGCCATCCAAAGAAGGGGTATAATCACCTCAAACATGTTTCAAGAGCGTTATGTTATTTTGGAACGGGGAACATGTAATCATGTTATTTTCTCTGAAATTATACATTTGATTTCAGCACGCAACAAACAAAAAAAGTGTTCCATGTTTGCCTATCCAAAAAATAGGGAAGCAAAATAACATTTTACTCTAGAAAATTTTTCGAGGTTATCCTATTCCTTCTCGGCGTGTACCAATTGAACTCATCTTGAATATTCTTATCACGATTATTTAGCATCAAGCTTACATACATCAAAACTAGTAATAAAAGTCTAACTCCCCATTTTCATGAAGCTCCGTTAATGCAACGTTAGCTAACGAACTTTTAAACCGCCCTATGGACATATCTGTCGTCTTGGCTATATATTCCATATACCAGTTAGGAACTGCTGAAAATTTTTCAGATAAAGTTAACCGGAGAAAATATATTGCAATTTTTCGTTCTGTTAACTCGCAGTTAACGCCTAACTAAGCCACATTGAAATGGCCGTAAGTCTGGTTTTTATAACCTTCACCACTACCATGGCACAGGATATTATAAGTTTGTTCATTTGTATGTAACGCCAAACAGGAATAGTCTGACAACCAACGTTTATTATACTGATCGTCTTAGAACTAAATTCCCAGTCGATTTAACGATGACCGTTTGTCTGGTGTATACGAGGGCGGTTCGGAAACTTCTTAGCCTATCAGTGGAAGAGAATAGTTAGTTTTCCAAAAATATTTTTATTTTTCAATATAATCTCCTGAAACTTCAATACACTTAGTCCAACGCTTTTCTAGCAATTCTATCCCTTGATTAAAATGGTTTTCCTCAAGGTCTTCAAAATAGTGGTTTACAACTGTAATTGCATCTTCATTTGAGGTAAAGCGCTTGCCAGCATTTTTTTATATTTGGGAACAAGTAAAAGTCACTGGGAGTTAAATCAGGAGAATAAGGTGGGTGGTCAAGCAACTCGTACTTTAATTAGTTGATTTTAGCCATTGTTAAAACACTCTTGTGCGCTGGTGCGTTGTCTTGATGAAAAATATTTTTTTTATGTGTTGTAATCCAGGACGTTTTTCTCGAATTCGTACATTTAATTGATCCAAAAGGTTGCAATAGTACTCTGAGATTATTGTTTCACCCTTTTGCAGGTAGTCAATCAATAAAATACCTTTGAGGTCCCAAAAATCCGTTGCCATGACCTTACCAGCCGATTGAATTGTTTTTGCCTTCTTTGGGGCACTTGCTCCAGCTTAAGTCCATTGTTTGGATTGTTCTTTTGTCTCTGGAGTATAGTGGTGGATCCATGTCTCATCAACAGTTATGAAACGACGCTTAAAATCCATTTTATTTCGCTTAAAACGATCCAAACATGCTTGAGAAATGTTCATTCTTATGCGTGTTTGATCGACTGTTAACAAATGCGGCCCCCATCTTGCAGAAAGCTTTTTAATCTGTTGTTCTTCATGCAAAATTAAATAGACTCGATCATTTGAGATGACCATGATATTAGCAATTTCACGCACTTTTATTCGTCGATCATTTAATACCATATCATGCACTTTGGCTACAATTTCTGTTGTTGTTGCTGTTTTTGGACGTCCAATACGTGGTTCATTTTCAATGCTTGTACGACCATGTTTAAATTCAACAACCCAATTTTTTACTGTTGCATATGAAGGAGCTCTTTCACCTAACACATTCACCATATCATTATGAATTTCTTGTCCCGATAAACCTTTTTTATGTAAATACTAGCGTAACCCGGCCCGCTTCACTGCGCCTTCCGAAGCGTATTTGGAGGAACATTTTGCGTTAACTTAGTCAACTATATCCTTCGTGCTGAAAACAAATTCGAAAAGATTTGAATTCTTTTAAACAAATCGGACTACTTGATTTTTCGTTTATAGGTACAAATACGGCGGGAGAGGGTGTACCTTCTTATATATTTCTTGTGAATTTTAAGTGTGGTTTGTCAAGGAAAGGTATCCTTCTCCTCAACATATCTGAACATTAAGCATTATACTATAATAACATACAAAGAATTACTGTTTCCCATCCAATAAATCGGAAAAGGCAAAAGTAGTAAAAAATTTTACCACACTAACATTTGCTAAAATGTTGGAAAATAATGCACCCTCTACGTTGGCTGTCAATTTCATGCAAATTTAAGTTCTTTACTAAAAAGAAGTCTGGCAGAAGCCTGTGCAAAAATCATAAAATTATGTACCGAGTTCCCATTTACGGACAACCCTCTACTTTCAACTAAAAAAAAAAAAAAAAAAAACGGACAAAAGGGAACCCTCCCTTTACTAATAAGAAGTCTGGAAGAAAGAAGCCTGTGCAAAAATCATAAAATTATATACCGAGTTCCCATTTACGGACAGCCCTCCACTTTCAATTTAAGAGAAAAAACCGGCAAAAGGGAACTCTCGCCCCACCTTCGCTCCACTTTGACCTGATATCGGACTATCACGTACCCTATATTAATTTCGCAACTACTCAATGGTCCCTATAAATTCTATCGAAGTAAATCGACAAAGTTTATTTCAATTTTCCCCTTCCCCAACCAGATATCGCAAAATTAATATATTAATTTAAAAATCATGTATAAATTTCATCACCTCCTCCCACGTTCCCTGTAAATTTCAAGTAGATCGGAGATGTTTAATTTTTGCTCTATTGTTTTAAAGGGACGTCACTTTCCCCGATACAATATCGACAAACACCGTAGTGAATAGCACCCTTAACCTTCCCTGAAAATTATTGAAACTTTCCTTCAAGTGTGGGGCAAAGAAGGTTGCCTCTTCATTTATAACCTTTTCCCCCGCTTCCTTTGTAAATTTCAAGAAAACTTAAATTTTTTTATATTTCATGTTAGCCTGATACCGAAACAGGCAATTGACGTCCAAATGCATTATATCTAATTATACAATTATTTTTCGAGCTTTATGGACAGATATAGATTAAGGAACATGGTTAATAGAGCCATTTTTTTTGTAGTTTTAGAGGAGGACCTTCTCCCCGACCAAATGTCGAAAAGCGTATCTTTTGTAAACGTCCCAGAAAATGTCAAGCAAATTATAAGCCTAAAGGGGCGGCCTCTCTTCCGTCCAAATATCACAAAATCAGGTATCAACCATTACGGTTGACGGAGGCTACGATCTCTCCCAAGTCCTCTGTAAATTTCAAGTAACTCGGTAAAGTTTAATTGTTTCTCTGTATGTACTTAAGAGAATCGGATGTCTCCCTATGTCCTTTTATTTTTATTAAAAAAATCAGGAACCTGATATAAATTTCATAACCTCACCCATTTTTCCGTAAAATTTCAGTCGGGGGAGTTTAGTTTTGTTTTCACTGTACTTTTAAAAAAAGTAGGGCAAAGGGGTGGTCCTCCTCCCCGACCAAATATCGAAAAATAATATTTTTTGTCTAAATGCCAACCGCAACATTCAATGAAAATTTCAAGCAAATCGCATAATTTTGTTCAAAGTTTCAAAAAGTAGGGCAAGGGGGAGGTCCCCCTCCCCGTCCGCATATGAAATCATCAGGTACCCCATATTAATTCCATAACCTCACCGCATGTTCCCTTTAAATCTCAGATAATTTAGAGAATTTTAGTTTTTTCACTGTACTTTTTAAAAAGTCGAACAAAGGGGAGGTCCCCCTCCGCCACCAAATATCGAAATATAAAGTAGCGGATCTTTGTCTAGTTGCCAACCCCAACCTTCAATGAAAATTTCAAGCAAATCGGTCAACTTTGGTCCAATTTTCAAAAAGTCCGACAAAGGGGAGGTCCCCCTCCGCGACCAGGTGTCAAAAAATGAGGTACCCTATTTTCACCACATGAACGTCCCCTATGTTCTCTGAAAGTTTCAAGTAAATCGGTTCAGCCGTTCGTTCAGCATTACTGAGGTGGGATAATCCACCGCTGAAAAACTTTTTGGTGTTCGGTGGTAGCAGGAATCGAACCCACGACCTTGTGTATGCAAGGCGGGCATGCTAACCATTGCACCACGGTGGCTCCCTACCAAAAATCTTTGTTTACACCATGGTGAAGAGTATAATATAGTCGGTCCCACCCGACTTTAGACTTTACTTACTTGTTTGTAATTTAAACAAAATAAACCCTCCATCATTTTTTGGTATTCGGTCGAAGCAGGAATCCAAACCCGCATACACTAGGTCGTGGGTTCGAATCCTGCTTCAGCGGAACACCAAAAAGTTTTACAGCGGTGGATTATCCCACCTTAGTAATGCTGATGACATTTCTGAGGGTTTCAAAGCTTCTCAACGTGGTTTCACTGCAATGTGGAACGCCGTTCGGACTCGGCTATAAAAGGAGGTCTCTCATTGAGCTTAACATGGAATCGGGCAGCACTCAGTGATAAGACAGAAGTTTACCAATGTGGTATCACAATGGACTGAATAGTCTAAGTGAGCCTGATACATCGGGCAGCCACCTAACCTCCATCATTTCAAATCCACGACAAAAGTCGTTTTTATAGGTTTGGTTTATTAAAAAAAAAAAAAAACTAGCTTAACCTTATATACATATCCGTTTTTACGAGATTAAAAGTCTAAACCGTTTCAAAACTAAATACTATGTGTATAGTGTTTTTTTTTTTCAATCTTAAGCGCTATCAACCAAATACATTTTAGCATATAATTTTCCTTTTTCCTACAGTTAATTTAATTTCATGCAAACTCATTTCATTTTCCTAATTGAGGTTATCTCTCCAACACTGACTACCAATTAGTAATCCTGATTATTTTTGTCAGCTGCAGTAGCTTTTCTTGTCATTTGTCCACAATTTCTTGTTCGATTTGCCTCTGCACAAACCAAAGCAAAATCCTGTTGGCGCATGGTATTTTTGCTCTATTAAACTGATTGATTTTTAAGTCATTTATCATCTTCACATTTTGTGTGCCCTGTCATTGTGGCTATCCATATTTGGTCTGTTCATCGTGGTTCTTTGGCACTCAGAGATTTGTGCATTAATTTTGACTACCACCCAGGGATATAGAGAATCTGGAGTAGCTAATGCTTGTTCATTTTAGCGTCATAATGAAATTTCAATCAAAGCTATGGATAGACAGACATAGGGAGACGGTGAGGTTTTGTTTCGACAAGTATAAGTATTGATGAGGATAAAATATATATATATATTTATATATCTAGTCAAAGCTAAAGCATTATGTCATTATTTGACAATTGTATAAAAAATGACAGTCAATTCATGATCTAAATAAAATGAGCTGGCATTTGTATTTCAATTTATTGGAAACTATTCTTTGTTGTGGAATTTAAGAGCATATTAATTATACTCTTCACCACTACTATGGTACAGGGTATAATAAGTTTGTGTATTTGTATGTAACGCCAAGAAGGAAAAGTCTGAGACCCATCGTCTTAGAATTAAATTCTAAATCGATGTAGCGATGTTCTTCTGTCTGTCTGTCTATCTGTCTTTATATGTAATTTTGTGTGCAAAGTACAGTCCTATCGTCCTCAAATTTGCACAGAGTTTTACTTTGTCTCAAAGGCAATCGCTATTGATTTTGCAAAAATCGGTTCAGATTTAGATATAGCTGCCATACACATATATTTATCACCGATCTGGTCATAATTGGCGTATGTATCAACGTATTTTCTTAAAATTTCGCACAGCTAAATTTTTTGGAGCTCTCGTAAAATATGCAGAATATCAGCCAAATCGGTTCAAATTTTGATATAGCTCCCATACATATCTTTCGTCCGATGTGCACTTTTTTGGCCTCAAAAACAAGACTTTTGCCCTGATTTGCTTCAAATTTTGCACAAGGAGTACGTTTAAGAGTATCATTAATCATGCCAAATTTGGTTTAAATCGGTTCACATTTAGATATAACTCCCATATATATCTTTCGTGCGATTTGCTACGATTTGATATGACCTCAAAAGTCTGAGTTTTGCCCTGATTTACTTCAAATATTGCACAAGGAGTACGTTTAATACTATCGTTATGTGTGCTAAATTTTTATATCTTTCGTCTGATTTGTACTTATTATTATTAAACCAGGCCGAATCTTAAATACCCACACACAAAGAAAATTTCATTAAAATTGAGCCAACGAGAATTTTTCATTGATATAACGAAACATTTTCATTAATACAATGAAAATATTCATCATTAGTACGAAACGTTACGTTGATTAATAGAAAATTCATTATAATAACGAAGATTTTCGTTGTATTAACGAATTTGTTTCATTGACTCACTTTTAATGACACATTTCGTTAATATAACGAAACTTTTTCTACCAGTGCACCACCATGAATCAAATATAATAGTATCCTTTGAAAATTTGAGGGTGGTTTGATGACAGATATTTTCCAAGCAGATCAGTTCAACGCATCCCGGAGATAAATATAAAGATTTTAATTATGAAGACCTGGTCAGATTTTGGATTTGTAAGGAACCATTTTTTGTTTGAGTTTTAGAGGAATCCTAAACATCTCTTGTAAGTGTGCAAGAAAATTATGAAATAACGCCTGGATTTTAAATCTAAAATTTGTAGATTTTTACCCCAATTATTTAAATGATTACGAGAAGTACAATCTGAAAATCTGGATAAAAACTACAATTTTTAGAACCCCTAGGAGTTAAATCGGGAGATCGGTCTAATGAGGGCTATGCAAAAAAATATGGAGGGATACACACAGTATTCAGTACATCTAATTGTAGTTCTAGAATCTAGACACCAAAACGGAGGGCCGGTTTATAAGGGGACTATACCAAAAACTGTACCGATAAACAATATAATCGGCAAAACTCTTTATGGTCTTAGAGTACCTCTAGATTTCAAATTTCGGGCAATTTGAGTAAAAACTACGGATTCTAAAAGCCCAGGAAGTAAACTCGGGAGATCGGTCTATATGGCGGCTATATCAGAACATGGACCTACACTCAATATTTTCGGCACACCTCTTTATGGTCCTAGAATACCTCCATATTTCCAATTTTATGCAAATTGGATAAAAACTACGGATTCTAGAAGCCCGAGAAATAAAATCGGAAGATCGGTGTATTTGGGGCTATATCAAAACATGGTCCTATAATCACCATTTGCGGCACACCTCTTTATGGTCATATAATATCCCTAGGTTTCCATTTTTAGGCAAATTTGATAAAAACTACGGACTCTAGAAACCCCAGAATTAAAATCGGGGCTATATCAAAACATAGACCGATACTCACATTTTTCAGCACACCTCTTTATGGTTCCAGAGTACTTCTATATTTCCAATTTTAGGCAAATTGAATAAAAAAATGCGGATTCTAGAATCCCAAGAAGTGAAATCGGGAGATCGATTTATAGGGGGCTATATCAAAACATGGACCGATGCTCACTATTTTCGTCACACCTCTTTAGGGTCCTAGATTACCTCTAGATTTCAAATGTCAAGCAAATTGGATAAAAACTACGGCTCCTATAAGTCCAAGACCTCAAATCGGGGGATCGGTTTATATATATCAAAATCTGGACTGATATAGCACATCTTGGAACATGGCCTGCGTGCAGACAATAGTCGATTCTGTGACAAATTTCAGGACTATAGCTCCTTTATTGAAGACTGTAGCGTAATTACAACAGACAGACAGACGGCCAGACGGATATGCTCATATCTTCTTACAAGAATATATACACTTTATGAAGTCGGAAGTCGATATATCGAGGTGTTACAAACGGAATGACAAATTAATTATACCCCCATCACCATTCTATGGGGGTTGGGGGGAATAAAAAGCCAGAGTTTTGCCCTGATTTACTTCAAATTCCATATATCTTTCGTCCGATTTACACTCATGTGACCACGGAGGCCAAAGTTATATTCCGATTTACGTAAAATTTTGCAGAGATAGCAGAATTATTATTCTAACTATGCATGTCAACTTAGGTAAAAATCGCTTCAGATTTAGATATAGCTAGATATAGCTCCCCAGAGGTGGGGAAATATGGTAGAATGTTTCATATTTTATACCCATTTTCAATGGGACTTTCCTCCAATTGACTCGATAGTTTCCACAGAAAATATGTTTAATATGCTATTTAAGTGTATCAAGTTTGATCTAATTTGTTTCAGCGTATTCAAGGGTGATATGGTCAAAATTTGGTCAATATAAACTTGACGTATTTCTTTCAATTTTGCATTTAAAAAACCTGAACACCGCTCATTTTGAAGGTGTGTGTGTGTGTATAGAATGTTGCTCCTATTTTGATTTTGGAATTCACTCTTCAGTTGTCAAAATGCCGTCCAAGCAAGAAGAGCAGCGTATCAAAATTTTGCTCGCGCATCGAGAAAATCCGAGCTACTCGCACGCAAAGCTGGCAAAATCGCTAAAAGTTGCCAAATCAACCGTTACAAATGTAATTAAAGTGTTTGAGGAACGTTTGTCAACAGCCAGGAAGTCTGGATCGGGGGGAAATCGAAAACCGGAAGCCGCTGAGACGATAAAGAGAGTTGCCGGTAGTTTCAAGCGAAACCCTAACCTCTCTTTCCGAGATGCCGCAAATAAGCTGGGTGTATCGTCTACAACCGTGCATCGAGCCAAAAAACGAGCCGGACTATCGACTTACAAGAAGGTGGTGACTCCAAATCGCGATGATAAACAAAATACGGCGGCCAAAGCGCGATCCCGTAGGCTGTACACGACGAAGTTTGCTGACGAAGTTTGACTGCGTGGTAATGGACGACGAAACCTACGTCAAAGCCGACTACATGCAGCTTCCGGGACAGGAGTGAGGCCCGGCAATTCGGATTTGGAAAAGCGAAAGCCTAACTGAATATTTTTTCTGAATTTTATACTAATTGAACTTGAAAAAGAAATTTAATTTGATTTTTTAAATAAACGATTTCACCGATTTACACGCGTTTTCCCTTGACCAAATTTTGACCGTATCACCCTTTAGTTCTTCCGATTTATGCAAATATGGCCAAAATACCCACATTTTACAAAATTCTGTGGTGATTTCTCCATATCGTAGTGAGATCTTACCAATATCCTTGTAAAATCATCGCTGCAGAGTAGCCAAAATTTTAAAAATTACTCAAATTTTCCGATTAAGTTTTTAATTCTAGAGATTTTGCAGAAGTATAAAAAATTGTCTCCAAATCGGTTAGGCTATAAATATTTGTATATGGGAATGCAAACCTTCATAATAACTCCCAAAAAATTTGAAGGAGTTGGGATGGTAACACAAAGTTTGGTCTACATAGTGGTGAAGGGTATAATATATTCGGCGCCGCCCGACTTTAGACTTAAGCGATGTCGTTCTGACTCCCATACCTTCCATTTAGTCAACCTAACAAAATATTTATCCAAAAACGATTTTAGGGACGATTTTAGAGTAAAACATTTTCATTTCTATTATGAATAAATAAAAACACTGATTTTTATTATTTTTGCGAGACAGTTCAAAGTAAAAACAAGTTAGGCGGGGCCGTCCATATAATACCCTCAACCACTATGTAGACCAAAATTTTTGATACCATCTCAAATCCTTCAAATTTGTTGGCAATTGTTATGAAGGTTTGGGAGCTTTATGTAAATCTGAATCGATTTCAATGAAATTTACCATGCTTGACCATCCATTGTACTCATTGTGCAAAATTTGAAGGTAATAAATCCAAAATTCTGGCCTCTAGGGCCAATTAAATCCATATCGGACGAATGACATATACTGGAGCTATATCTAAATCTGAACCGATTTCAACCAAATTTGGCATAGATAGCTATAATATTAATTCTACTCCCTGTGCATAACCTCACATAAATCGGAGTAAAACTTTGGCCTCTATGGTTATAAGAGTCTAAATCGGGCGAAAGATATATATGGGTGCTATATCTAAATCTGAACCGATTTCAACCAAATTTAGCAAGGATTGGTAAAATATTAATTTTACTCTCTATGTAAAATTTCATATGAGTCTAAATCGGGTGAAAGATATATATGGGAGCTATATCTAAATCTGAATCGATTAAAATTAAATTTAGCCAGCATAAGAATGTCAATTCTACTCTCTGTGCAAAATTGCACGAAAATCGGTAGTAAACTTTTGGCTGTGTGGTCATATGAGTCTAAATCGGGCGAAAGATGTGTATGGGACCTATATCTAAATATGAACCGATTTTAATTAAATTTAGTAAGGATTGGTAGAATGTCAATTATACTCTGTGTACAAAATTTCACGTAAATGGCTGTTAAACTTTGGCGTCTGTGCTCATATGAGTTCAAATCGGGCGAAAAATATATATGGGACCTGTATCTAAATCTGAACCGATTTGGATGATATTTTGCAAGTTTTTCGAGACTCATAAAATATGTACGGAATTTGAAGAAGATCGGTTTATAAACACGCCAATTATGACAAGATCGGCGATAAATATATATGGCAGCTATATCTAAATCTGAACCGGTTTTTTTCCAAAATCAATAGAGATTGTCTTTGTCCCGAAAAACGACGGACTTAAACTGCGACCTATACTTTGCACACAATAATACATGAACAGACAGACGGACAGACAGACAGACGGACATCGCTAAATCAACTCAGAATTCAATTATATGACGATCGGTATACTACATGATGGGTCTCTGACTTTTCCTTCATGGCGTTACATACAAATGCACAGTTGTGGTGAAGGGTATAAAAAAAGTTGGGGTCAGCCATACTGGGTTGGGATACAAGTATGATAGGCAAAAATATTTTATTCTTATATTAAGAATATGACACGAAATTTAATTTTACAAAACAAAAATATATTCAATTGATATCCTTAAATGGATTTAAACAAAAACCTAATGTTGCATTCCGCAAAACGGGAATTCCTTGAAAAAAAATGCTCGTAAAGAGTATTGGGAAATCAATTTTATGTGTTTGGTTCGTTTTTGAAAGACCAAAAAAACGACAACAAAAATAAGCTGTACTCATACCAATACAACAATACAAGCATACAAATACTACCATTTTATGATACTGTGGTTGATGGTATATCGGATGACACGTAACGTCTGATTTTTTTCGACTTATTTTTGTCAAGTACTGACAGTAGCTCCATAGAGAGTGCAAGTGAAGGAGTTAAGTCGATGCCCTTCAAACCGCCATACTCGCAAAAGAAACAGGAAAAATAAAACCTTAAAAATACACCGGAAGTTTGTGTGGAATATAAAAATTGAAAATCATTAGTGAAGGGTAAATTGTCACGTGTTCAAAATAAAATCAGTGGAAATGTTAGTATTGTCGTCTGTATTTTAACAAACCGCATTGGCAACGGAACAGTGAAATACGAACGGAACAGTGAAATATAGAATAACAAAATACAATCGTATTTGGAGAGGTATTCGTTTAATAGAACCGTGTTTTTGGTATATAACTAATCAGCTTTAAAACCGTCATGAACATGTCATTCCAAACTTAAGATATTTTCAATCCTTCAAGCCATTATCGAAAATCTTTGAGAGTAAAATGTTTAATTTTTCTTATTCGCTCATATGCATCGGTACGTATAAGCGATTTTAACGTCTGTAAACCATACGCACCCTATCACCAATAGACCCTCTGCCAAGGTAATAAATATAATATGGTTTGGTGCACACTAGACCATTTTAATGATGTATGTAATTTAGAGGTTGCATTGATAAGTTTTTTTTTTTTTTTTTGAAAAGTTTTTCAAATTGTAAAAATTAGATAATAGGAAAATAACAGTGTAATAAAAAATATGGATGAAAAAAAGTGAACTTGGTTGAAAATAATTCTTTTTTTCGCTTTTTACATTTCTTCATTCAAATGAACTCCAGGGCACAACTTCTAAAGCATTGCAAACGATTCAAAAAGGGAGTACTTCCGTCCTGTGACAAGCTCATGTAAAATTCATTGGAATTGATCCAAGTTTGCACTATTTCCGCATCACAGATTGGGGATCCAAATTACTTTTTTGAAAGCTCTTTTTATACTCTCCACCATAGGATGGGGGTATATTAACTTTGTCATTCCGTTTGTAACACATCAAAATATTGCTCTAAGACCCCATAAAGTATACATATTCTGGGTCGTTATGAAATTCTGAGTCGATCTGAGCATGTCCGTTCTTCCATCCGTCCGTCTGTTGAAATCACGCTAACTTCCGAACGAAACAAGCTATCGACTTGAAACTTGTCGCAAGTAGTTGTTATTGAAGTAGGTCGGATGGTATTGCAAACGGGCCATATCGGTCCACTTTTACGTATAGCCCCCATATAAACGGACCCCCAAATTTGGCTTGCGATTGCTCTAAGAGGAGCAAATTTCATCCGATCCGGCTGAAATTCGGTACATGGTGTTAGTATATGGTCTCCAACAACCATGTAAAAATTGGTCGATATCGGTCCACTTTTACGTATAGCCCCCATATAAACGGACCCCCAAATTGGCTTGCGATTGCTCTAAGAGAAGCAAATTTCATCCGATCCAGATGAAATTTGGCACATGGTGTTAGTATATGGTATCTAACAACCATGCAGAAATTGGTCCACATCGGTCCATAATTACATATAGCCCCCATATAAACCGATCCCCCGATTTGGCTTGCGGAGCCTGTAAGAGAACCAAATTTCATCCGATCCGGCTGAAAGTTGGTACATGGTGTTAGTATATGGTCTCTCACAACCATGCAAAATTGGTCCACATCGGTCCATAATTATATATAGCCCTCATATAAACCGATCAACCGATTTGGCTTGCGGAGCCTCTAAGAGAACCAAATTTCATCCGATCCGGCTGAAATTTGGTTCATGGTGTTACTATATGGTCTCTAACAACCATGCAAAAATTGGTCCACATGGCCCATAATTATGTATAGCCCCCATATAAGCCGATCCCCAGATTTGACCTCCGGAGCCTCTTAGAGGAGCAAAATTAATCCGATCCGGTTAAAATGTAGTACGTGGTGTTAGTATATGGTCTCTAAAAACCATGCAAGAATTGGTCCATATCGGTCCATAATTATATATAGCACCCATATAAATCGATCCCCAGACTTGTCCTCCGGAGCCTCTTGGAGGAGCAAAATTCATCCGATCCGGTTGAAATTTGGAACATGGTGTAAGAATGTGGTCTCTAAGACACACGCAAGAATTGGTCCATATCGGTCCATAATTATATATATAGCCCCCATATAAACCGTTCCCCAGATTTGATCTCCGGAGCCTCTTGGAGGAGCAATATTCATCAGATCCGGTTGAAATTTGTAACGTGGTGTTAGCATAAGGCCGCTAATAACCATTCCAAAATTGGTCCGCATCGGTCTATAGTTATATATAGCCGATCCCCAATCACACAAAAATTGGTCCATATCGGTTCGTAATCATGGTTGCCACTCGAGCCAAAAATTTATTTGTATAGAAAAATTTTTCCAAATTTTATTTCTATAGAAAATTTTGTAAAAATTTTATTTCTATAGAAAATTTTGTCAAAATTTTATTTCTATAGAAAATTTTTTCCAAATTTTACTTCTATAGAAAATGTTGTCAAAATTTTATTTTGTCCAAATTTTATTTCTATAAAAACTTTAAACTTAATTATATACGTATTTAATCGCCCTTTTTAGTTTAATATATACCACGTATGGACTATGTGGTATATATTACGGTGTTAGAAAGTTTTAAGATACCTTGCCATCGGCAAGTGTTACCGCAACCCAAGTAATTCGATTGTCGATGACAGTCTTCAGTAGAAGTTTCTACGCAATAACATGGTGGAGGGTACATAAGCTTCGGCCTGGCCGAACTTACGGCCGTATATACTTGTTTGCTGGGATACTACATGCCTTTAGAACATTTTCCAAATTGTTTTACTGGGTTGTTTCTATTAGTACATGAAAAAAACTCACCCGTTTCGGAAAATCATTTGAAAATATATTCCACTGTCTCTATGTCCCCTTCTTCATTCTTAGCTCCCTTGTAGGAGTTACATTTGTGCAGTATCTTTAAATAGATGCATGTCTTCTCTTGTCACAATAGCTGTCACAAGATTACAATTCCATGTATAACTCTCTAACATCCACACAATCATGGTTGCCCTCAAACCATTGCTTATCTCCAGCTTCAACCACAAATTCAGGCAAATACTATGTTGCGGTTTCCTTAATGGTTCCTTGCTTCTTTTTCTGATATCACCATCATATTTGCAGTCACGTAGTAAATATTTATTTCCGCTTTATTAACCAAGTTAATTTCGTGTAAGTAATTTCACGTTTCAAACGTATTGTTTCACTCAACGAGATTGGAATGAGATAAATGAAACCCCGAAGAACAATGCTATTCCAAGTCAATGAAAATTTCATTACTTAAGAGTAACCATGATTACAATATTGGAAGTGATTATTTTTGATGTTGCATTTTGTTTTGGGCAAGATATTTGCAAAACCCCATAGATGTCCCTTATAATGAACAAAATATTATATACAATGAAAAAAAAATCAGGCCATCTTACCTAGTAATATAAGCTTTGTCACTTAAATTAATTGAAATTGTCAATTTGCATTAATACTGGTAAATTTTTATTGGAGGGGTGCAAGTGGTTTGCTGAAGCCACCATGGTGCAATTTAAGATGCCCGCTTTGGTCATGGATTCAATCCAATTTTCGACCTAATACCAAAAAGTTTTTCATCTGTGAATTATCCCCTCTCAGTATTGCTGGTGATATTTCTGAATGTTTCAAAGCTTCTCTAATTGGTTTCACCGTAATGTAATAAAAAGGACGACCATTGGCATTGAGCTAAACACAGAATCGGGCAGCGCTCCACCATGGAGACTGTCATACACAATCGAATTACTTGGGTTGCGGTAACACTTGCCGATTCCAAGGTATCTCAAAACTTCTTAACACCGTCTTTTAAATTGTAAGACAGCTCATACGGGGTATATATTAAACAAAAAAGGCCGAATAAATACGTAAATAGTTCAGTTTGACAAAATTTTCTATAGAAAAAAAAAATTACAAAATTTTCTATAGAAATAAAATTTTGACAAAATTTTCTATAGCAATAAAATTTTGACACAATTTTCTATAGAAATAAAATTTTGACAAATTTTTTTTTTCGACAGAAATAAAATCCAATGAAGGACTGGCGAATTCTTCCCTCTTAAATATGAGCTAAATTATTAGTTTTTTGTACCAAAAACAATAGAAACAACCGAAGAAAGCAACTACAGGGATTGATGGCAACAACAACAACAACAATGATGTGAAGTCTGAGTAAGATTTTTCATTTCCACAAAAGTTGAAGGTACCACCAGTAATCATAAGTTTTGTTGGGTATACTAATAAAATGTATGTTGACAAAACTTTTTATAGTAATAAAATTTTGACAAACCCCAGCAAAAACTGGGTAAGCACTAGTGATTCTTTCAGTAATACAGGTAATCAAAAAGTTACTACTTGCAGTATTACCTGGGATTTAAAAATAATAACTTACCTGTGTAGGCAAAAAGTGATTCTTTCTATTAATACCGGTAATCAAAATCATATCTTGAGGTCCTGGTTCGGCTCTACAGTGGGCACCGTTAATAGTAGCGATAAGTAATGCCAAATTACATTTCAGAAAAAAATTTCCAATAAAATATACCTTTATTTTATAAAGTTGTATAGTACATAATTTATATTACGAAATAACATCATTGAATATATCCATATCGTGGAGCGTGGTATTGTGTGTTGGATTACAAAACAACAGGGGTGAGTTCGCACTTTTTGGGTACCTTTATGGTAAAGATATTATTTTTGGAGAGCTGGTATGCTTGCGAAGAAGTGCTTATTTTTCGACTGCTGGTATGCTTGCAGGGAAGTACTTTCCTCCAATGTCATGTATTACTACTGATATATGTACGAGGAAGTTGTTACCAATTTGGCGCAGGCATACTTGTACTCATACCTGGCAATAGGAGTTTTTGCTGGGAATTTTCTATAGTAAACAAATTTTGACAAAATTTTCTATAGAAATAAGATTTTGGTAGATTATTTTTGGGAGATCGCCTATATATAACTATAGACCGACATGGACCAATTTTGGCATGGGTGTAGCGGCCATATACTAGCGCAATATACCAAATTCCACCACGTAGTAAATTTCAACCGGGCGGATGAATTTTGCTCATCCAATAGCTCCGGAGGTCAAATCCGGAGATCGGTTTAAATAGAAGTATATATAATTAAGACCGGTGTGGACCAATTTTGGCATGGTTTTTAGAGACCATATACTAACGCCACGTACCAAATTTCAACCGGATCGGGTGAATTTTGCTCTTCCAAGGGGCTCCGGAGGTCAAATCTGGGGATCGGTTTATATGGTTGTTACAGACTATATACTAACACCATGTACCAAATTTCAGCTCGATCGGATGAAATTTGCTTCTCTCAGGGGCTCCGCAAACCAAATCGGGTGATCAGTTTATATGGGGGCTATATATAATTATTGACCGCTGTGGACCATTTTTGCATAGTTGTTAGATAACATATACTTACACCATGTACCAAATTTCAACCGGATCGGATGACATTTGCTTCTCTTAGAGGCTCCGCAAGCCAAATCTGGGGATCGGTGTATATGGGGGCTATATATAATTATGGGCCGATGTGGACCAATTTTTACATGTTTTTTAAAGACCATATACTAACACCATGTACCAAATTTCAGCAGCATGTGAAAAAATTTGCTTCTCTTAGAGGCTCCGAAAGCCAAATCAGGGGATCGGTTTATATGGGGGCTATATATAATTATGGACCGATTTTTGCATGGTTATGAGAGACCATATACTAACACCATGTACCAAATTTCAACCCCATCGGATGAATTTTGCTCCTCCAAGAGGCTCCGCAAGCCAAATCTGAGCGTCGGTTTATATGGGGGCTATACGTAAAAGTGGTCCGATATGGCCCATTTTCAATACCATCCGACCTACATCAATAACAACTAGTTGTGCCAAGTTTCAAGTCAATAGCTTGTTTCGTTCGGAATTTATCGTGATTTCAACAGACGGACGAACGGATGGACATGCTTAGATTGACTCAGAATTTCACCACGACCCAGAATATATATAATTTATGGAGTCTTAAGCATTATTTCGATGTGTTACTAACGGAATGACAAATTTAATATATCACCCATCCTATCGTGAAGGGTATAAAAACAAAGTAGGTCCAAATATCAAAAATTAGGTATATCATATTATTTCCAAGACCTCCTCTACGTTCTTTGTTAATTTTAAGTAAATCCCTCAAGACGTCAAGTAAATCGGGTCAGCCGCTTCCGAGCTTACAATCAAACATAATTCGGTTTTTATTTATACGAGTATCTTCTTAAGATATTAGATCGGAAGACCGGTGTATATGATTGACAAATGGATGAAAATTGCAGTGCATAGATGTGCAAGTAATCAAAACGGGAGATTTGTTTACATTAGGGCTTTACCAAATTCGACACAGGTCTTTGTGGACCTAAAGTACCTCTAAATTTCAAAATTCAGGTAAATTAGAGATAGCACATGCGGCACATCTATTTATGGACATAAAATACCTCTAGATTTATAATAAAAATAGGTCTGTCTAGATAACCAAGAAATCAAACCACAGATTCGGTCACAACTGGGCTATGCCAAAATATGGAACGATACCAGATCATGTTCGGCACACATACGAGTATTTATTGTCTTGTCAATAGTTAGCATGTCTGTTTTGCATACTTATGTTTTGCATAGGAATCCCAGAAAATTTTGGATTATCCCCTCTCAGTAATGCTGGTGACATTTCTGAGTGTTTTAAAGCTTCTCCAAGTAGTTTCAATGTGGAACGACGTTCGGACTGGGCTATAAGAAGGTGGTCCCTTGTCATTGAGCTAAACCTAGCATTGGGCAACACTCAGCGATAAGAGAGAAGTACACCACTGTGTTATCACAATGGACTGAATTAGACTGAGTCTGAAATATTGGGGTTCCTCTATACTTAAGCTAACTTGGGGCCGGTTTATGCGGGGCTATCTAAACTTAAATTAATCTTGGAATTTGACATGCTTGTGGATAAAAAACAAATCTGTGCCAAATTGCAGGACAATTACGTCATTATTGAAAGCTGTATCATGATTGCAACAGACAGACAGACGGGCACGGTTATATGGTATATGCATATACTTTTATAGTGGGAAATCGATATTTAGGTTAAGGTTAAAGTGGCAGCTCGATTAAGTTTCAGGCTCACTTAGACAATTCAGTCCATTGTGATCGATATTTCGATGTGTTACAAACGGAATGGCAAACTTATTATACCCTCATCATCATTCCGTAATGGTGGGTATAATGACCATAGGACTTGTGCCGAATAATTATTGCGATTCGAAAATTTATCTGTAGTTATTGCAGTGGCTACTTGCGACCTGTACATAGATGGACAGATGGTCATCATGTGAGTTTTGCCTATCAGTAAATGCGTTGCTAATGGTAGGGTAATTTTCAAGGCGACAAAACCTATTATTTTCCAACTAAATAGTGGTTTCGGTTAGACGTGTACAGTTGGCATAACAGTCTTATTAAATTCTATGGTGAAAAACGTATAAACATTTTCTGAACACTTGCGCGAGTAAAAATTCTGTATTTTTTCAACATTATTTTAGTTTATTTTTTTTTTAATTTTTTTTTAAATACAATAGCAAATTTAAAACTTTGGAAAAGTGCCAACAAAGCATCACCATATACTAAAACAGTAATCTTCGTTGACATCGCCATAGGCTTACTGTAGTATGGTTTTCTTTTCTTCGTTTTCTTTTTTCTTCGTTGTATCTGCATATATTCATAAATCAATAGTTTGTGACATTTTCTTATGATAGGAAGTATTTTTGATTATATTTAAAAATTTAGAATGTTTTTTATCTCATGTGTCTGTCAGTCTTTTAACTGACATTTTATTTGCTAAATAAAATTCACTTTACAATGTCCGAAAAATCTATTTCCTACATATTTGCCTCAATGATTTAAAGACCAAAATTGGAATTTTTGTTTTTTATACCCTTCACCACTACTGTGGTACAGGGTATAATAAGTTTGTGCATTTGTATGTAACGCCAAGAAGGAAAAGTGTGAGACGTTGAAACATTTAGTATACCGATCGCTTAGAAGGTATAATAAGTTTGTGCATTTGTATGTAACGCCAAGAAGGAAAAGTCTGAGTTGAAACGTTTAGTATACCGATCGTCTTAGAATTAAAATCTGAGTCGATTTAGCGATGTCCGTCTGTCTGTCTGTCTGTCCGTCCGTCTGTCTGTTCATGTATTTTTGTGCGCAACGTAAAGGTCGCAGTTTAAGTCCGATCTTCCTCAAATGTGGCATAGGGTCGTTTCTGGAAAAAATCGGTTCAGATTTAGATATAGCTGAAATATATATTTATCCCCGATCTGGTCATAATTGGCGTGTTTATCAATTGATTGAAGAACATCAATTCCGTACATCCGAATATTTTATGAGTCTCGAAAAACTTGCAAAATATTATCCATATCGGTACAGATTTAGACATAGCTCCCATATATATCTTTCGTCCGATTTGCACTTATATGACCTCAAAAGCCAGAGTTTTGTCCTGACTTGCTTCAAATTTTACACGAGAGGTAGGTTTAACGGTGCCGTTATGTGTGCCAAATTTGGTTGAAATCAGTTCAGATTTAGATATAGCTCCCATATATATCTTTCGCCCGATTTACACTCATATGACCACAGGGGCCAAAGTTATACTCCCATTTACGTGAAATTTTGCAGTGATTACAGAATTATTATTCTAACTATGCATGTCAAATTTAGTCAAAAGCGGTTCGGATTATATATACCTCCCATATATACGTACAACAGAGTTGGGGAAATATGGTAGACTGTTTCATATTTTAGACCCATTTTCAATGGGATTTTCCTCCAATTGACTGGATAGTTTCCACATAGAACATATTTAATATGATATCTAGGTGTGTCAACTTTGATCTAATTTGGTTCAGATTTAGATAAAGCCTCCATATTTTCATTTTTCCGGTTTATACAAATATGTATGTATATAAAATTCCCTGACTTTATACAAAATTCTGTGATGATTTCCCCATATCTTAGTCATATCCTATACACTGTAATGCCAGAATTTCCACAGAACGGCTGAGTTTTAAATAAGGCTCCAAGTCGCCCGACTTGATCAAATAATATATCATAACCCACACTTGACCATATACCTTGACGATATCTAACCAATATCCTTGTAAAATCGCCACTGATGAGTTGCAAAATTTGTAAATATTACTAAAATTGTCCTATATCTCGAATACATACACACAAAAAAAATTTTTTCTGATTCAATCACGAAATTAATTGATCCAATTAATTTTTTAATTGAAATGTCTTCAATCACGAAAATGATAGTATCAATCACAGTTTTAATTGGGCATAGAAAAAAATCTTGATTAAAAAATTAATTGATTTCATTACCAAATTTCAATTAATGTGTTAATTGATTCAATTAAAAATTTAATTGATATTGATTGCAAAACTCAATTAATTTAGTAATTAAAAAAAAGTAAATATTTTCAATTACATTCTGAATTGGCTTAGAAATTTTATTTGGATTAACAATTGATTGTTTGAAAAAAGTTTTAATTAAAAATTTAAAAAAAATGTTCATCACTTTTTTAATTGACTTAGTCTTCCGAATTTGATTAAAAGTTAATTGTATCAATTAACTTGTTAATTAAAAATTTTAAAATTTTCAATCATTGACTTAACTAACTTAATGTTTATATCTTGATTAAAAAGTTAATTGTACCAATTAATTTATTAATTGAAAAAAATTTCAACTTCAATTAACTTTTTAATTGGAAATATTTTGGTGATATTTTTTTCTGTGTATGTATCGCCTGATAAATCATAAATACTCTTTTGTAAATTGCATTAAAATTTCTCTCGCTTTATATTTCACATATTATTTTACTAACATTGTGTTTCATCCCAGGGCTTTATCCGATTTAAATTTTATTTCTAGAGATTTTGTAGAAATACAAAAAATTGTCTCCATTAAAAGTATTTGTATCGGGAAACGCAAACCTTTATATAGCTCCCAGCAAATTTGAAGTAGTTGAGATGGTAACACCCAAGTTTGGTCTACACGGATGAAAAATACTGTTTTTCATATGTTTGGCTATAAACATTATATGTTTGGAACACAAATTTTTAAACACAATATTTTTGAGTGCAAGCATATAATTTTCATAAACTAGCATAACATGTTTGGGACATATATGTTAATATGTTAGAACCTATTATGTTTGGGACATAAAATGTTTGTAAATATAATATGCTTGGATGCAAACATATATTAATTTAGAAATAGCCTATAAACATATATGTGTTTAGTAGCTTGGAGCGCTATTTAACAGGGAGCGATATTGAATTAAGTTGGTGGTTGTTGCTTGTTATTACAAAATTAACATTTTATTTTTCCTTGGGCAATTGATCAGCTACTTCTTTGATCCTTACAAACTGTGTGGTCCGCTGTTCGAATCCCCGTCCGGCAAAAGGTAAAATTAAAATAAAAAAAAAATTGAATAATTTCTTCTACAAATGTTTGTATTACAGAAAAAGGTGCTAAGAACTAAAAAATGTCTTGGAAGTGAGAAAGATGTGAGGGAATATACAATTAGGCAGAAACAAAATTTTGAGCATTCAGGTCGAAAACCTATGTTGTTAGCACCTATATTACCTGTTTAGTTTCATAATTCACTATGATTGTAAATATATAAATAAATAAATAAAATTTTGAGCACAATATTGTTTGGGAGAATTTTTTTAAGCATATAATATTTTTGGGTGCAAAATGCTTCCAAACATATTATATGTTCACAAAATAACATATTGTTTTTTGGAAGACAACATTATTGAATTTGGATGCAAAAATACAAAATGTTTGGAACTTAGACTACCCAAACATAAATTGTTTAGACAAATATGCTTTCAAACATATTATATATTGGTAGAGATCAAACATATAAATGTTTGGGCAATACCCAAGAATGTATATGCTTGAAGCAAAATATGTTTGGGAGTATATGTTACAGAAGCGATTTTTTGTGAGCGTGTACATGGTGGTGAAGGGTATAATATAGTCGGCCCCCCCCCCGACTTTAGACTTTACTTACTTGTTTTGTTTTTTTGGTCTTTTACAAAATTTTCAAATTCAATAAAACATTTCCCATACATCAACAATCAACACACCATTCGCAAGGCCTCTTATAGGTAAGCAGAGAACAGGGGAGAATATATGTTGAGAAGGAAGTAGAAACAAAACAAAAAAAAACCTATTCCATTTACTGCAAATGTCAATCAAATGATCAGCATCACCGGAAATGAATGCAATTTCAGTGCTTAGTGTAACGTCGTGATTTGATGGCACTTTAGTACATGTGTCTGTGGAAACGCACACAAACACAACGACATTACACTCCATATCTGATATATTTCTCTGTCCGTGTTCATTTTGTTAAAATGCAGACGGAAATGTTGCTACAAATATAGCAAGGCCATGGAGAATATGGCAATATTGTGCATTTGTATATAAGAGTGGTTCCTTCTAAGTGGAAAGTACACAATGTATTTATTTTTTATTTTTATTTATTTATTAATATATTATTTTATTTATATCACTATCACGCAAAATAAAACGTTTGGAAAAGGTTATTCTTTCGTCAGAGTTTTTTGAATTTCTTCGATAATTTCAAACTTTTATCACGACAATTTTTTTTTTACTTTTGCCATAGTGTGGCGCAGGGTATAATAATTCTTATTCCAAATAAGAGTCCATTTCGTTTATATCAAACATTTTGCTGACTTTTAAGTCTTTAATAAGACACATTTTGAGGCTTCATAGTAAACACTTAATATAGTAGTATGAATACCGAGATCTTGTGAAAATTTTCGGAATACACGTAAGTTTAGATTATTTCTGTTTTCAAAAGTTATTTTTTTAAGAAAGTGACCAAATAAAATTATGTTTCTATTAAAAAAAATTGTTTTTTTTTTTTATACCCACCACCATAGAATGCTGATGGGGGTATAATAAGTTTGTCATTCCATGTGTAACACATCGAAATATTGATTTCCGACTATATAAAGTATATATATTCTTGATCAGGGAGAAATTCTACAAGCAAAAAAATAATTCTTTCCTCCCAAACGAAATTTTAGACAAACAAGGTTCGTTTCTCATTTGCTTTTCGTTGAAAGGAAGTGTATTTGGAAGAAAAGCATATTTTTTTTGTGATAAACGTGTATTCTTTTCCAGGATATAAAAACAATTTCATAAAGACTAACTCAAAAAAAATTTTTTTCTGGCTAATTGCATTTTCCCTCACATCTTTCCCACTTCCACGAAGTTTTTTAGTTCTTAGCACCTTTTTCTGTAACACAAACAATGTAGAAGAAATTATACGATTTTATAAATTTTAAATTTTTTTTACCTTTCGCCTGGACGGAGAATCGAACCGCGGACAATGCAATTTGTAAGCCAACACACTATCCACTGAGCCATGTAGCCATTATTGTCATCAATAGACAATTACCCATATAACTAAGTTATATTTATATAGCATAGCTTGCGGCGCCCACGAGCCGATTAAACAAAGTTTATTTAACAGAAAAATACATTTAGTTGGGCACCGTGGAGCAGTGGTTGCTACGTCTGACTTGCATGCCAAGGGTCGTGGGTTCGATCCCTGCTTCGACCAAAGTTTTTTTTTTTTTTTACATATATTCCAGATATGATCGGAAGATTCCGAAAAATTTTCAACATTACATTCTACTATATTAAATTTTTACTATGAACTGTAAAATGTGTCTTATTAAAGACCTAAATTTAGAAAAGAACAGTGTTTGATATAAACGAAATGGACTGTGTTGTTGGTTCAAAAATATCTTTTTTTACTGAAAAAATAAAAATTTTGTAACAAACGAATTTTTTTGGTGATAAAAGTGTATACTTTTCGAAGCAATTCAAAAAACTCTAACAAAAGAAAAACGTTTTCGGTACACGTTTTCCAAACGTTTTTTTTTTTCTTTGCGTGTAAGAAGATATTAGCGTGTCCGTCTGTCCGTCCGTTTGTCTGTCTGTCTGTTGTAATCACGCTACAGCCTACAATAATGGCGCTATCGTCCTGAAATTTCGAAGATGGGCTATATCGGTCCAAGTTTTGATATATTCCCCATATAAACCGACTTCCCGATTTGGGGTCTTGGGCTTATAAAAACCGAAATGCCTGAAATTGAAAATCTAGAGGTACTGGAGGACCATAAAAAGGTGTGCCGAAAATGGTGCCCATCGGTCCATGTTTTGGTATAGCCCCCATATAGACCGATCTCCCAATTTTGCTTCTTGGGCGTCTAGAAACTGTATTTTCTATTCCATTTGTCAGAATTTGGAAATCTAGAGGTATTTTGGGACCACAAATAGGTGTGCCGAAATTGAGGTGAATCGGTCCATTTGTTGGTATAACCCCCATATAGACCTATCTCCCGATTTTACTTCTTGGGCGTCTAGACTATATTTTCTATCCGATTTGCTTGAAATTGAAAATCTAGAGGTATTTTAACATCACAAATAGGTGTGTCGCAAATGATGCCTATCGGTCCATGTTTTGGTATAGCCCCTATATAGACTGATCTCCCGATTTCACTTCTTGGGCTTCTAGAATTCGTAGTTTTCACCCAATTCTTCTGAAAGTGGAATTCTAGAGGTATTTGAGGAACATTAAGAGGTGGTGTGTATAGGTCCATGTTTTGGTATAGCCCCCATATAGACCTAAATCCCGAATTTATTTCTAGAATTTCTGGAATCCGGCTGACCACAAATAGGTCAGCCGAATGTGGTGTATATATAACCTCCACATAGACCGATCTCCAGATTTAACTCCTTGGGCTTCTAGAAACCGTAGTTTTTATCCGATTTACACAAGAATGTAAATATATTGGAATTTTAGACCCTCAAATATCTGTATCGCATTTATTTTTACCGGTCCGCTTGGTAAGGCATCGATATAGACCGATTTAACTTCTTGAGGGTACACCCAAAGAAATAATATTTTTCTCCGGAATGAAATTTTAGACAATCGAAATTCCCCTTTTTTATAAAATATTTTCGTTTAGAGCAAACTAATCCGAATTTTTGATAAGCGATTCAACGATTGTCTCTAAAATTTGTGTCAAAAGAAAACTTTGCTTATCTAAAATTTCGTTCCTCAGAAAAGAAAACACTTCTTTCAGGGTATAACAGGCGTATAACAGGCGTCACGCTCATGACAACAGCGTGAGTGTGCGTGAGCGTGATTAACAAACCAAAATGTCGTGCGTGAGCGTGAGTCACGAAAATAATATCTTCGTGAGTGTACGTGAGTAACGAATTACACTCACGAAAATATTCCTGCTCACCAACATAAAACGCTTAAGAGTTAAATTCAATTACAATTTTAGTGACACCTGTGATGTTAAGAGTTTAATAACACTCTCGATTTTAATAATGCTCATGTCTTCGGACACTTCCGTAAGGTAAATTAATCATAAAAGTATTCGTGAGTCACGATATTTTTCGTGAGTCACGGTATTTCATCATGAGTCACGACTTTTCGTGCGTGAGTGTGCATGAGTACAAATTTTCTTTTCGTGAGTGTGCGTGAGCGTGAGTCCTACCAAAAAATATCGTGCGTGAGTGTGCGTGAGTATGATTTTTCAGTCGTGAGTGTGCGTGAGCGTGAGTAAACTATTACTCACGTGCACACCTCTAATCTACATATTTACGATTTCAAATCAAGGCGTTATTTCATCATATACACGATATGTTTATGATTTCTCTAAAACTCAAACAAAATTGGTTCTCATAAATCCAGAATCTAGTCTTCTTATTTGCTTAGGAGAAAATTTGTCATAAAACCCCCTAAAATTATATATTATCAAGAAACCCGCTACGACGAAAAGTTTTCAAAGAAAACTATTATATTTGATTTATGGTTGTGGGTGGGTATATACTTGTTTTTTACATCGGTTCGTGGGTGCCGATGACTATGCTTTATTAACATAACTGTTTTACTGTTACCCAGCAAATAAAGCGTCGCCAAAAAGTAATGAAAATGTTATTTTTGGATCCGGAAGTGGTGCAAAATTGTCGCAGAAGCGATGAATTTAACATAGGATTGTCATAGGACGGAAGTCCTCCATTTCAACAGCCGTTACACTGAATTTGCATCACTTCTTTAGGTGTGATCCGAATTCAATGTTTTGGATGTAAATTAAAAAATTCTGTGATATTTTGTCAAATAAATAATTTTTATAACTTTTTATAATTTGTAATGGATTCTAAGGCTTTTCGGAAACGTTTGACCTCAAATATTTTCAAAAATGCGCAATTTTTATACCCTTCACCACTACTGTGGTACAGGGTATAATAAGTTTGTGCATTTGTATGTAACGCCAAGAAGGAAAAGTCTGAGACCCATCGTTTAGTATACCGATCGTCTTAGAATTAAATTCTGAGTCGATTTAGCAATGTCTGTCTGTCCGTCTGTCTGTCTGTTGATGTATTTTTGTGTGCAAAGTACAGCTCGCAGTTTTAGTCCGATTGTCCTAAAATTTGGTATAGGGTCCTGTTTCGCCTCAAAGACGATCCCTATTGATTTTGGAAAAAATCGGTTCAGATTTAGATATAGCTGACATATATATTTTTCACCGATCTGGTCATAATTGGCGTGTATATCAACCGATCTTCCTCAAATTCCGTACATCCGAATATTTTATGAGTCTCGAAAAACTTGCAAAATATCAGCCAAATCGGTTCAGATTTAGATATAGCTCCCATATATAGCTTTCGCCCGATTTACACTCATATGACCACAGAGGCAAATTTTTAACTCCGATTTAGTTGAAATTTTGCACAGGGAGTAGAATTAGCATTGTAGCTATGCGTGCCAAATTTGGTTGAAATCGGTTCAGATTTAGATATATCTCCCATATATAGTTTTCGCCCGATTTACACTCATATGACCACAGAGGCCAATTTTTAACTCCGATTTAGTTGAAGTTTTGCACAGGAAGTAGAATTAGCATTGTAGCTATGCGTGCCAAATTTGGTTGACATCGGTTCAGATTTAGATATAGCTCCCATATATATGTTTTTCTGATTTCGACAAAAATGGTCAAAATACCAACATTTTGCATGTTAAATCGCCACTGCTTAGTCGAAATGTTGTAAAAATGACTCTAATTTTCCTAAACTTCTAATACATATATATCGAGCGCTAAATCATAAATTACCTTTTACGAAGTTTCCTTAAAATTGCTTCAGATTTAAATGTTTCCCATATTTATACCCTTCACCACTACTGTGGTACAGGGTATAATAAGTTTGTGCATTTGTATGTAACGCCAAGAAGGAAAAGTCTGAGACCCATGGTTTAGTATACCGATCGTCTTAGAATTAAATTCTGTTCAGATTTAGATATACCCTAATGCATTAGCCGACACAAATTTTGAGTCTATAGATTTTGTAGAAGTCTATCAAATTCTGTCCAGATCGAGTGGTATTTAAATGTATGTATTTGGTACAAACCTTTATATATAGCCCCCAACACGTTTGACGAATGTATATCACATCGAAAATTTAGATCTACTAAGTGGTGCAGGGTATAATATAGTAGGCCCCGCCCGACTTTAGACTTTCCTTACTTGTTATTATTCAACATAGTTCCCTTCAAGAGCGATACAACGATTATAACGACTTTCCAATTTTTTGGTACTATTTTGTTTCAGATTGGATTTAGCCTTTTTTCGACAAAATTTAAACAATTTGTACCATTTTATGAATTCTTTGAAACAAAAAAATTAAAATTGCCCATTAAAGGTATGAAAAAACCAAGTTATAAAAAATTGAATTAAAAGAACTTCCTGGGTAATTAAAATAAAGAACATCATTGGGAGTGCATCTTCTGGAAGTGCTTTTAAAGTTGTGTCTTTAGAAGAACTTCCAAATTTTTTTGCTGGGTATTGTTAATGACAATAACAGCTACGTAGCCCAGTTGATAGTGTGTCGGCTTCCAAACTGTATGGTCCGCGATTCGATTGTCCCTCCAGGCGAAAGGTATAAATTAAACTTTGTATAAAATCAAATAATTTATTTTACATTGTTTGTATTAGAGAAAAAGATGCTAAGAACTAAATAAATCTCATGGGAGTGAAAAAGATGTGAGGGAAGATGAAACTATAAAAGATTGTTTTTTTTTTTTTTAATAATCTTATCCTGTAAGAGAATCAACGTTTATCACAAAAAGTACACTCAAAAAAATGTGAACTCTCTATTTCACTAAAGCCAATTTAACTTTGTTTTAGTTCAAGGAATTATTATGTTTGGAAAAAGTTTCCTTTACTTTAATAATTTTTTGTATACGTTAGTTAAATTAACTCAAAAGCGGGAAAAATAATACACAAATTAAGCATAAAGATTTACTAAATTCGTATTTCTCACAACAAAGTTCATTATTTCTTTAAATTTGTAAATTTTACTACCGATGCGTCTATCATGAACTTCGTATGTCACTAAAGATATTCTTGCAATTTTGAACTCCAATGTTTTCCTTAAAACTACAAAATTTTCTTTAACATGCGAAAAAAATTAATTAAGCCTAATAAATTTTCTTGAATTTTTCGAAAAATAGTTACTTATTTTTATGATATCGGCGTGATGCCAGCGTTTTGTAATACTGTTTAGTTAAAATTTTCTACAAATATCCAAAATTTTCTAAAATTAATCAAAAGTTTTCTTCCGGGTGGGTTCACTGTTTTTTCAGTGTATATACGTTCCTTCCAAACAAACTTTCTTACAGCGAAAAGCAAATGAGAAACGATATTTATTTGTCTTAAATTTCGTTTGGGAGGAGGGAATTTCTTTTTTGCGTGTATTTATTTGGCAAAATTTATTATGGATTATTGCTCTGTCACGCAATTAAGTTTGCAAATTTAAGCATAAATCCCACAAATCACTGGAAGTTCAATGGGAACGGGCAATCCCGAAAAAAATGAATTTGATTCAATCACAAAATCCATTGATTGTTTAATTGAAATTCTTCAATCGCGTAAGTAACGTTCAATGGAACCACCGTGGTGCAATGGTTAGCATGCCCGCCTTGCATACACAAGGTCGTGGGTTCGATTCCTGCTTCGACCGAACACCAAAAAGTTTTTCAGCGGTGGATTATTCCACCTCAGTAATGCTGGTGACATTTCTGAGGGTTTCAAAGCTTCTCTAAGTGGTTTCACTGCAATGTGGAAGGCCGTTCGGACTCGGCTTTAAAAAGGAAGTCCCTTGTCATTGAGCTTAACATGGAATCGGGCAGCACTCAGTGATAAGAGAGAAGTTCACCAATGTGGTATCACAATGGACTGAATAGTCTAAGTGAGCCTGATACATCGGGCTGCCACCTAACCTAACCTAACCTAACACTCATAGGATAAATTATATATAAAACAAGTTAGGAATGCATAAAGTGGGCCGGGGCAGGGAATAAAATCCTGCACCACTTTGTAGATCTATATTTGTTATGCCATCTCAAATCTTCGAATTTCCTAAGTGCTTAAAACAAATGTTTATGGTCCCATATACATATTTTTAAATCTGAAGCTCATTAAACAAAATAGTTTTAGATTTGTATGAAATCTCTCGACTCCACATACTTGTGCTCCACATACTTTACGTCGATTGGACTGAAACTGCAACCAGACATTGATGTAAAAAATTAGTTCACAGAAGACGGACATGTCGAGATCGATTCAGGAGCCGGCCCTGAGCATAAACATACGCATTAACTTATAATATCCTGTTCCATAGTATGGCCCAGGGTATAAAAATATACACTATATCAAAAATTATATATGTGACCTACATACTCGTAGTTCATTCTTACTATAAAACAATTTATTTTTTTTTCTGTTTAGTTTCGAGCAATTTGAATGGCCAGTGCATCTTCTAGAGTGAAATCGGGTTATTGGTCTATACTGAGGCTTTAATCGAAAAAGAAACTATAACAAGTATAAACGGCCGTAAGTTCGGCCAGGCCGAATCTTATGTACCCTCCACCATGGATTGCGTAGAAACTTCTACGAAAGACTGTCATCCACAATCGAATTACTTGGGTTGTGGTATCTTAAATCGTTTTCTAAATTGTGCGTTAGTCCATACGTGGTATACATTAGACAAAAAAAGTATGTGTAGGTAAGTCTACAAATAAGTACGAATCGATATGGACTTTTGCACGGTACGTAGGGAGCCAGAATTGAAATATGGGGGTCGCTTATATGGGGGCTATATACAATTATTGATATAGACAAATTTTTGTGTGATTGGGGATCGATTTATCTGAGGGCTATATATAACTATAGACCGATATGGACCTAGTTAGGCATGGTTGTTAACGGATGAAATTTGCTCCTCCAAGAGGCTCCAAAACCAAATATCGGGATCGGTTTATATGGGGGCTATATATGATTATGGACTGATATGGACCACTTTGGGCATGGTTGTTAAATATCATATACTACCACCACGTACAAAATTTCAACCAGATCGGATGAATTTTGTTTCTCCAAAAGGCACCGGAGGTCAAATCTGGGGATCGGTTTATATGGGTGCTATATATAATTATGGACTGCTATGAACCAATTCCTACATGGTTGTTGGATACCATATACTAACACCACGTACCAAATTTCAACCGAATCGGATGAATTTTGCTCTTTAAAGGGGCTGCGGAGGTGAAATCTGGGGATCGGTTTATATGGGGGCTATATATAATTATGGACAGATTTCGACCAATTTTTGCATGGGTATTTGAGGCCATATATTAACACCACGAACCAAATTTCAACTGAATTTTGGTCTTCCAAGAGGCTCCGGAGGTCAAATCTGGTGATCGGTTTATATGGGGGCTATATATAATTATGGACCGATGTGGACCAATTTTTGCATGGTTGTTAGTGACCATATACTAACACCATGTACCAAATTTCAGCCGGATCGGATGAAATTTGTTTCTCTTAGAGGCCTCGCAAGCCAAATCGGGGGATCGATTTATATGGGTGCTATATATAATTATGGACCGATGTGGACCAATTTTCGCATGGTTGTTAGAGACTATATACTTACACCATGTACCGAATTTCAGCCGGATCGTATGAAATTTGCTTCTCTTAGAGGCCACGCAAGCCAAATCGGGGGATCAGTTTATATGGGGGCTATATATAATTATGCACCGATGTGAACCAGTTTTTGCATGCTTATTAGAGACCATATACTAACACCATGTACCAAATTTCAGCCGGAACTGATAAAATTTGCTTCTCTTAGAGCGATCGCAAGCAAAATTTGGGGGTCCGTTTATATGGGGGCTATACGTAAAAGTGGACCGTTATGGCCCATTTGCAATACCATGCGACCTACATCAATAACAACTTCTTGTGCCAAGTTTCAAGTCGATAGCTTGTTTCGTTCGGAAGTTAGTGTGATTTCAACAGACGGACGGACGGGCGGGCATGCTCAGATCGACTCAGAATTTCACCACGACCCAGAATATATATACTTTATGGGGTCTTAGAGCAATATTTCGATGTGTTATAAACGGAATGACAAAGTTAATATACCCCCCATCCTATGGTGGAGGATATAAAAACTAAATTCGACACAAGTCTTTCTGGACATAAATTTCTCTACATTACCAATTCCAGGCAAATCGCAAACTACGCTTTTTTAAGAAACCCAAGGAGTTAAATGCGAGATTGGGCAATATGGGGGCTATACCAAAACATGGACCGATACACACCATATTCGGATCAAAAATAGCTTTAAATACTGAAACCACGAACTCGACCTGCCTGCAATCAAATTTGAGGACGGCACGTCATTTATTATCACATCGGTTATAAATATATATGGCAGCTATATCTAAATCTGAACCGATTTTTTCCAAAATCAAAAGGGATCGCCTTTGAACCGAAAAAATACCCTATTCCAAACTTGAGCACGATCGGACATAAGCTGTGAGCTGTACTTTGCACACAAAAATACATGAACAGACAGACGGACGGACAGACGGACATCGCTAAATTCCGTCGCTAAATTCTGAGCCGATACTAAAAAATTGGTCTAAAACCAGTCCTTTTTAGCGATACTTACAACTGCACAAACTTATCATACCCTGTACCACAGTAGTGATGAAGGATGTGGAAAAAGACCAACCTATCTCACAATATTTTTAAGAAGGATCATTTTAGACCAAAAAGCAAGTTGCCCGATTTGTTGGAACTGTAAAGGACATGTGCTCGGAAACCATGGAGTGAAAAATGAGTACCTCCGTTTTTATGTCAGACTTCTCCTGGTTCTACTCTTTAAAAGAGTTCAAATGTTTTCGAATGTTTATTTCATCGCTTGAAAGATATGATTGATTAAGTTAGAGCAAAATGTACCTACAAATATTCTACGGACATTGCAGCTAAGCGGACCGGATTCGGCTAGTACTTCATATAGTCGGAAATTGGTATGTTGATGTGTTACAAACGGAATGACAAACTTATTATACCCATATCACTATTCTATAGTGGATATAAGAAAATGACAATTTGCTTTGAATACTAAAATAATGCATTTTATTGGAAAATCCTTTACATGTTTTTTCCATGGGCTTTCCAATAACAACAGTGGATATTTCTCCTGGTGTACGTTTATCATTTGTATGTATATCGAAAGGGATATTAATACTCAAGTTACACCACGTTAGTTGTGTTTGTGCGCATATGTAGAGGAAATATAGACTCGGATATTGGATATTAGTAAGCAAATTTGAATTGCAATGAAATGCTTTCACGTAAGCATAAATACATTCAACTGAATTAAGGCAAATTCGAATTTATTAGTCAAATTTATTGTTATAGTGTTTTTGTGTTAAGATAGATAGATAATTGATAGATAGATAATTTAGTTAAATAACAATATTTACATTTTAAATTGTAATATGGTTGATGTTTTTCGAAGATGATTGGAATTTTTAGTGAATCATATTTGTTCATATGATATGAATAGTAGATAAATACAAACATTAATGAATTCGTGATCTCCATTAAAGCTTTTTTTATAAAGATTTCTTTTATGAGCTACAATTACTTTGGATAAATTAGGTTACGGTGACATCCTGTTATGTTATTTCAGCATTGTGATGCTACATTAACTAAAGGTACATGCAAAAATATAATTCTTTCCTCCCTAACTAATTTTAGACAAACAAAGTCCACCATGGATTGCGTAGAAACTTCTACGAAAGACTGTCATCCACAATCGGATTATTTGGGTTGTGGTATCTTAAAACTTCTTAACATCGCTTTCTAAATTGTGAGTTAGTCCATACGTGGTATATATAAGACAAAAAAGTAATGTATACCCAGCAAAAACTAGGTAACCGCATCTCATTACAATTCGCATTACCAGGAGTAATGCTGCCATTACACGTTGCATTACATTGCGGTGAGTTATAATGACTTACTTGTAATGACAAAAATAAATATAATGCCAAATAATTTTCGAATTTATTCTCAAATTTTTAGGCAGTTGGCTTAATAAAATAGAATTGAAAGGATTGAATACTTCTTAGTACGAATGAACTGAAATATTTTTCTTATGCTAAGTGTTATGCTAAGTGTTATTCGTATGAATGATAAGCTTTCTATAATAAAGGAAGTCAGAGTTATCATTTTATAAGAAATTTTACTAAATTTGGTTTTAGTTTTTGTTCGGTTTTTGTTCATTTTTACGAATGCTTTATCAATGGATAAAATTTTCTTGTTCAGTAGTAAATTCGTATACCCTGCGAAGAAAACAGTATTAGTAAAATGCCATAAATTTTTTGTGATTCAATCACGAAATTAATTGATACAATTAATTTTTAATTGATCACAGAAATGTTATTAATTAATTAATTGATACTATTATTTTTGTGATTGATTTTTATTTCAATTAAAAAATTTGTTGAATAAATTAAATTTTTAATTGAATATTTTTTAAAACTCAAATAAAATTTTAATTGGAAAAATTTTCGTGAAATTTTTTTGTGGGTAGTTAATGAACTATTCCTAACTGCTTTCAGTTTAGGATTTTTTTACTGAAGCAACTAAATTTTATTATTTCACACAATAACACTAGTTTACAAAAAAATAAAAAATTCATGTACACTTAGATCAAAATACATAAAAAAGGTCGGCTCTCATCAAGTGTACATTTTCAGTGTAAACTAGTGTAATTTAACTTAATGCAAATAAAATGGCTAATCTAAATGGATGAATATTTTTTCCTTTAGTTTCGAAGGCACTTTTTTCTGGATGTAGTGCTCCTATTACACCATTACTCGCCATATTTTGATCCATTGTAATCGGCGATAGAAATCAATATTTTCGTGATTTGGTTGCCTGAGACAATAAGTGGCTATTTTACAAGCTTTGGTGTATCTACGAATAAGTGATTACATATTATGTTATTATATGCTTTAAAAGCACTACTTATTTCATGGCCGAAAGTATGCCTGGGGAGAAGTACTTTCCTCCTAGGACATGCGTATGTAAATGTAATCCGGAGCGATGCCAATTAATAAGTGGTTATTATTTTTTAAAACGGCTTACCTACAAGATTACCGGGTAATGAGAGTTTTTGCTGGGTAGGTAAGTCTACAAATAATTACGAATCGACATGGAAATTGAAATATAGGTGTCGCTTATATGGGTGCTATATAGAATTATGAACTTGATATGGACCGATTTTTGTGTGATTGGGGATCGATTTATCTTAGGGCTATATATAACTATAGACCGATATGGACCTAGTAAGGCATGGTTGTTAGCGGCCATATATTAGCACAATGTACCAAATTTCAACTCGGATGAAATTTGCTCCTCCAAGATGCTCCAAAACCAAATCTCGGAAAGGGTTTAAGATATATGGGGACTATATGATTAAGGACTGATATGGACCACTTTGGGCATGGTTGTTAAATATCATATACTACCACCAACCAGATCGGATGAATTTTGCTTCTCCAGAAAGCGCACCAATTCCTGCATGGTTGATGGATACCATATACTAACATCACGTACCAAATTTCAACCGTATCCAAGGGGCTCCGGAGGTCAAATTTGGGGATCGGTTTATATGGGGCCTATGTATAATTATTGACCGATTTAGACCAATTTTTGTATGGGTGTTTGAGGCCATATATTAACACCACGTACCAAATATCAACGGAATCAGATGCATTTTGTTCTTCCAAGAGGCTCCGGAGGTCAAATGTGGTGATCGGTTATATATATACAATTATGGACCGATTTGGACCAATTTTTGCATGGCAATTAGAGACCATATATTAACACCATATACCAAATTTCAGCCGGATAGGATGAAATTTGCTTCTCTTAGAGGCTCCGCAAGCCAAATCAGGGGATCGGTTTATATGGGGCTATATATAATTATGGACAGATGTGGACCAATTTTTGCATGGTTGTTAGAGACCATATACTAACACCATGTACCAAATTTCAGCCGGATAGGATGAAATTTGCTTCTCTTAGAGGATCGGCAAGCCAAATTTGGGACCGATATGGCCATTTTACAATACCATCCGACCTACATCAATAACAACTACTTGTGCCAAGTTTCAAATTGATAGCTTGCTTCGTTCGGAAGTTAGCGTGATTTCAACAGACAGACGGACGGACGGACGGACGGACATGCTCAGATCGACTCAGAATTTCACCGCGACCCAGAATATATATATACTTTATGGGGTCTTAGAGCAATATTTCGATGTGTTACAAACGGAATGACAAAATTAATATACCCCCATCCTATGGTGGAGGATATAAAAATATTGGAAACATTTAAATCTGAAGCAATTTTAAGGAAACTTCGCAAAAGTTTATTTATGATTTATCGCTCGATATATATGTATTAGAAGTTTAGGAAAATTAGAGTCATTTTTATAGCTTTTCGACTAAGCAGTGGCGATTGTACAAGGAAAATGTTGGTATTTTGACCATCTTTGTCGAAATCAGAAAAACATATATATGGGAGCTATATCTAAATCTGAACCAATTTCAACCAACTTTGACTCGCATAGCTACAATGCTAATTCTACTCACTGTGCAAAATTTCAATTAAACTTGAGTAAAAGATTGGCCATTGTGGTCATATGAGTGTAAATCGGGCGAATGATATATATGGGAGCTATACATAATTCTGAACCGATTTCAATAAAATTTGGCACACTTGACTACACTACAAATTGTACTCCTAGTGCAAAATTTCAACCAAATTGGGGTAAAACTCTGGCTTCTGGGACCGTATTAGTCCATATTGGGCGAAATTTTTACATGGTTGTTAGAGTCCATATACTAACACCATGTACCAAATTTCAGCCGGATCGGATGAAATTTGGTTCTCTTAGAGGATCGGCAATCCAAATTTGGGACCGATATGGCCCATTTACAATACCATCCGACCTACATCAATAACAACTACTTGTGCCAAGTTTCAGTTTGGCACACTTGACTACACTATAAATTGTACTCCTAGTGCAAAATTTCAACCAAATTGGGGTAAAACTCTGGCTTCTGGGACCGTATTAGTCCATATCGGGCGAAAGATATATATGGGAGCTATATCTAAATCTGAACCGATTTCAATAAAATTTGGCACACTTGATTATAGTAGTAATTGTTCTTCTTGTGCAACATTTTAAGCAAATTAGGGTGAAACTCTGGCTTCTGGGGCCATATAAGTCCATATCGGGCGAAATATATATATGGGAGCTATATCTAAATCTGAACCGATTTCTTCCAAAATCAATAGGGTTCTATTCTGAGCCAAGACACATACTTGTGCCAAATTTGAATTCGATTGGACTAAAACTGCGACCAGACTTTGATTACAAAAATGTGTTCACGGACAGACGACATGGCTTATCGACTCAGGAGCCCACCCTGAGCATTTTTGCCAAAGACACATCTCCTTCTGGGTGTTGCAAACAAAAGCACTATCTTATAAAACCCTGTTCCACAGTTTGGCGCAGGGTATAATTATACTATGTTTTAAGTAAAAACCTCTTTAAAAAAAGTATTGAAAAACATCTTCTTGTTTTGAACGCTGTTTTGCATGTAGTCAAGATGCAAAAGGACAACAAATTTAAAGAAAACTTAATTACTTTTGAAGAATTTGTATACCCACCACCCTGGAACGGGGGTATATTAACTTTTTCATTCCCACACATCGAAGTATTGCTCTAAGACCCTATAAAATATATAATATGGGTCTAAGTGAATTTCTGAGTCGGTCTAGCGATGTCCGTCTATCCGTCCTTCTGTTGAAATCACGCTAACTTCCGAACGAAACAAGCTATCGACTTAAAACGTGGCACAAGTAGTTGTTATTGATGTAGGTCGGATGGTATTGAAAATGGAAGTTTATTTAACTAAACATATATTTACGAAAATTGTATTCCATTGAGTTCTTTAATCGATCAATGACTGTAATTATGGTGAAACTTCCAAAAATGGAGATTATTCTATGTTTTCTAGAAGGTTATCCATCACCATTAAATTCTATTTTTAATATTTATAAATATCGATCTCAATTTTTAATTGTTATTGATTTTTTTTGTAGAAATTTAAAATTTGTGGCAAAAATTATTTACAATCAATCTGGTATCTCCAAACATGGTATATCCAGAGAGAATAAAAACACAAGAGAACGAAACTGTTAAGCGAAACTGCGTCAGTAGGTGGCAGTCATAAGGAAAATTTCTCTAATATAATGTAGTTTTTGCCGGCACTTCTCTCAAATATCATACAGTTTGCTTCGGCTTCACCCAGTTCAGTTCTCTGCCGACTTTACGAAACGTAAAGAAAATAGGAGTTAAAACCTACTTTGAAGTAACAACCCAGAAAAAAAACGTCGCCAAAAATGTAATGAAAATGTTCTTTTTGGATCGGAAAGTGGTGCAAAATTGACGCAGAAGCGATGAATTTAACATGGGCTTGTTGTCATAGGACGGAAGTCCTCCATTTCAAAAGCCGTTGCACTGAATTTGCATCACTTCTTTAGGTGTGATCCGAATTTAATGTTTTGGATGTAAATTAAAAATTTCTGTGATATTTTGTCAAATAAATAATTTTTATAATTTTTAATAAATTCTAACGCTTGTCTGAAACGTTTGACCTCCAATACTTTCAAAAATTCACAATTTTTTCAGATTGGATTTAGAATTTTTTTCAACAAAATTTAAATGATTTGTACCATCTTATGAATTCTTACTCTGTTTTTAACCTATTTGAAACAAAAAAAGTTAAAATTACCCATTAAAATATGAAAAAAGCATGTTATAAAAAATTGAATGAAAATAACTTCCTGGGTAGTTAAAATAAAGAACATCATTGGGAGTGCATCTTCTGGAAGTGCTTTTAAAGTTGTGCCTTTGGAAGAACTTCCAATTTTTTTTTGCTGGGAAGTTCAAAAACAAAAATTTTATTTTTAAGTGTTTACAACATTTTGAACTACTTATCTCACCTCTTAGAATCCACATTTAAAAATTTTTTTTATTAACTTTTATGGCAAAAAAAATTGAGCACGAAATTTTTTAATTTTTGCTGTCCTTGATTACAAGCAAGTTGCATACATTTTGGTAAAAATTGACAACATGTTGCTCATGAACAGTATTGCCAAGTTTTAAATTTACTTTCGATTTATACTATCCAAAATGTTCTAAAGTAATTTCAATTGGAACATCTAACAATTTGTCATTTTGAAAATTTGACTATTTGCACTATTTTGCGATTTCCGCCCATAGTGCAGTGTATACCTAAGGAGAAACATAATATGTTTTAACAATATGTTGTTTGGATCAATCCTGAAAATATATGTTACAGAATCGAATTTTTTTGTCTATTCAATTATTACATTATACTACTACTACTACCACTATTCAGGAGATTGTTTCATTGCCTGAATTTAAATGAGAAATTTAGCATTTTTTTAGCATACCATTTTTTAGCATACCATATTAACTAAACATAAATTAAGGCTTTATTAATAACTAAGGTGATTAATATAATTATAATTTTGTATTATTACAAATATAAGTTAAATGTGGTAAAACAAAAATTAATTAAATGTGGTCATAAATATTAATAATCTCGTATTGTTTCTTTTTTACCCTTCAACGACAAAATAATCTCGACAAAATAATCTGGATTCAGAACCAGAACAAGTATGTACGGCCGCAAGTTCGGCCAGGCCGAATCTTATGTACCCACCACCATGGATTGCGTAGAAACTTCTACGAAAGACTGTCATCCACAATCGAATTACTTGGGTTGTGGTATCTTAAAACTTCTTATTCCTGCATGGTTGTTGGATACCATATACTAACATCACGTACCAAATTTCAACCGAATGGGAAGAATTTTGCTCTTCCAAGGGGCTCTGGAGGTCAAATCTGGGGATCGGTTTATATGGGGCCTATATATAATTATGGACCGATATCGACCAATTTTTGCATGGGAGTTTGAGGCCATATATTAACACCACGTACCAAATTTCAACTGAATCAGATGAATTTTGGTCTTCCAAGAGGTTCCGGAGGTCAAATCTGGTGATCGGTTTATATGGGGGCTATATATAATTATGGACCGATGTGGACCAATTTTTGCATGGTTGTTAGAGACCATATACTAACATCACGTACCAAATTTCAGCCGGATCGGATGAAATTTGCTTCTCTTAGAGGCCTCGCAAGCCAAATCGGGGGATCGGTTTATATGGGGGCTATATATAATTATGGACCGATGCGGACCAATTTTTGCATGGTTGTTCAAGACCATATACCAACACCATGTACCAAATTTCAGCCGGATCGGATGAAATTTGCTTCTCTTAGAGGCCTCGCAAGCCAAATCGGGGGATCGGTTTATATGGGGGCTATATATAATTATGGACCGATGTGGACCAATTTTTGCATGGTTCTTAGAGACCATATACTGACACCATGTACCAAATTTCAGCCGGATCGGATGAAATTTGCTTCTCTTAGGGGCCTCGCAAGCCAAATCGGGGGATCGGTTTATACGGGGGCTATATATAATTATGGACCGATGTGGACCAATTTTTGCATGGTTCTTAGAGACCATATACTAACACCATGTACCAAATTTCAGCCGGATCGGATGAAATTTGCTTCTCTTAGGGGCCTCGCAAGCAAAATCGGGGGATCGGTTTATATGGGGGCTATATATAATTATGGACCGATGTGGACCAATTTTTGCATGGTTGTTAGAGACCATATACTAACACCATGTACCAAATTTCAGCCAGATCGGATGAAATTTGCTTCTCTTAGGGGCCTCGCAAGCCAAATCGGGGGATCGGTTTATATGGGGGCTATATATAATTATGGACCGATGTGGACCAATTTTTGCATGGTTGTTAGAGACCATATACTAACACCATGTACTAAATTTCAGCCGGATCGGATGAAATTTGCTTCTCTTATAGGCCTCGCAAGCCAAATTTTGGGGTCCGTTTATATGGGGGCTATACGTAAAAGTGGACCGATATGGCCCATTTGCAATACCATCCGACCTACATCAATAACAACTACTTGTGCCAAGTTTCAAGTCGATAGCTTGTTTCGTTCGGAAGTTAGCGTGATTTCAACAGACGGACGGACGGACGGACGGACGGACGGACGGACGGACGGACGGACGGACGGACGGACGGACGGACATGCTCAGATCGACTCAGAATTTCACCACGACCCAGAATATATATACTTTATGGGGTCTTAGAGCAATATTTCGATGTGTTACAAACGGAATGACAAAGTTAATATACCCCCCATCCTATGGTGGTGGGTATAAAAAGACAACATATGTGTGAAACATATGTTATGGTACAAAAAGGTAGAGAACCACATTGATTAGCGTGTATGTGCGGTGTTTATAAATTTGTTTAGCTGGTAGGATAAAAAATACATTCATTCATTTTCGTTTTTGTTCAACTTATCTACATAAATAGCCGTTTTATTCCAGAGCATATGTTACCGACACATTCAAAATCAACCCCGAAGATATAATCTATATTTGCATCCCTAATTTTTTAATTATATATTTAAATGTCAATTAATTTTAACGAAGAAAAGGCTTGTCAATAGTTTTCTAATTGCGCCATTTTAAGTGTTCAATATTGCTGATAATATCGCTTCATTGCGCGATTCCAGAATTTGCCTTCTACTAAGAATTTTCTAGTAATTTTTGCACTAAAAAGTATGTAACTAGATTTAAACATTAAACCGAAACATATGTAGAAAAATGTAATAATTAAAATCCTTTTAGGAATTTTAATATAAGTGCGATTTGTGAAATAAACCATTGAAGGAAACACTTGTCGTGCTTTATTCAAAATCCAGCGAAAATTGCTAGCGTGGACTATATTGCGCCAACAGCATATTTTACAAACTAAACCGAAAAAGTTTATTAGGAAAAACATGCTAAGGTTTCATTTTTTGTAGGAATATATACTATTCGCATTACTGCGATAAAATAGCAATTTTTTGCAATAACTTTTCTTTAATAATTAATTTTAAAGAATATAGACTTTTTATACCCACCACCATAGAATGGTGACGGGGGTATAATAAGTTTGTCATTCCGTTTGTAACACATCGAAATATCGATTTCCGACTATATAAAGTATATATATTCTTGATCAGGGAGAAATTCTAAGACGATATAACGATGTCCGTCTGTCCGTCTGTCTGTCTGTCTGTCTGTCTGTCTGTTGTAATCACGCTACAGTCTTCAATAATGAAGCAATCGTGCTGGAATTTTGCACAAATTCGTCTTTTGTCTGCAGGCAGGTCAAGTTCGAAAATGGGCTATATCGGTCCATGTTTTGATATAGCCCCCATATAAACCGACCTCCCGATTTGGGGTCTTGGGCTTATAGAAATCGTAGTTTTCATCCAATTTGCCTGAAATTTGAAATCTAGAGGTATTTTGTGACCATAAAGAGGTGTGCCAAAAATGGTGAGTATCGGTCCATGTTTTGGTATAGCCCCCATATAGACCGATCCCCCGATTTTACTTCTTTGGCTTATAAAAACCGCAGTTTTTATTCAATTTACCTGAAATTGGAAATCTAGAGGTATTGTAGGACCACAAATACGTGTGCCAAAAATTGTGAGTATCGGTCCATATTTAGGTATAGCCCCCATATAGACCAATCTCCCGATTTTACTTCTTGGGCTTATAGAAACCGCAGTTTTTATTCAATTTACCTGAAATTGGAAATCTAGAGGTACTGTAGGACCACAAATACGTGTGCCAAAAATTGTGAGTATCGGTCCATGTTTTGGTATGGTCCCCATATAAAACGACCTCCCGATTTGGGGTCTTGGGCTTATAGAAACCTAGTTTTTATTCAATTTACCTGAAATTGGAAATCTAGAGGTATTGTAGGACCACAAATACGTGTGCCAAAAATGGTGAGTATCGAGTATCCATATTTTAGTATATCCCCCATAAGAACGATCTCCCGATTTAACTCCTTGGGCTTCTAGAATTCGTAGTTTATATACAATTTGTCTGAAATTGGAAATCTAGAGGTATTTTAGGACCATAAAGAGGTGTGCCGAAAATGGTGAGTATCGGTCCATATTTTGGCATAGCCCCCATATAAACCGATTTCCCGATTTTACTTCTTGTGCTTCTAGAATCCGAAGTTTTTATCCTATTTGCCTGAAATAGGAAATCTAGAGGTATTTTCGGGTCATAAAGAGGTGTGCCGAAAACGGTGAGTATCGGTCCATATTTTAGTATAGCCCCCATAAGAACGATCTCCCAATTTAACTCCTTGGGTTTTTAGAAACCGTAGTTTTTATCTGATTTGCCTGAAATTGTAAATATTCTGGTATTTTAGGCTCACAAAAACGTGTATCGGATTAAGTTTTTATCGGTCCATTTGGTAATGCCTCCATATAGACCGACTTCACTTGCTTGAAACTCAATGTAAAATTTCCAGATTTTACTTCTACAGATTTAAGATTTCAAATCAAGACGTTATTTTATAATTTTCTTGCACACTTACAAGAGATGTTAATGATTCCTCTAAAACTCAAACAAAAATGGGTCTTATAAATCCAGAATCTGATATAGTCCTCATAGGTGAAATCTTTAAATTTATCTTCGGGAAGTGTCCTCAAGCCCTCTTGAAATTTCAAAGGAACCCCTAATATTTGGTTCATGATGGTGGGTATTTCAGATTCGGCCCGGCCGAACTTAGTGCTGTATATACTTGTTTAATTGTTTCTTTGGATCATCCACCATCAAGTTTAACAAAAATTTCCAAAAAAGTTATAACCTCATTCTGCTTTTATTTTCAACTAGCGTAACCCGGCCCGCTTCACTGCGCCTTCCGAAGCGTATTTGTAGGAACATTTTGCGATAACTTAGACAACCATATCCTTCGTGCTGAAAACAAATTCGAAAAGATTTGAATTCTTTCAAACAAATCGGACTACTTGCTTTTTCGTTTATAGGTACAAATACGGCGGATATGCATATGTAAAACGGGTCGTCTTAAGAAATGTCGTGGAGAGGGTGTACCTTTCCTCCAAAATTTTTAAATAATCTTCGGTATTCAAGTAGTTTGACAAACGTCCCAGAAAATGTCAAGCAAATTATAAGCCTAAAGGGGCGGCCTCTCTTCCGTCCAAATATCACAAAATTAGATATCAACTCTTAATATCGTAACCTCTCCCCAGTCCTCTGTAAATTTCAAGTAACTCGGTAAAGTTTAATTGTATCTCTGTATGTAGTTACTTAAGAGAGGGGGACCTCCTTTTATTTTTATTAAAAAATTAGGAACCTGATATAAACATCATAACCTCACTCATTTTTCCGTAAAATTTCAGTCGGGGGAGTTTAGTTTTGTTTTCATTGTACTTTAAAAAAAAAGTTGGGCAAAGGGGTGGTCCCCCTCCACCCGACCAAATATCGAAAAATAATGTAGCGGATTTTTGTCTAGATGCCAACCCCAACATTCAATGAAAATTTCAAGCAAATCGCATAATTTTGTTATAAGTTTAAAAAAGTAGAAAAGTAAAAAAGTAGAGATCCCCCTCCCCGTCCACATATGAAATCATCAGGTACCCCATATTAATTCCATAACGTCACCGCATGTTCTCTGTAAATCTCAGATAATTTAGAGAATTTTAGTTTTTTCACTGTACTTAAAAAAAAGCCGAACAAAGGGGAGGTCCCCCTCCGCCACCAAATATCGAAATATAAAGTAGCGGATCTTTGTCTAGATGCCAACCCCAACCTTCAATGAAAATTTCAAGCAAATCTGTCAACTTTAGTCCAATTTTCAAAAAGTCCGACAAAGGGGAAGTCCCTCTCCGCTTCCAGGTGTCAAAAAATGAGGTACCCTACACACAAAGAAAATTTCAATAAAAGTCAGTCAACGAACAATTTTCATTGATATAACGAAACAGTTACATTAGTACAATGAAATGACACCTGGAAGCGGAAGTCCCCCTCCGCTTCCAGGTGTCAAAAAATGAGGTACCCTACACACAAAGACAATTTCATTAAAAGTCAGTCAACGAACAATTTTCATTGATATAACGAAACATTTTCATTAGTACAATGAAAATATTCGTTAATAGTTACGTTGATTTGCAGAAAATTCATTATATTAACGAAAATATTCGTTGTATTAATGAATTTGTTGCATTGGCTGACTTTTAACGGCACATTTCGTTAATATAACGAAACGTTTTTTTATTAGTGTATTTTCACCACATGAACGCCGCCTACGATCTCTGAAAGTTTCAAGTAAATCGGTTCAGCCGTTTCGGAACCAACTCGGAACATACAAACAAACAATCAAACAAATGAACAACAAGTATATAAAGCAGTAAGTTCGGCCGGGCCGAATCTTAAATATCCACCCCCATGAATCAAATATTATAGTTTCCTGTGAAAATTTCAGGGGGATTTGGTGACAAGCAGATCAGTTCAACCAGTACACTTTCCGAAGATAAATTCAAAGATTTTACCTATCAAGACTAGATCAGATTCTAGATTTATAAGAACCATATTTGTTTGAGTTTTAGAGGAATCATAAACATCGTGTGCAAGAAAACGATGAAATAACGCCTTGATTTAAAATCTAACATCTGTAGATTTTACTCCCATTATTTAAATGATTACCAGAAGTAAAATCTGGAAGCTATAATTCAGTTTCATGCAATTATCAGTGCACATGCACATTATCAGTGCATATGGACCGATATTCACCATTTTCGGCACACCTCTTTATGTTCCTAAAATACTTCTAGATTTAAAATTTCATGCAAATTTGATAAAAACTATGGTTTCTAAAAGCCCAAGAAGTAAAATCGGGAGATCGGTCTATTTGGGAAATAAACCAAAACATGGACCAATACACGCCATTTTCGGCTCCCATATTTAAGGTCCTAAAATACTTCTAGATTTCTCATTTCAGGCAAAAACTACGGATTCTAGAAGCCTAAAAAATGAAATCATTTCTTGCACACCTTTTTGTATTCCTAAAAACCTCCAGATTTTCCATTTAAGACAAAGTGAACAACAAAAGACGAGTTTGTGCGAAATTTCAGCACGATTGCTTTATTATTGAAGACTGTAGTGTGATTACAACAGACAGACAGCCAGACAGACGGACATGGCTATATCGTCTTAGAATTTCTCGCTGATCAAGAATATATATACTTTATATAGTCGGAAATCGATATTTCGATGTGTTACAAACGGAATGACAAACTTATTATACCCCCGTAACCATTCTATGGTTGTGGGTATAAAAATAGATTGAATTTTATATATATACATATATATATAGATTTTAATACTAAAGACTATCACCCACAATCGTCGGTTATAATAATAATGAACCGGTATGGTCCATTCTTTGCATGATAGTTAACGGATTGACAAACTTAGATGTTACAAAGTTACTATGGACGTTGGGTAATCTAAGAAGCCTTTACGTATTTTGCCAATAGATGTCCATTGTCTATGACCATATGGGGTTGGAAAGGTGGAATTTTTAAACTTCATTTAATCAGCAGATTTTAATTTGTACCTTTCCATTTTTTTAAAAATAAAAACTAAAAAAAATAACAAAGGGAATTTCTTCGCTATGTGCATTCGTTTTCTAATAGCTGAAACTATTACTATACCATCCACCCTAGAATGGGTGGTCTACTAACTTTGTCATTTTTTTGTAACACATCTAAATATTGGTCTCTTATCCCATAGAGTACACATATTCTGGGTCGTGGTTAAATTCCAAGTTGATCTAACGATGTCCTTCAGTCTGTTGGAATCACGCTTTTTTCCCCGAACGAAAAAGCTATCGACTTCAAACTTTGTACAGGTATAACAATTACTCGTATAATTGTACAAGCGCCATATTGGATCACTTTTAGGTATAGCTCCACATAAACGTTTTAATTTGCGGATCTTCTTGAAAGAGAAAATTCACCCGGTTTGGTTCAAATTTGGTACGCGATGTTAGTACATCGCGACTAAAGTCGGACGGAATCGACTATATTATACCCTGCACCACTTTGTAGATCTACATTTTAGTACCATCTCCTTCAAATTTGTTGGATGGTTTATGTTCCCATATTTTACTTAAATGGTCTCTGTGTTCATTTACGGACAAAAAGGCTGTTCGTATGTTTCGGTGCAGAAATTATATATTTGGAACTCAAATTTTTAGCGCATTATTTTTAAATACAAGCATATAATGTTCATAAACTAGCATAACATGTTTGCGACATGTATGTTAATATATTAGAATACATTAAAAGTGGTTAAAGTGGCAGCCCGATTCGATTTAGGCTGACTAAGGCTATTCAGTCCATTGTGATACAAAACAAGTATATACAGCACTAAGTTCGGCCGGGCCGAATCTGAAATACCCACCATCATGAACCAAATATTAGGGGTTCCTTTGAAATTTCAAGAGGGCTTGAGGACACTTCCCGAAGATAAATTTAAAGATTTCACCTATGAGGACTATATCAGATTCTGGATTTATAAGACCCATTTTTGTTTGAGTTTTAGAGGAATCATTAACATCTCTTGTAAGTGTGCAAGAAAATTATAAAATAACGTCTTGATTTGAAATCTTAAATCTGTAGAAGTAAAATCTGGAAATTTTACATTGAGTTTCAAGCAAGTGAAGTCGGTCTATATGGAGGCATTACCAAATGGACCGATAAAAACTTAATCCGATACACGTTTTTGTGAGCCTAAAATACCAGAATATTTACAATTTCAGGCAAATCAGATAAAAACTACGGTTTCTAAAAACCCAAGGAGTTAAATCGGGAGATCGTTCTTATGGGGGCTATACTAAAATATGGACCGATACTCACCGTTTTCGGCACACCTCTTTATGACCCGAAAATACCTCTAGATTTCCTATTTCAGGCAAATAGGATAAAAACTTCGGATTCTAGAAGCACAAGAAGTAAAATCGGGAAATCGGTTTATATGGGGGCTATGCCAAAATATGGACCGATACTCACCATTTTCGGCACACCTCTTTATGGTCCTAAAATACCTCTAGATTTCCAATTTCAGACAAATTGTATATAAACTACGAATTCTAGAAGCCCAAGGAGTTAAATCGGGAGATCGTTCTTATGGGGGATATACTAAAATATGGATACTCGATACTCACCATTTTTGGCACACGTATTTGTGGTCCTACAATACCTCTAGATTTCCAATTTCAGGTAAATTGAATAAAAACTAGGTTTCTATAAGCCCAAGACCCCAAATCGGGAGGTCGTTTTATATGGGGACCATACCAAAACATGGACCGATACTCACAATTTTTGGCACACGTATTTGTGGTCCTACAGTACCTCTAGATTTCCAATTTCAGGTAAATTGAATAAAAACTGCGGTTTCTATAAGCCCAAGAAGTAAAATCGGGAGATTGGTCTATATGGGGGCTATACCTAAATATGGACCGATACTCACAATTTTTGGCACACGTATTTGTGGTCCTACAATACCTCTAGATTTCCAATTTCAGGTAAATTGAATAAAAACTGCGGTTTTTATAAGCCAAAGAAGTAAAATCGGGGGATCGGTCTATATGGGGGCTATACCAAAACATGGACCGATACTCACCATTTTTGGCACACCTCTTTATGGTCACAAAATACCTCTAGATTTCAAATTTCAGGCAAATTGGATGAAAACTACGATTTCTATAAGCCCAAGACCCCAAATCGGGAGGTCGGTTTATATGGGGGCTATATCAAAACATGGACCGATATAGCCCATTTTCGAACTTGACCTGCCTGCAGACAAAAGACGAATTTGTGCAAAATTCCAGCACGATTGCTTCATTATTGAAGACTGTAGCGTGATTACAACAGACAGACAGACAGACAGACAGACAGACAGACGGACAGACGGACATCGTTATATCGTCTTAGAATTTCTCCCTGATCAAGAATATATATACTTTATATAGTCGGAAATCGATATTTCGATGTGTTACAAACGGAATGACAAACTTATTATACCCCCGTCACCATTCTATGGTGGTGGGTATAAAAATATGTTTGGGACATAATTTTTTTTATATGTAGAAATTGTCTATAAACATATGTGTGTTTAGAAACAGAGACCAAGAGAGTGTGCAGCAATTAATAAAATGGAAGTAACCAATAGGCGCCTTAAAAATATATACACACAAAGAAAATTTCAATAAAAGTTTTTTTCTACCATTGTATGACTAATATTTTGTTTAGACCAATACTGCAAATATATATGCTTCAAGCTAAATGTGTTTGGGAGTATATGTTACAGAAGCGATGTGGGTGTAAATCGGAGTGAAACTATGGCCTCTGTGATCATATGTGTTTAAATCTGGCGAGAGATACAAACAGGAGCTATATCTAAATCTCAACGAATTATGGCATGCATGGCCAAAAGATTAGCTCTACTATCGTACATCGGAGTAAAAATCTGGCTTCTAGGGCCATATAAGTTCATATCGGCCGAAGGATATATTCGGGAGCTATATCTAAATTTGTTTCAAATCAACAGGTTATTCTGACCCATAAAACACATTTGTGGCAAATTTGAAGTTGATTGGACTAATATTGCGACCTAGACTTTGATCACAAAAATGTGTTCACAGACAGACGGACGGACATGGCTAGAGACTCAGGGACCCACACTGAGCATTATTATTGGGTGTTGCAAACATAGGCACTAACTTATAAAATCCCAGTAGAAAAATTTGGAAGTTCTTCCAAAGGTACAACTTTAAAAGCACTTCCAGAAGATGCACTTCCAATGATGTTCTTTATTTTAACTGAGCAGGAAGTTCTTTTCATTCAATTTTTTTTTAATTTGTTTTTTTCCAAACTTTTAAACGGTAATTTTAACTTTTTTGTTTCAAATAGGTTAAAAACAGAGTAAGAATTCATAAAATGGTACAAATAATTTACATTTTGTCGAAAAAAATGCTAAAACCAAACTGAAACAAGTATAAAGGGCCGTAAGTTCGGCCAGGCCGAATCTTATGTACCCTCCACCATGGATTGCGTAGAAACTTCTACGAAAGACTGTCATCCACAAACGAATTACTTGGGTTGTAGTATCTTAAATCGTTTCCTAAATTGTGAGTTAGTCCATACGTGGTATATACTAGACAAAAAAGGTAAATGTAGGTAATCACGAATCGATATGGACTTTTGCATGGTACGTATGGAGCCAGAATTGAAATATGGGGGTCGCTTATATGGGGGTTATATACAATTATTGATATGGACTAATTTTTGTGTGATTGTGGATCGATTTATCTGAGGGCTATATATAACTATAGACCGATATGGACCTAGTTAGGCATGGTTGTTAACGGCCATATACTAGCACAATGTACCAAATTTCAACTGACTCGGTTGAAATTTGCTCCTCCAAGAGACTCCAAAACCAAATCTAGGGATCGGTTTATATGAGGGCTATATATGATTATGGACTGATATGGACCACTTTTGGCATGGTTCTTAAATATCATATACTACCACCACGTACAAAATTTCAACCAGATCAGATGAATCGGTTTATATGGGTGCTATATATAATTATGGACTGATATGAACCAATTCCTGTATAGTTGTTAGATACCATATACTAACATCACGTACCAAATTTCAACCGAATCGGATGAATTTGGCTCTTCAAAGCCATTAGAGACCGCATACTTACACTATGTACCAAATTTCAGCCTGATCGGATGAAATTTGTTTCTCTTAGAGGCTCCGAAAGCCAAATCGGGGGATCGGTTTATATGGGGGCTATATATAATTATGTACCGATGCGGACCAATTTTTGCATAGTTGTTAGAGACCATATACTAACACCATGTACCAAATTTCAGCCGGATCGGATGAAATTTGCTCCTCTTAGAGGGTCTGCAAGCCAAATTTGGGGGTCCGTTTATATGGGGGCTATATATAATTATGGACCGATGACAACCAATTTGTGCACGATTGTTACAGACTATATACTAACATCATGTACCAAATTTCAGCTGGATCGAATGAAATTTGCTTCTCGTAGTGGCTCCGCAAACCAAATCGGGGGATCGGTTTATATGGGGGCTATATATAATTATGCACCGATGTGAACCAGTTTTTGCATGCTTATTAGAGACCATATACTAACACCATGTACCAAATTTCAGCCGGATCTGATAAAATTTGCTTCTCTTAGAGCGATCGCAAGCCAAATTTGGGGGTCCGTTTATATAGCGGCTATACGTAAAAGTGGACCGATGTGAATCAGTTTTTGCATGCTTATTAGAGACCATATACTAACACCATGTACCAAATTTCAGCCGAATTTGATAAAATTTGCTTCTCTTAGAGCAATCGCAAGCCAAATTTGGGGGTCGGTTTATATGGGGGCTATACGTAAAAGTGGACCGATATGGCCCATTTGCAATACCATCCGACCTATATCAATAACAACTACTTGTGCCAAGTTTCAAGTCGATAGCTTGTTTCGTTCGGAAGTTAGCGTGATTTCAACAGACGGACAGACGGACGGATGGACGGACGGACATGCTCAGATCGACTCAGAATTTCACCACGACCTAGAATATATATACTTTATGGGGTCTTAGAGCAATATTTCGATGTGTTACAAACGGAATGATAAAGTTAATATACCCCCATTCTATGGGGTATAGAAATAAGATTTTGGTAGATTATTTTTGGCCATCGGATATATATAATTATAGACCGATATGGACCAATTTTGGCATGGGTGTTAGCGGCCATATACTAGCGCAATATACCAAATTTCAACTGGGTCGGATGAATTTTGCTCCTCCAATAGCTCAGGAGGTCAAATCTGGGGATCGGTTTAAATGGAGGTATATATAATTAAGACCGGTGTGGACCAATTTTTGCATGGTTATGAGAGACCATATACGAACACCATGTACAAATTTCAACCGGATCGGATGAATTTTGCTCCTCCAAGAGGCTCCGCAAGCCAAATCTGGCCGTCGGTTTATATGGGGGCTATACGTAAAAGTGGTCCGATATGGCCCATTTTCAATACCATCAGACCTACATCAATAACAACTACTTGTGCCAAGTTTCAAGTCGATAGCTTGTTTCGTTCGGAAGTTAGTGTGATTTCAATAGACGGACGGACGGACGGTGTGATCGACTCAGAATTTCACCACGACCCAGAATATATACCATTCATAGTTAGGTTACGATTCGCATCATCTTCGAGAAAGTATGGTCCTCCAGCCTATAAATCGCACCAAATTGTTACTTTTTCTGGCTGCATTAGTTGTGTAATGCTTCTGGCTGATCTTTACTACAAAAACGTTTATTTACGTACCGATTGAAACAAAAGTCCCCTTCGTTGCTAAACACTATTTTTCGAAAAAAGTGGATTTTCGGCCAACTTTTCCATTAGGTCATTCAATTCTTGTTTAAATCAGTGTCGCTAAAAAGATACCCAGCAAAAACTCTCATTACCCGGTAATCTTGTAGGTAAGCCTATTTAAAAATTAATAACCACTTATTAATTGGCATCGCTTCGGATTACATTTACATACGCATGTCCTAGGAGGAAAGTACTTCTCCCCAGGCATACTTTCGGCCATAAAATAAGTAGTGCATTTAAAGCATATAATCACCTAATATGTAATGACATTCGTAGATACACCAAAGCTTGCAAAATAGCCACTTATTGTCTCAGGCAACCAAATCTCGAAAATATTGATTTCTATCGCCGATTACAATGGATCAAAATATGGCGAGTGGTGCTGTAATAGGAGAACTACTTGAATAGAAATAGAATATTGTATAAATAAACAAAAAATCTAATAAATAATCTAAATAAGATTACACTCAAATTAATTTCACACTTAAAATAGAAATAAATGTAGGTTGTTTAAGGGAGTTGGATTCGTGAATTACGTTATAATATATCCAATAACCAATTCACATAAGGTTCGAAATCTACTAAAAGTGGATTTTAAGTCTCTTTTTTATAAGGCAAATGGCATTTGAAATTTAGTTTAAGCGCATTTTGGAAGTGTAATGTCAATGAGGTATAAGAAAGCATTTATTTAAAACATAATGTGATAATGCCATTAAACACAATTATTATGAAATATTTGTGATAAAAAATTCTTAACGGAAAATTTTTCAGAATTGCCTTTACATTACATATTCTTTTTTATTTTTTATGTAAGTGCTCGATTATGTTAATAATTATATTAACTACAACTGCCTAAAAATTTGAGAATAACAATTCGAAAATTACCGAGAAGTATTTATTTTTGTCATTACAAGTTAGTCATTATAACTCGCCGCAATGTAATGCAACGTGTAATGACAGCTTTACTCCTGGTAATGTCAATTGTAATGAGATGTGGTTACCTAGTTTTTGCTGGGTAATAGCTAAACGATCACTATATTTGACATTTTTTTGACGCCTTTCTTGAATGTGTCAATTAGTTGTATCTGTTCAAAGACTTTAATGCTTTCAATCCTCACAAAGAATTTGAGGAGGCGTTTCCAAATTGACTACGAAACCCTCAACTTGTATATACAAATATAGTCTTTAAGAGAGTTGGGTTAATGCGTAGAAGGGTAAAAATATTTGAGATTGAAAAAATTAATAACGATTTTCTTTAATCAACTTATTCTTATTACGCAATGCTATGTAGTAAACACCCACATGACAAGAGTTCTGTTTAAATACTAAAAAAATATTCAAATATTTTCGATACACAATTCATGAAGACGAAACCTGCTTCGCTGATGAACATTTAGATATAACTGCGTATGTATGGGCAAGCTAATGCTGGTATCACAGATAATGGGATATTGTCTACAGGACAATGAGAATTGCTTTTTTGCCTTAGTCAGATAGCATTTAAAAAATCAGCAAAAAAGAAATGGGACTAAAGAACATTCTAATTACGACAAATGAAATAGCACCAATGGTAGTGATTTTTTTAGCCCCCTTCTGGTCTTTGTTCGTCGAGCAAAACTTCGTTTGCATAAAAAAGTAATTCAATTAAAAAACTGACTTAAATTTCTATTAGCATAATTTAATGGAGTCTTTAAACTCTTTATGTCCATTTATTGTGGGGAGACCGTTCAGATGCTCGAAAATGAATGATGTGAGAAATACAAAATTTGTTGTTTTTAGGTGCTGAAAAAACACTTAAGTAATTGTGTACGACAAGAAAGATTGTTGTATATATTAGCATAAATTAACAACAGAAGTCAAAATGCTTGAATCTTTGCAATACACAAAAATAGAATTAAACAAGTATGTACGGCCGCAAGTTCGGCCAGGCCGAATCTTATGTACCCACCACCATGGATTGCGTAGAAACTTCTACGAAAGACTGTCATCCACAATCGAATTACTTGGGTTGTGGTATCTTAAAACTTCTTATTCCTGCATGGTTGTTGGATACCATATACTAACATCACGTACCAAATTTCAACCGAATGGGAAGAATTTTGCTCTTCCAAGGGGCTCTGGAGGTCAAATCTGGGGATCGGTTTATATGGGGCCTATATATAATTATGGACCGATATCGACCAATTTTTGCATGGGAGTTTGAGGCCATATATTAACACCACGTACCAAATTTCAACTGAATCAGATGAATTTTGGTCTTCCAAGAGGTTCCGGAGGTCAAATCTGGTGATCGGTTTATATGGGGGCTATATATAATTATGGACCGATGTGGACCAATTTTTGCATGGTTGTTAGAGACCATATACTAACATCACGTACCAAATTTCAGCCGGATCGGATGAAATTTGCTTCTCTTAGAGGCCTCGCAAGCCAAATCGGGGGATCGGTTTATATGGGGGCTATATATAATTATGGACCGATGCGGACCAATTTTTGCATGGTTGTTCAAGACCATATACCAACACCATGTACCAAATTTCAGCCGGATCGGATGAAATTTGCTTCTCTTAGAGGCCTCGCAAGCCAAATCGGGGGATCGGTTTATATGGGGGCTATATATAATTATGGACCGATGTGGACCAATTTTTGCATGGTTCTTAGAGACCATATACTGACACCATGTACCAAATTTCAGCCGGATCGGATGAAATTTGCTTCTCTTAGGGGCCTCGCAAGCCAAATCGGGGGATCGGTTTATACGGGGGCTATATATAATTATGGACCGATGTGGACCAATTTTTGCATGGTTGTTAGAGACCATATACTAACACCATGTACCAAATTTCAGCCAGATCGGATGAAATTTGCTTCTCTTAGGGGCCTCGCAAGCCAAATCGGGGGATCGGTTTATATGGGGGCTATATATAATTATGGACCGATGTGGACCAATTTTTGCATGGTTGTTAGAGACCATATACTAACACCATGTACTAAATTTCAGCCGGATCGGATGAAATTTGCTTCTCTTATAGGCCTCGCAAGCCAAATTTTGGGGTCCGTTTATATGGGGGCTATACGTAAAAGTGGACCGATATGGCCCATTTGCAATACCATCCGACCTACATCAATAACAACTACTTGTGCCAAGTTTCAAGTCGATAGCTTGTTTCGTTCGGAAGTTAGCGTGATTTCAACAGACGGACGGACGGACGGACGGACGGACATGCTCAGATCGACTCAGAATTTCACCACGACCCAGAATATATATACTTTATGGGGTCTTAGAGCAATATTTCGATGTGTTACAAACGGAATGACAAAGTTAATATACCCCCCATCCTATGGTGGTGGGTATAAAAACAAAACAGTATTTACAAGGATGAGTTCATTTTGCCTTTGGAACATGCAAAGTCTTAGTAAAATCATAGACGAGTTGTACTTGCTGTACATGTAGAAAGGAAACAAAATGTAGACCCCAGATAAGGTCCACTAGGGAATTTCATTGAAAGGTGGCCTGCCAAGAATTTATTTTTTTCTGGACCATAGAAAAGGCAATGGGTTCATGTTCATGATCTACTTTATTTGTTAAAATGTGAACAACAAAAGAACTCTAAGCAAATAAAGTAGTTTATGATCTCTAACTGGGGGTACTCGTTCCAACGTTTGTTTTTTTTTTTCAGAAAAGATATCTCAAGAAAAACAAGTATATACTGAAGACACTTGCCAATGGCAAGGTATCTTAAAACTTCCTAACACCGTAATATATACCACATAGTCCATACGTGGTTTATATTAAACTAAAAAAGGCAGATTAAATACATATATAATTAAGTTTAAAGTTTCTATAGAAATAAAATTTTGATCACATTTTCTATAGAAGTAAAATTTGGAAAAAAATTCTATAAAAATAAAATTAGGAAAAAATTACTATAGAAATAAAATTTTGGCAAAATTTTCTATAGAAATAAAATTTTATTTTCTATAGAAATAAAATTTTGACAAAATTTTCTATAGAAATAAAATTTTTAAAAAATTTTCTATAGAAAAAAAAATTTGACAAACGTTTCTATAGAAATAAAATTTTGACAAAAATTTCTATTGAAATAACAATTTGACAATGTTTTCTATAAAAATAAAATTTTGGTAGATTATTTTTGGCTCGAGTGGCAACCATGATTATGAACCGATATCATATGCTGACACCATGTACCAAATTTCAACCGGATCAAATGAAATTTGCTTCTCTTAGAGGCTCCGCAAGCCAAATCTGGGGATCGATTTATATGGGGGCTATATATAATTATGGACCGATATGGACCAATTCCTGCATGGTTGTTGGATACCATATACTAACATCACGTACATAATTTCAACCGGATCGGATGAATTTTTCTCCTCTAAGAGGCTCCGGAGGTCAAATCTGGGGATCGGCTTATATGGGACCGATATGGACCAATTTTGGCATGGTTATTAGAGACAATATACTAACACCATGTACCAAATTACAGCCGGATCGGATGAATTTTGCTTCTCTTAGAGCAATCGCAATCCAAATTTGGGGGTCCGTTTATATGGGGGCTATACGTAAAAGTGGACCGATATGGACCAATTTTTGCACGGTTGTTAGAGACCATATACTAACACCATGTACTAAATTTTAGCCGGATCGGATGAAATTTGCTTCTCTTAGAGCAATCGCAAGCCAAATTTGGGGGTCCGTTTATATGGGGGCTATACGTAAAAGTGGACCGATACGGACCAATTTTTGCACGGTTGTTAGAGACCATATGCCAACACCATGTACCAAATTTCAGCCGGATCGGATGAAATTTGCTTCTATTAGAGCAATCGCAATCCAAATTTGGGGGTCCGTTTATATGGGGGCTATACGTAAAAGTGGACCGATATGGCCCATTTGCAATACCATCCGACCTACATCAATAACAACTACTTGTGCCAAGTTTCAAGTCGATAGCTTGTTTCGTTCGGAAGTTAGCGTGATTTCAACAGACGGACGGACGGACGGACATGCTCAGATCGACTCAGAATTTCACCACGACCCAGAATATATATACTTTATGGGGTCTTAGAGCAATATTTCGATGTGTTACAAACGGAATGACAAAGTTAATATACCCCCATCCTATGGTGGAGGGTATAAAAAAAAAAGTATATACGGCCGTAAGTTCCTTGCCAGGCTGAATTTTATGTACCCTCCACCATGGATTGCATAGAAACTTTTACTAAAGACTGTCATCCACAATCGAATTACTAAGGTTGCGGTAACACTTGCCGATGGCAAGGTATCGTAAAACTTCCTAACACCATGTTCTCAATTGTAGGTTAGTCCATACGAGTTATATACTAAACAAAAAAGGCCGATTAAATACGTATATAATTCAGTTTGACAAAATTTTCTATAGCAATAAAATTTGAAAAATTTTCTACAGAAATAAAATGTTCACAAAATTTTCTATACTAATAAAATTTTGACAAAATTTTCTATAGTAATAAAATTTTGACAAAATATTCTAAAGTAATAAAATTTTGACAAAATTTTCTATAGTAATCAATTTTGCAAACATTTTCTATAGAAATAAAATTTTGGTAGATTATTTTTGGGGATCGGCTATATATAACTATAGACCGATATGGACCTATTTTGGCATGGTTGTTGGCGGCCATATACTAGCGCAATGTACCAAATTTCAACCGGGTCGGATGAATTTTGTTCCCCCAATAGCTCCGGAAGTCAAATCTGGGGATCGTTTTAAATGGGGGTTATATATAATTAAGACCGGTATGGATCAATTTTTGCATGGTTGTTAGAGACCATATGGAACTTCATGTACAAAATTTCAGCCGGATCGGATGAAATTTGCTTCTCTTTGAGGTTCCGCATCCAAATCTAGGGATCGGTTATATGGAGGCTATATATAATAATGAACCGATTTGGACCAATTTTTTCATGTTTGTTAAAGACTATTAACTTACACCTTGTGCCAAATTTCAGCCGGATCGGATGAATTTTGCTCCTCCAAGAGGCTCCGCAAGCCAAATCTGAGGGTCGGTTTATATAGGGGATATTCGTAAACGTGGTCCGATATGGCCCATTTGCAATGCCGTCCGACCTACATCAATAACAACTACTTGTGCCATGTTTCAAGTCGATAACTTGTTTCGTTCGGAAGTTAGCGTGATTTCAACAGACGGACATGCTTAGGTCGACTCCGAATTTCACCACAACCCAGAATATGTATACTTTATGGGGTCTTAGACCAATATTTCGATGTGTTACAAACGGAATGGCAAAGTTAATATACCCCCTATCTTATGGTGGAGAGTATAAAAATATGAAAAAGCGGGTTATAAAAAATTTAAATCAAAGAACTTTCTGGGTACACTGAAAAAAATATTAACGTGATATTAAAGATTTCGCAATCTAAATTTTAGGATGCGAAATTTGCAAAATATTAAGGACAAATTTCTTTCTAATAATGAAATTTTATTTAAAATAAAATGTATGATCTTTGCTTCAAAAATTCTTTTCATTAAATTTAGGACACAAATTTTGTAAATTTGCGTCCCTCCGTTAAAGTCGCATGTCTTTGAACTAAGGCAAATTTTCCTTAAAGTAAAGTAACACATTTTTTGATTTTAAGAAATTGTCCTTAAATTAACTGAAATATTGGAACTTTAAGATAGAAACACTTCAAATATGGGGTAGGACTTATTTTGAGGATTTAGTGTCTTTGTTTTAAAGTTTTTTGGAATAAAGAAAATGTTTTTTACTTTGAAGTATCCGTTGTAATTTAGATTTTTAAACTGATATTTGTTTGTACGTGAGTACCTTTATTCATAAACCGCGAAAAGAGAATGAAAATTTGATAAATGAAATCTGTATCTTAATTTTAATGCTATTGGTCCTAGATTTAAAGCCATATAGGCAGCTAAATATGTCTTTATTTTAAAAAAGCCGCATCTTTGGCTCGAAATTAATACCAAAATCCTAAAAGGAAGGACAAAATCTTTGGATCCAAGTAAACTTTGTTTGAGTTTAGTTACCATCTACATCTTTAGGAGAACATTTTTGGGAGTGTTTTTAAAATTGTGTCTTTAAAAGAATTTCCTATGTATGTATGTATGTTACAAACAAGCTCGTTAATATTGGCGCAGTGGAAGACAACTTTCAAGCATTTATTCGTAAGATACCGGCTGAAATGTTGCAAAGTGCGTGCCAAAATTGGACAAAGCGGATGGACCATTTGAGGAGCAAGTGCGATCAACATTCGTATGAAATAATCTTCAAACTTTAGTGTATATGGACCGTACTATCGATCCCAATAAAGATTTTATAGATTTGTTTTAAATTTTATGTTGTTGTTGTTTTTTTACTTAATTTCCTATGGCTCTTAAAAAATCACCCGTTATATGCTTGACACTTACACGCTCACAAAAAATCGCTTCTGTAACATATACTCCCAAACATATTTTGCTTCAAGCATATAGATTTTTGGCTATTGCCCAAACATCTATATGTTTGATCTCTTCCAATATATAATATGTTTGAAAGCATATTGGTCTAAACAATATATGTTTGGGTAGTCAATTTCCAAACATTTTGTATTTTTGCATCCAAATTCAATAATGTTGTCTTCCAAAAAACAATATGTTATTATGTGAACATATAATATGTTTGGAAACATTTTGCACCCAAAAATATTATATGCTTAAAAAAAAATCTCCCAAACAATATTGTGCTCAAAATTTTATTTATTTATTTATATATTTACAATCATAATGAATTATGAAAATAAACAGGTAATATAGGTGCTAACAACATAGGTTTTTGACCTGAATGCTCAAAATTTTGTTTCTGCCTAATTGTATATTCCCCCACATCTTTCTCACTTCCACGAGATTTTTTAGTTCTTAGCACCTTTTTCTGTAATACAAACATTGTAGAAGAAATTATTCAATTTTTTTATTTTAATTTTACGTTTTGCCGGACGGGGATTCGAACAGCGGACCACACAGTTTGTAAGGATCAAAGAAGTAGCTGATCAATTGCCCAAGGAAAAATAAAATGTTAATTTTGTAATAACAAGCAACAACCACCAACTTAATTCAATATCGCTCCCTGTTAAATAGCGCTCCAAGCTACTAAACACATATATGTTTATAGGCTATTTCTAAATTAATATATGTTTGCATCCAAGCATATTATATTTACAAATATTTTATGTCCCAAACATAATATGTTCTAACATATTAACATATATGTCCCAAACATGTTATGCTAGTTTATGAACATTATATGTTTGCACTCAAAAATATTGTGTTTAAAAATTTGTATTCCAAACATATAATGTTTATAGCCAAACATATGAAAAACAGTCTTTTTCATCCGTGTACTTGACAGCAAAAGTCACTTGTCTTTCGAAATGAAGAACCAAAACCAATTTTCTTTCATTTGTAATACGAAAGAAAGCTTTCGAATGTGTTACAATTATGCTAAATTTTAATTTTTCTAGAATTTGTCAAGAAAAATGTGTATCATGTCGTCAGAGAATGGCTGCGATCTACCGCAACCAACCAGTGTATTTAGTAAACATCAATATGTGCAATCTTAAAACACCAATTGGTGAAACGAATTTCACCCACTAATATCCAACGTAACTTACGACCAGCGTTGCCAGAATTGTTTCACCAAAAACCGCTAGATTTGCCCAAAAAAATCTAAAAATTCTAAAAAATAGCTAGAAAAAAAGCTAAATTTTTTTGTATCAAATGTTACATTTTTGATTGAAATTTAGCATACTTAAAGGCTTTATTTCACTTAAATGTATTTTAATTGTATTCATTTTAATTCTACTTCTGTGAGATTATAACAATATTTAATTCATATTAGCTCTGTTTGCGTACTCGATACATTTTGATTTGATCACAAATTTTTACTGGTACTCGTAGTCCTTCGTTTACATTTCACAGTAAAAACATTTTTCCTAGTAAAAGCTTGCAATTATTAATCATCAACAAATCCAATTGCACTGGAATTAGAAAATATAAATATCTTTCGTTTTAATTGGTTTAAAACCGCTGATATAATGATAAATTCGTGAATGTATACACTTCTACTAATATTACCCAAGAGAATAAAACCCATTCTTATTATCTTGCAAGTTTATACTGAATAGCTTTTATTGGAAAATTACCTAAACAAACCTATTGTTGTCCAATTTTCGTAAAAGTAAATCCATTCCATTAACCCTCTAATGCCCCAAGCATGTCCTGTTAAAAGATTTTGTACAGTAATGATTTTGGTATTGATTCCGAATTGGAATTTATTAGTTTTTTCAGCTTTTTCTTCATGAGCTATCAAAGAGCTTTAAAAACGCGCTAACGACAATTTAAATTTCCAAATTCAGACTCGACTTCAAGTAGAAATTATTCTATCTATACGTTTTTAAAATAAAGTGTTGAAAAACATCTTCTATTTTTGAACGCTTTTTTGGTTTGTGGTCAAGATACAAAAACTCCACAAATTTAAAGACTTTTTCTTTAATTTTAAGAATTTTTTAGAATTGACCCTAGCTTTCTATCATGTAAAGATACCCATTTTTAAGTTGAATCACTTAACTATAAGGACAAAACGACTTTATCGGCTTTTGGACAAGGAAAAAAGTTTATATAAGAGAGATTCACAAATGCTATTATAACCAAAATTAGCGTTTGTATTTTAAGGACATGAACTCTTTGGCCTCACGACAATATTTTTTTAGCGTACAAAGCAATTCACATCTACTATTTTAATTTAGTAATCTATCGATATATATAAAATTCAATCTATGTTTGTTTATTTTATTGTTTGTTTGTATGTTCCGAGTTGGCTCCGAAACGGCTGAACCGATTTACATGAAACTTTCAGAGATCGTAAGGGGCGTTCATGGGAAATTGGGGTACCTCATTTTTGACACCTAGTCGCGGAGGGGGACTTCCCCTTTGTCGGACTTTTTGAAAATTGGACCAAAGTTGACCGATTTGCTTGAAATTTTCATTGAAGGTTGGGGTTGGACTCTAGACAAAGATCCGCTACTTTATATTTCGATATTTGTTCGATCCTTTGTTCGACTTTTTTAAAGTACTGTTCCACTTTTTTTAAAATACAGTGAAAAAACTAAAATTCTCTAAATTATCTGAGATTTACAGAGAACATGCGGTGAGGTTATGGAATTAATATGGGGTACCTGATGATTTCATATGTGGACGGGGAGGGGGACCTCCACCTTGCCCTACTTTTTGAAACTTGGAACAAAATTATGCGATTTGCTTGAAATTTTTGAATTTGAATTGAATGTTGGTTTTGGCATCTAGACAAAAATCCGCTACATTATTTTTCGATATTTGGTCGGGGAGTGGGACCACCCCTTTGACCAATTTTTTTTAAAGTTCAGTGAAAACAAACTAAATTCCCCTGACTGACATTTTTCGGAAAAAAATGGGTGATGTTATGAAATTTATATCAGGTTCCTGATTTTTTAATAAAAATAAAAGGGCATAGGGAGACATCCGCTTCTCTTAAGTACATACAGAGAAACAATTAAACTTTACCGAGTTACTTGAAATTTACAGAGGACTGGGGAGAGGTTACGATATTAATAGTTGATACCTGATTTTGTGATATTTGGACGGAAGAGAGGCCGCCCTTTTAGGCTTATAATTTGTTTGAGATTTTCTGGGACGTTTACAAAAGATACGCTACATCACTTTTCGATATTTGATCGGGGAGGAGGTCCTCCTCTAAAACTGCAAAACAAAAATCTTAAGTTTTCTTGAAATTTACAAAGGCAAAGGGAAGGTTATGAACGAAGAGGCAACTTTCCTTGCCCCACACTTGAAGGAAAGTTTCAACAATTTTTAGGGAAGGTTAGGGGTGCTATTCACTACGGTGTTTGTCGATATTTTATCGGGCGTCCTTTTAAAACAATAGAGCAAAATTTAAACATCTCCGATCTACTTGAAATTTACAGGGAACGTGGGAGGAGGTGATTAATTTTATACATGATTTTTATATTAGTAGATAATATTTCGATATCTGGTTGGGGAAGGGGAAAATTGAAACAAACTTTGTCGATTTACTTTGATAGAATTTATAGGGGCCATTGAGTAGTTGTGAAATTAATATGGGGTACGTGATAGTCGGATATCAGGTCGGAGTGGAGCGAAGGTGGGTTCCCTTTTGTCCGTTTTTTATACCCACCACCATAGAATGGTGACGGGGTATAATAAGTTTGTCATTCCGTTTGTAACGCATCGAAATATCGATTTCCGACTATATAAAGTATATATATTCTTGATCAGGGAGAAATTCTAAGACGATATAAGCATGTCCGTCTGTCCGTCTGTCTGTCTGGCTGTCTGTTGTAATCACGCTAAAGCATTCAATAATGGAGCTATCGTCCTGAAATTTGGCACAGAATCGTCTTTTGTCTGCGCGCAGGTCAAGTTCGAAGATGGGCTATATCGGGCCATGTTTTGGTATAGCCCCCATATAAACCGATCTCCCGATTTGGGGTCTTTCGCTTATAGAAACCGTAGTTTTCAACCAATTTGCGCGAAATTGAAAATCTAGAGGTATTTTGGGACCTTGAAGAGGTGTGCCGAAAATAGTGAGTGTCGGTCCATGGTTTGGTATAGCCCCCATATAAACCGACCTCCCGATTTGGGGGCTTTCGCTTATAGAAACCGTAGTTTTCATCCAATTTGCGCGAAATTGAAAATCTAGAGATATTTTGGGACCTTGAAGAGGTGTGCCAAAAATGGTGAGTGTCGGTCCATGTTTTGGTATAGCCCCCATATAAACCGACCTCCCGATTTGGGGTCTTTCGCTTATAGAAACCGTAGTTTTCATCCAATTTGCGCGAAATTGAAAATCTAGAGGTATTTTGGAACCTTGAAGAGGTGTGCCAAAAATGGTGAGTGTCAGTGCATGTTTTGGTATAGCCCCCATATATACCGATCTCCCGACTTTACTTCTTGGGCTTATAGAATCCGTAGTTTTTATCCTACTTGCCTGAAATTGGAAATCTAGGTGTATTTTCGGGCCATAAAGAGGTGTGCCGAAAACGGTGAATATCGGTCCATATTTTAGTATAGCCCCCATAAGAACGATCTCCCGATTTAACTCCTTGGGTTTCTAGAAACCGTAGTTTTTATCCGATTTGCTTGAAATTGTAAATATTATGGTATTTTAGGCTCACCAAAACGTGTATCGGATTAAGTTTTTATCGGTACTTTTGGTAATGCCTCCATATAGACCGACTTCACTTCTTGAGGGTATAGAAGGCGTCCTGATCATGAAAATTGCTCAACTCAATGTAAAATTTCCAAATTTTACTTCTCGGGTGAAAATCTACAGATTTAAGATTTCAAATCAAGACGTTATTTTATAATTTTCTTGCACACTTACAAGAGATGTTAATGATTCCTCTAAAACTCAAACAAAAATGGTTCTTATAAATCCAGAATCTGATATAGTCCTCATAGGTGAAATTTTTAAATTTATCTTCGGGAAGTGTCCTCAAGTCCTCAAGCCCTCCTGAAATTTCAAAGGAAATCCTAATATTTGGTTCACGGTGGTGGGTATATAAGATTCGGCCCGGCCGAACTTACTGCTGTATATACTTGTTTTTTCTTAAAGTGAAAGTAGAGGGTTGTCCGTAAATGGGAACTCGGTACATAATTTTATGATTTTTGCACAGGCTTCTGCCAGACTTCTTTTTAGTAAAGAACTTAAATTTACATGAAATTGGCAGCCAATGTAACAAATGTTAATGTGGTAAAATTTTTTACTACTTTTGCTTTTTCCGATTTATTGGATGGGAAACAGTAATTGTTTGTATGTTATTATTATAGTATAGTGCTTAATTTTCAGATATGTTGAGGAGACGGATACCTTTCCTTGACAAACCACACTTAAAATTCACAAGAAATATAGAAGATTGTATAGCTACTTGAATACAGAACATTATTTAAAAAATTTGGAGGAAAGGGTACACCCTCTCCCCGACATTTTTTAAGACAAACCGTTTTACATATGCATGTCCACCGTATTTGTACCTATAAACGAAAAAGCAAGTAGTCCGATTTGTTTGAAAGAATTCAAATCTTGTCGAATTTGTTTTCAGCACAAAGGATATGGTTGACTAAGTTAACGCAAAATGTTCCTACAACAAGTATATAGAGCAGTAAGTTCGGCCGGGCCGAATCTTAAACACCCACCACCATGAATCAAATATTAGGGTTTCCTTTGAAATTTCAGAGGGTTTGAGGACAGATCAAGCAGATCAATTCAACCAGTACACTTCACGAAGATAAATTTAAAGATTTTACGTATTAAGACTATATCAGATTCTGGATTTATAAGAACCATTTTTGTTTGAGTTTTAGAGGAATCATTAACATCTCTTGTAAGTGTGCAAGAAAATTATAAAATAACGTCTTGATTTGAAATCTTAAATAGAAATAGAAATAAAATCTGGAAATTTTACATTGAGTTTCAAGCAATTTTCATGATCAGTGCGCCTACTATACTCTCAAGAAATGAAATCGGTCTATATGGAGGCAATACCAAATGGACCGATAAAAACTTAATCCGATACACGTTTTTGTGAGCCTTAAATACCAGAATATTTACAATTTCAGGCAAGTCGGACAAAAACTACGGTTTCTAGAAACCTAAGGAGTTAAATCGGGAAATCGTTCTTATGGGGGCTATACTAAAATACGAACCGATACTCACCGTTTTCGGCACACCTCTTTATGGCCCGAAAATACATCTAGATTTACAATTTCAGGCAAATTGGATAAAAACTACGGTTTCTATAAGCCCAAGAAGTAAAATCGGGAGATCGGTCTCTATGGGGGCTAGGTTAGGTTAGGTTATATGGCAGCCCGGTGTATCAGGCTCACTTAGACTATTAAGTCCATTGTGAAACCACATTGGTGAACTTCTCTCTTATCACTGAGTGCTACCCGATTCCATGTTAAGCTCAATGACAAGGGACCTCCTTTTTATAGCCGAGTCCGAACGGCGTTCCTCATTCCAGTGAAACCACTTAGAGAAGCTTTGAAAACTTCAGAAATGTCACCAGCATTACTGAGGTGGGATAATCCACCGCTGAAAAACTTTTTGGTGTTCGGTCGTAGAAGGAATCGAACCCACGACCTTGTGTATGCAAGGCGGGCATGCTAACCATTGCACCACGGTGGCTCCCATGTATGGGGGCTATACCAAAACATGGACCGGTACTCACCATTTTATCATACCTCTTTATGGTCCTAAAGTACCTCTAGATTTCCAATTTCAGGCAAATTGGATCAAAACTACGGTTTCTATAAGCCCAAGAAGTAAAATCGGGAGATCGGTCTATATGGGGGCTACACCGAAACATGGACCGATACTCACCATTTTTGGCACACCTCTTTATGGTCCTAAAATACCTCTAGATTTCTAATTTAAGGCAAATTGGATAAAAACTACGGTTTCTAAAAACTACGGTTTCCAAGAAGTAAAATCGGGAGATCGGTCTATATGGTGGCTATACCAAACCATGGACCGATACTCACCATTTTTGGCACACCTCTTTATGGTCCTAAAATACCTCTAGATTTCTAATTTTAGGCATATTGGATAAAAACTACGGTTTCTATAAGCCCAAGACCCCAAATCGGGAGGTCGGTTTTTATGGGGACTATATCAAAACCTTGACCGATATAGCCCATCTTCGATCTTGACCTGCCTGCATACAAAAGACGAGTTTGTTCAAAATTTCAGCACGATTGCTTCATTATTGAAGACCGTAGCGTGATTACAACAGACAGACAGCCAGACAGACAGACGGACATTGTCATATCGTCTTAGAATTTCTCCCTGATCAAGAATATATATACTTTATATAGTCGGAAATCGATATTTCGATGTGTTACAAACGGAATGACAAACTTATTATACCCCCGTCACCATTCTATGGTGGTGGGTATAAAAACGTTTCGGAAGGCGCAGCGAAGCGGGCCGGGTTACGCTAGTATCATAATAAATTTAGAATATTATAATAAAATAAAAAGGATAAACGAGTCAAATGCTAATATTCTAAATGTAATGTTTCAATAGAGCTTTGGAATATGTGGGAAAACTTATTGTGGCAACAAGGCTTAGGTAGAAAACTCCGTTTTTATCCACATATCAACACTGAAAAAAAAAGCATACTCGGTTCCAAAGATTTTGTCTTTACTTTAAAAAATTTGGTATTGATTCCGAGCCAAAGAAGCGGAGAATACAAGTAAGGATACTTTTAAGACACAATTCTCTTTTAAATTTAGGTTTTGTGTACTTGCTTCTAGGAAGCAAATTTTAATTTTTCGCTTTCTCAGCTTTTTTTCTTCATATGCTATCAAAGTCCTTTAAAAACGAGTTAACGGCAACTTTGTTTTCCAAATTAGGACTCGACTTCCAGTAGAAATTATGTTATGCTTCAAGTAAAATACGTCTTTAAAATAAAGTGAAAAACATGTCCTATATTTGAACGATTTTTTGATGCAAAAAAGACAACAAATTTAAAGACAATTTCATTAAATTTAAAGAATTTTTCTGAATTATTAAAGTCAAGTTGACCTTAGCCTATAAATTTTTTCTTTCATGTTAAGATACCCATTTTTAAGTCAAATCACTTAATTATAAGGACAATACGACTTCATTGAAAAGTTTATCGACTTTTGGACAAGGAAAATAACTTTATTTTAGAGAAATGCGTCTTCTATGCTAAGCAAAATTTGTATTCGTATTTTAAAGACATGAAATCTTTGACATCACGACAATATTTTTTTCAGTGAATAGAAACATGTAAAAACAGCCAGAAAAAAAGCTAAAAGCTAAATTCATTTTTCCCGCTAAACGACTTCAAAAAAGGCCAAATCTAGCGGGAAAATAGCTAAATTGGTAATTGCCCAGGAAGTTAATTTGAATGAAGAAATTTAAAAAGCGAAAAAAATTTTTTTTCAACCAATTTCACTTTTTTTCATCCATATGTTTTATTACACAATTATTTTCCTATTATCTAATTTTTACAATTTGAAAAACTTTTTCGCTCCGACAGGGGTTGACCCTGGGTTTGCTGGCACCATGACAGAACGCCTTAGCACACTCAGCCACCAACGCCATTGAACATAAAGCGTCGAAAGGTCAATTCAAATGTTTGTGATATGATCGTAATACGACACCAAGGAATAACATTTTAATTGCTTCTCGAGATGTTCTTTATTAGTATGAACGAAAAAATAAGATACGCAGGTTCAAATCTCACCAGCGGCAATTTTTTTATCAACTATTTTTCTAAAAAATAATTTTTTTATGTCATGCATCGTTTTTATTTTTTATTTTCGGCATATATTTTCGTATAAATATATTTTTTCCATTAAAAATCAACGAAAAATTTAAAAATTCTCGTAATTTGCAAAACCTTCTCAAAAGAACTTCCATGGAAGCGAAAAATTCAAACGGCACAGGTTCAAATCCCAGCGGGGATGAAATTTATTTTTTTTTTTATTTTTTTTACTTTTTTATTAATTTGTATTTTTTAGTTTTTTATTAGTTTTCTATTTTTTTGTAAAATTTAATTGTACAAAATTTGCACTTAAAATAGCCTGATTTCGTTCTTTCTAATACTTATCCTCAAGGACTGCATCGGAAGTAGAAAAAAATCGTTGGGGGATCCCAAGACGCGCTTTAGAAGAAATGTTTGTGCACTTGTCCAAAAGGACTGCATCGGACGTGGAAAAAAATTATTGGGGGATCCCACGATGCGCTTTAGAAGAAATGTTTGTGGACTTGTCCAAAAGGACTGCATCGAAAGTTGAAAAAACTCGATGGGGGATTCTGGGATGGGCTTTAAAAGAAATGTTTGTGGAACAACTTCCAATTTTTTTTGCTGGGATGTTATATATTATGTAACATTGATTAGTTTAAATTTCTTACATTTTCTTTCAGATTAACTTTCTTGCCCTAATATCTCCCAACACTCACCTTTTATGTAAGGTTGTTGCCTTTGCTTATAAAGTTCTTACAAAAACATGTCAATTCAGCACTATGGTTGGTGATTTATAAATCTAGCCTATGTTCGGCAATACGAGCAGATTATGTAAGTAATTAATTTCCAATTTTGTCTCTATAGTTTTATCATACATTTTATTAGCGTACTTTAAAACACATTGACATATACAATTTTTTCGTTATACCTTAGAGAATACCAAGCACATGTTTATGTATGTTAAAATAAATCACTGCAACCTATCCTCTACCGCATTATGATTTTGACACAATAAAGCCATATACGTTTCACAGAAATTTGAAAGCAAATCCCAAATGAGGTTTTAATTATCCCCAAAAGAGTATCGATCCATAAAGATTAAACCAAATCGTGGATAATGTACAAATTCCAAACACACTCAACAAAAATAGTGAATACATGGGCTCGGCACTAGAATTTTATAATAAAATGGTGTTAGATATTAACATATATTTAATATTTAATGTGATGACAAAATGTTTACGCGCCATTATTGCCTTGTGGCTTGGGAGCGTTAAAATGAATATGACATTGCGTAATTTGCTACCACAAAATTATTTCATTCTCTACGGCACGGTGGAATAGAGCAATAATGCAGAAAATGTAGGTCAATAAGTACGAGTAATACAGGTATCATTACAATTTGACATCTAGTAGTTGCGTTTACTATGCGATTTGCATGAAACTATTGTTCAATGTTAGTTAACTGCCGTAAATGAATATTGTACAGCATCTCACACACATACCGATATATTAATCGAAACTCGATTATTCGATGTTTTTGCATGAAACTCTCGAAAATTCGAAACCGATTAATAGCCTCCAAATAGTTGCAAAATCCATTTTCAACTTATTCTTGATTTTGACTATCAAAAATAGATTTTTACGTTTTTTTTCATATCTATTCACTTCCCACCCAGCAAAAAAATTTGGTAGTTCTTCCAAAGGCACAACTTTAAAAACACTTCCAGAAAATGTACTCCCAATGATGTTCTTTATTTTAACTACACATTCATTCAATTTTTTATAACATGCTTTTTTCATATTTTTAATGGGTAATTTTAAAAACGAACTGTTTATGTTAAGGCAAAAAAAAAAAACAAGTATGTACGGCCGTAAGTTCGGCCAGGCCGAAGCTTATGTACCCTCCATCATGGATGGCGTAGAGACTTCTTCAAAACACTGCCATCCACAATCGAATTACTTGAGTTGCGGTAACGCTTGCCGATGGCAATTTAACAAAATTTTCTATAGAAATAAAATTTTCACAAAATTTTCTATAGAAATAAAAATTTTCACAAAATTTTCTATAGAAAGAAAATTTTGACAATTATGAAAATTTTATTATGAAATATGAATTAGAAATAAACTTTTGACAAATTTTTCTATAGAAATAAAATCTTGGTAGATTATTTTTGGCTCGAGTGGCAACCATAATTATGAACCGAATAAAATTTGAACAAAATTTTCTATAGAAATAAAATTTTGACAATGATGAAAATTTTATTATGAACCGAATAAAATTTTAACAAAATTTTCTCTAGAAAGAAAATTTTGACAAAATTTTCTATAGAAATAAAATTTTGGTAGATTATTTTTGGCTCAGTGGCAAACATGATTATGAACCGATATGGACCAATTTTTGTGTGATTGGACCAATTTTGGTATGTTTGTTAGCGACCATATACTAACACCACGTTCCTAATTTGAACAGGATCGGATGAATTGTGCTCCTCCAAGAGGCTCCGGAGGTCAAATCTGGAGAACGTTTTATATGGGGCTATATATAATTATGGACCGATATGGACCAATTTTTGCACGGTTGCTAGAGACCATATACCAATACCATGTACCAAATTTCAGCCGGATCGGATGAAATTTGCTTCTCTTAGAGGCTCCGGAACCCAAATCTGGGGATCGGTTTATATGTGCGCTATATATAATTATGGACCGATGTAGACTATTTTTGAACGGTTGCTAGAGACCATATACCAATACCATGTACCAAATTTCAGCCGGATCAGATGCAATTTGCTTCTCTTTGAGGCTTCGCAAGCCAAATGTGGAGATCGGTTTATATAGGGGCTATATATAATTATGGACCGATGTGGACCACTTTTTGCATGATTGTTAGAGACCATATACCAACACCATGTACCAAATTTCAGCCGGATCGGATGACATATGCTTCTCTTAGAGGCTCCAAAAGCCAAATCTGGGGATCGGTTTATATGGGGGCTATATATAATTAAGGACCGATATGGACCAATTTTTGCACGGTTGTTAGAGACCATATACCAATACCATGTACCAAATTTCAGCCGGATCGGATGCAATTTGCTTCTCTTTGAGGCTTCGCAAGCCAAATGTGGAGATCGGTTTATATAGGGGCTATATATATTTATGGACCGATGTGGACCACTTTTTGCATGATTGTTAGAGACCATATACCAACACCATGTACCAAATTTCAGCCGGATCGGATGACATATGCTTCTCTTAGAGGCTCCACAACCCAAATCTGGGGATCGGTTTATATGGGGGCTATATATAATTATGGACCGATGTGGACCAATTTTTGCATGGTTGTTAGAGACCATATACCAACATCATGTACCAAATTTCAGCTGGATCGGATGAAATTTGCTTCTCTTTGAGGCTCCGCAAGACAAATCTGGGGATCGGTTTATATGGGGGCTATATATAATTATGGACCGATGTGGACCAATTTTTGCATGATTGTTAGAGACCATATACCAACACCACGTACCAAATTTTAGCCGGATCGGATGAAATATGCTTCTCTTAGAGGCTCCACAAGCCAAATCTGGGGATCGGTTTATATGGGGGCTATATATAATTATGGACCGATGTGGACCAATTTTTGCATGGTTTTTAGAGACCATATAGTAACACCATGTACCAAATTTCAGCCGGATCGGATGAAATTTGCTTCTCTTAGAGCAATCGCAAGCCAAATTTGGGGGGTCCGTTTATATGGGGGCTATACGTAAAAGTGGACCGATATGACCCATTTGCAATACCATCCGACCTACATCAATAACAACTACTTGTGCTAAGTTTCAAGTCGATAGCTTGTTTCGTTCGGAAGTTAGCGTGATTTCAACAGACGGACGGACGGACATGCTCGGATCGACTCAGAATTTCACCACGACCCAGAATATATATACCTTATGGGGTCTTAGAGCAATATTTCGATGTGTTACAAACGGAATGACAAAGTTAATATACCCCCATCCTATGGTGGAGGGTATAAAAAGAGATATGCTTGCATTTCCTTATGTTCAGTTCCATCATATTTGATGAGCACCATCTGTACATGCTATTCAGATCAGATTGAAGTAAGTCCAATATATTGGTCATCACTATTCCGAATATTCTTTATATTTAATTTTAACATCGTCAGCATACATGAGAGTGTAACCAAATTTAATGGCTAATGGAAGGTCATTTATAAATACGCAGAACAATAGAGGGCCAAGATGACTGCCTTGTGGAAGAAGGCACATGTATTGATTTCGAAATAATGTTATCAAATACTACAAATTGTGTACGATTCTTTAGATAACTTTCAAATCAGGATACCATTAATTAACTGAATGATGCAGTTTGTACAGTAAAAGTAAATGGTTTACTTTGTCAAACGCCTTACTAAAATCAGAATAAATGACATCAGTCTGTAAACGATCTCTAAAGCCTTTATTATGTCCCGAACATAATATGTTCTAACATATTAACATATATGAGTTCCAAACATAAAATTTTTACGCCCAAACATATTAAAACAGTCCTTTTCGTCCGTGTATATATATATATATATATATATATATATATATATATATATATATATATATATATATATATATATATATATATATATATATATATATATATATATATATATATATATATATATATATATATATATATATATATATATATATATATATATATATATATATATACTAGTTTCTATTCATTAGCTATATATATATATATATATATATATATATATATATATATATATATATATATATATATATATATATATATATATATATATATATATATTACGTCGTAAGATCGAAAAAGGCCTATATTTGCCTTATGTTCGTATCTCTCAACATTCCATCTTTCCATCTCGTTTTCTCTTTGTCATTCTCTGTGCATGAGAACTCATTACTTAAATTGACTTGGAGTATTTTTTCCATGAATAAAAAAAGAGAAATAATACAGTTTCATTAGCATGTTTGTACGTCATCTTAACACTTGGTCATCGTGGCGAGGACAAATATTAAATATTTGTATGGCATTAAGGCAGTGTTTCATTTTCCGAGTATTGAAGTGTACTTATTTTTCTTTTGTTTGACTTGCACTGTCATCTCGTCTTAGTAAAGATTGTTTGACATTTGGCGCTGGTAATTCCTTTTGTTCTGATGAAAAGCCCCCCAGGAGTTTTAAATAACGTTATTGTTTTTTCATGTTTCTCTCGTTATATTGTGTTTTTTTTGTTTGTTTATTCTGTCGTTACTCTTCCAAAAAAATAAACTTAATTGCTCTTTTTCGCATAGAGACGTTGCTCCTGTGAAAAATCATAATGTCGGATTTGAAAAGTTAATTTGTCTTACAACAAATGTTGCACTCGCTCTTTTGTTTTGCTGACGACGACACACTTAAGTAATAATTTACTTTCGTATTTTCTCTTTTTTTATTCTATTATTATTTTTCGTTACGTCTTCGCTCAACAGCTCATTTTCATGCTAGCCATTCGTTTGTTTTATGTTACAATGTAGAGCTTGGTGTTTCAGTATGAAGGCGCTAGCTGCCTATTTCTCATGTTGGATAGCATTTCCTTTACCATATAAATGGTTTTTCTTTCTTGCTCTATCCTTGGCTTCTTTTTTTACAATTCAACTGCTATGGCTATATTGGCTTACTTTTTGCATAATTTATGGCCTGAATTATTTCGGCATTCGTCGTGGGAAAAATTCGCAATTTTTCTTTTTGAACAGTGGCCCAAAAGTGTTCTTGAAAATATTTTATTCGTTAAATATTTTTTATTGAAGCTTGAATAATTTTTTTTATCCTAAACCACTATAGGATAGAGTATAATAGTAACATTCATCAGCGGAGACAGGGAACCCAGCAAAAAAAAATTTTGAAGTTCTTCCAAAGGCACAACTTTAAAAGCACTTCCAGAAGATGCACTCCCAATGATGTTCTTTATTTTATCTACTCAGGAAGTTCTTTTCATTCAATTTTTTATAACATGTTTTTTCATATTTTTAATGGGTTATTTTAACTTTTTTTGTTTTCAAATAGATTAAAAACTGTTTAAGAATTCATAAAATGGTACAAATTATTTAAATTTTGTCGAAAAAAAAAATGTAAATCCAATCTGGAAAAATTGTGAATTTTTTTAAATATTTAAGGTCAAAATTAAAAATTATTTATTTGACAAAATGTCACAGAATTTGTTGATTTACATTTAAAACATTGAATTCGGATCACACCTAAAGAAGTGATGCAAATTCAGTGCAATGGCTGTTGAAATGGAGGACTTCCGTCCTATGACAAGCCCATGTCCATGACAAGCCCACTTCCGGATCCAAAAAGAACATTTTCATTACTTTTTTGGCGACGCTTTTTTTGTTGGGAAGTAATTCACTAATATTTATGCACGATAACAAATATATGGTGGAGACAAATGCTTTTTTATGTGCCCATTATTTGTATAATTTGATGGTTTATTCAACCAGTACAATCGACAGAATTTGATAGAATAAGTATTTTGATGTATCAATAGATTTCTTATTGCACTAAGAAAAAAACATTCCCGGTTCCAAAGATTTTATTCCGAACCAAATAAGAAGACAATTCAAGTAAGCATAAATTTAAGACACAATTTCCTTTTAAATTTGAGCTTTGCAAACTTAATTCTAAGAAAAAATTTTAATTCAATCGTTTTTATACCCTCCGCCATAGGATGGGGGGTATATTAACTTTGTCATTCCGTTTGTAACACATCGAAATATTGCTCTAAGACCCCGTAAAGTATATATATATTCTGGGTCGTGGTGAAATTCTGAGTCGATCTACGTATGTCCTCCGTCCGTCCGTCCGAACGAAACAAGCTACGACTTGAAACTTGGCACAAGTAGTTGTTATTGATGTAGGTCATTGAAAATGCGCCATATCGGTTCACTTTTACGCATAGCCCCCACATAAACGGACCCTCCGATTTGGCTTGCGGAGCCTCTAAGAAAAGCAGTTTTCATCCGATCTGGCTGAAATTTGGTACTTACTGTTGGTATAAGGTCTCTAACAACCATGCAAAAATTGGTCCACATCGGTCCATAATTATATATAGCCCTTATATAAACCGATCCCCAGATTTGACCTCCGGAGCCTCTTGGAGCAGCAAAATTCATCCAATCCGGTTGAAACTTAGTACGTGGTGTTAATTATGATCTCTAACAACCATGCAAAAATTGGTCCATATCGGTTCATAGTTATATATAGCCCCTATATTAACAGATCCCCAGATTTGACCTCCGGAGCCTCTTGAAGAAACAAAATTCATCCGATCCGATTGAAATTGGGTAGATTTCGCTAGTGTATGGTCGATAACAACCATGCCAAAATCGGTCCGTATCGACCTATATTATATATATCCCCCAAATAAACCGATCCCCAATTTTATTGCCATAAAAAAATGTTGTCAAAATTTTATATTTCATTCGTTTTGTTTTGTTATTGTTGGTTTTGTTCTTTAATCATTGTTTTTGTTTTTGATTTCAGCTTAAAACCATGCAATGACTAAACTACAAGTATAAGTTAACTAACAGAGGAAAATAATGTTTGTCAAATTTATTTGGGCAAAGCCCTATAGACTGCAAGATGGTTGGATTAGTAGTTTAGTCAATGCATGGTTTTAAGCTGAAATCAAAACCAATAACAGTAATTTTATATTTCTATAGAAAATTTTGTCTAAATTTTATTTCTATAGAAATTTTTGCCAACATTTTATGTCTTTAGGAAATTTTGTCAAAAAATTATTTCTATAGAAAAGGTTGTCAAAATTTTATTTCTATCGAAAATTTTGTCAGAACTTTATTTCTGTAGAAAATTTTGTGAAAATGTTAATTCTTTGGAAAATTTATTTGGAGAGGAATATTTTGCAAAATCTTCCAAAACATCAAGAGTTCTACCAAGCAGTAAAAAGTCCGCCATTTTTGGTAGACTCGTGTTCATAACTGTGTATAGTCCCCATAAAATGCGACCCCCATGTTTCAATTCTGGCTCTGTAATTACAGCACAATTCATATCATTCATAATTATTTCTTCCCTGTATATATCTTTCAAGAACTGAATATGTACGTATTTAACCGACCTTTCTTTTGTCTACTATATATCCTGCATGGACTAACTTACAAGTTAGAAAATGATGTTAAGAAGTTTTAAGATGCCTTGCCATCGGCCACAACCCAAGTAATTTAATTGTGGATGACTGTCTTTAGTAGAAGTTTCTACGCAATCCATGGTGTAGGGTACATAAGATTCGGCCTGGCCGAACTTACGGCCGTATATACTTGTTTTAATTTTTTGCTTCATATGCCCTCAAAGTTAATTACAAGTTAATGACAACTTAAATTTCCAAATTCATTGTCGACTTCATATGGCAGTTATGCTACAACAAATTTAATAAATTTTAAAGAAATTTTCTGAATTATTAAAGCCAAGTTGACCTTAACAAAACAAAATTTTCTTTCGTTTTAAGATACCCATTTTTAAGTTGTATCACTTAACTATAAAGACAAAACGACTTTTGGACAATGGAAAAGCCATTGTAACGGAGAAATACGCCTTCTTTATTTAAAATTCGCATTAGTAATTTAAGGACATTAAATCTATGGCCTCACGACAATAGTTTTTTCAGTGTGATGTTGCACTTAAAGAAGTTTTCTCCAATGAATATCTTGTGCTATGTTTGAAGCCACACTCAACAAAAAAACAAGTAAGGAAAGTCTAAAGTCGGGCGGGGCCGACTATATTATATCCTGCACCACTTTGTAGATCAAAATTTTCGATACCATATCACATCCGTCAAATGTGTTGGGTGCTGAATATATAGAGGTTTGTCAAAATTTCAACCAAATTGGGCCAAAACTCTGGCTTGTAGGATCATATTAGTCAATATCGGGCGAAAGATATATATGGGAGCTATATCTAAATCTGAACCGATTTCAATAAACTTTATCACACTTGACTACACTACTAATTGTACTCCTCGTGCAAAATTTCAAGCAAATCGGGATAAAACTCTGGCTTCTGGATCCATATAAGTGCATATCGGGCGAAAGATATATATGGGAGCTATATCTAAATCTGAACCGATTTCTTCCAAAATCAATAGGGTTCTATTCCAACCCAAAACAGGAACATGTGCCAAATTTGAAGTCGATTGGACTTAAATTGCGACCTAGATTTTGATCACAAAAATGTGTTCACAGACAGACGGACGGACGGACAGACGGACATGGTTATATCGACTCAGGGAACCACCCCGAGCATTATTGCCAAAGACACCATGTGTCTATCTCGTCTCCTTCTGGGTGTTACAAACATATGCACTAACTTATAATAGCCTGTTCCACAGTGTGGCGCAGGGTATAATTAACCCTCTATTTCTCTAAAGCCCATTTAACAATATTTGAGTTCATGGAATTTTCTTTACTCTAATAATTTTTTGCGCACGTTTGTTAAATGAACTAAAAAACGGGAAAAAATTATATACAAGTGACGTATAAAGATTTACTAAATTCGTACTTCTCACAACATAGTTCATCATTTCTTTAAATTTGTAAATTTTACTACAAAGCGCCCATTATGAACTTCGTATGGCACTAAAGACATTCTTGCAATTTGAACTCCAATTTTTTTCCTTCAAGCTACAAAATTTTCTTTAACAAGTGAAAAACAAATGAATTTACTTATTTTTGTTTGTAAAACTGTTTAGTTAAAAATTTCTAAATAATCTAAATTTTCTAAAATTAACCAAAATTTTTCTTGCTGGTGGGTTCTCTGTTTTTTCAGTGCAATTGATTAAAAAATCATATTATATACAAATTGGATTTTTATATACACATAAAGAATATTTTGCTAAAATTTAAACAAAGACATTTTGTGAGGAAAACGTTTAAATTAATCATTAATAGTATAAAATGTTTCGTTATTTAATGGAACTATCATAACAATAACGTAAAGTTTCATTGTAAAAATGAAATTGTTTTGTTGGCTCAATCTTATGACAAAATTCGTTGATATTACAAAGCATTTTCTATCAGAGAAATTGTTCTTCTATACTAAGCAAAAACCCATTCGTCTTTTAAGAACACGAAATCTTTGATCTCACAACAATATTGTTTTGCAGTGTAAGGTTCTGTCTGGCCGAAGTTACGCTAAAAAATCCACTGTATTTAAAGCCATTAAATATGCCCAGTTTCTTCTAAAGTCAGAGGTGGAATATTTTTGTCAAAATTATTTCTCCTTATCCTAGAACAAATTTAATAGAAAGTGAAAAGAAAAATAAATCCTCAACAAAATTGCAAATATGAGGAACCATGAAAACCTCACCAAATTTAGATACGTAAGCATACGTGGAATATAATACAATAGGGTGTCACAAAATTGTATTTATGTAGGAAGGGAATTTTTGAATATAAAATTTATGCAGCGAATAATAGATCACAGATCCCACATCCAGAAATGTACACTGAAATAAATATTTACATGATATTAAAGATTACGCAAACAAAATTTTTGGATGCGAAATTTACAAAATATTAAGAACCAATTTCTTTAAAATAATGAAATTTTAATTAAATTAAATTTATAATCTTTGCTTCAAAAATTTTTTTTCATTAAATTTAGGACGCAAATTTTGTGAATTTGAATAGTCTAAGTGAGCCTGATACATCGGGCTGCCACATAACCTAACCTAACCTAACCTATTAACCGCGAAAAGTGAATGAAAATTTGATAAATGAGATCTATATCCAAATTATACCCTAAACCACATAGTGGTCAGGGTATAATAAGTTTGATATGCCAAAAAATGTGCCTACCAGAAATATTGACCCCATAAAATATATACCGATCGACTCAGAATCACCTTCTGAGTCAATCTACCGCTTAGTGTTCGTCCGTCCGTCTGTCCATAAAACAGATTGGCTGATAAGTACCCGGTCAGACACATAGATGGTCGCTAGTATTAAATGCATATTATTTTTATATAGTACCAACCTTCAAATGATTCGTGTCAAAATTTGACGTTTGTAAGTCAATTAGTTTGTGAGATAGAGCGTCTTTTGTGAAGCAACTTTTGTTATTGTGAAAAAAATGGAAAAAAGGAATTTCGTGTTTTGATAAAGTACTATTTTCTGAAGGGAAAAAATACGGTGGAAACAAAAACTTGGCTTGATAATGAGTTTCCGGACTCTGTCCCATGAAAATCAACAATAATTGATTGGTATGCATGCGGTGAACGTATGCATACCATGGTACGTACGGTGAACGCAGTGGATGCCCGGAAGAAGAAAAAATCAAAAAAAATCCACAAAATGATTTTGAATGACCGTAAAATGAAGTTGATCGAGATAGCAGAGGCCTTAAAGATATCAAAGGAACGTGTTGGTCATATCATTCATCAATATTTGGATATGAGGAAGCTCTCTGCAAAATGGGTGCCGCGCGAGCTCACATTTGACCAAAAACAACAACGTGTTGATGATTCTGAGCGGTGTTTGCAGCTGTTAACTCGTAATACACCCGAGTTTTTCCGTCGATATGTGATAAGGGATGAAACATGGCTCCATCACTACACTCCTGAGTCCAATCCACAGTCGGCTGAGTGAACAGCGACCGGTGAACCGTCTCCGAAGCGTGGAAAAACTTAAAAGTCCGCTGGCAAAGTAATGGCCTCTGTTTTTTGGGATGCGCATGGAATAATTTTTATCGATTATCTTGAGAAGGGAAAAACCATTAACAGTAACTATTATATGGCGTTATTGGAGCGTTTGAAGGTCGAAATCGCGGCAAAACGGCCCCATATGAAGAAGAACAAGAATATACGGCCGTAAGTTCGGCCAGGCCGAATCTTATGTATCCTCCACCATGGATTGCGTAGAAACTTTTACGAAAGACTGTCATCCACAAATTTCAACTCACATGGTTGTTAAATATCATATACTACCACCACGTACAAAATTTCAACCAGATTGGATGAATTTTGCTTCTCGAAAAGGCACCGGAGGTCAAATCTGGGGATCGGTTTTTATGGGAGCTATATATAATTATGGACTGATAGGAACCAATTCCTGCATGGTTGTTGGATACCCTATACTAACATCACGTACCAAATTTCAACCGAATGTGAAGAATTTTGCTCTTCCAAGGTGCTCCGGAGGTCAAATCTGGGGATCGGTTTATATGGGGCCTATATATAATTATGGACCGATATCGACCAATTTTTGCATGGGTGTTTGAGGCCATATATTAACATCACGTACCAAATTTCAACTGAATCAGATGAATTTTGGTCTTCCAAGAGGCTCCAGAGGTCAAATCTGGTGATCTGTTTATATGGGGGCTATATATAATTATTGACCGATATGGACCAATTTTTGCATTGTTGTTAGAGACCATATACTAACACCATGTACCAAATTTCAGTCGGATCGGATGAAAATTGTTTCTCTTAGAGGCTCTTCAAGCTAAATCGGGTGATCGGTTTATATGGGGGCTATATATAATTATGGACCGATGTGAACCAATTTTTGCATGGGGTTAAGAGACCATATACTAACACCATGTACCAAATTTCAGCCGGATCGGATGAAATTTGCTTCTCTTAGAGGCCTCGCAAGCCAAATTTCGGGGTCCGTTTATATGGGGACTATACGTAAAAGTGGACTGATATGGCCCATTTGCAATACCATCCGACCTACATCAATAACAACTACTTGTGCCAAGTTTCAAGTCGATAGCTTATTTCGTTCGGAAGTTAGCGTGATTTCAACAGACGGACGGACATGTTCAGATCGACTCAAAATTTCACCACGACCCAGAATATATATATACTTCGTGGGGTCTTAGAGCAATATTTCGATGTGTTACAAACGGAATGACAAAGTTAATATACCCCCCATCCTATGGTGGAGGGTATAAAAAGTGTTGTTCCAACAAGACCACGCACTGTGCCACAAGTCATTGAGAACGATGGCAAAAATTCATGAATTGGGCTTCGAATTGCTTCCCCACCCACCGTATTCTCAGACCTGGCCCCCAGCGACTTTTTCTTGTTCTCAGACCTCAAAAGGATGCTCGCAGGGAAAAAATTTGGCTGCAATGAAGAGATGATCGCCGGAACTGAGGCCTATTTTGAGGCAAAAAAAAAAAAAATGTGTTTTTCTTTGTTAGACCGGGGACTTATCAACCAACCTGTTATTTGTTGTTCACAGGATTCCGGTCGCAATTATTAACCGGTTTTGACGAAATTTGGTACAGGGAGTTTTTTGGGAACAAGGACAAACGCTGTTGAATTTTGAAGAAATCGGATCAAATTTAGATATAGCTCCCATATATATGTATCGCCGATTTTGACAAATGGGGTTTCTTTGCGCTTTTTTATAAACGGATCGTCACCAAATTTGGCAAAAAATAATCTTTTTCATCGCCCTTCAAGTAAATGTAATTCTATAGCACTTAATATATTTGCAAAAAATCATTGAAATCGGTTCAGATGTAGATATAGCTCCCATATATATGTAAAGCCCGATTTTCCCAAATTTGGCCATAGAAGTCTTATTTATTAACCGATTTTACTCAAAGTTGGCTAAATGTTATCTTCTATAGCACTAACTATATGTGCAAAAAATCATCGAAAACGGTTCAGATTTAGCTATAGCTCCCATATATATGTATCGCCCGATTTTTCTAAATTTGGCCATAAAACCCTTATTTATCAACCGATCTTACCCAAATTTGGCTAAATGATGTCTTCTATAGCACTAACTATATGTGCAAAAAATCATCGAAATCGGTTCAGATTTAGATATAGCTCCCATATATATGTATAGCCCGATTTTCCCAAATTTGGCCATAGAACCCTTATTTATTAACCGATCTTACTAAAAGTTGGCTAGATCCAGTCCTCTATAGTACTTATTATATGTGCAAAATTTCATCGAAATCGGTTCAGATGTAGATATAGCTCCCATATATGTATCACCCGATTTTGAAAAAGTCGCCCCTAATAACCTTATGTTTGACCATACAGGCCTCATTTCTTAACTTATCTTACTCAAATTTTGCACAAGGTAACCTTTTGTGGTAGTAATCAAACCCGCAAAATATTATGCAAATTGGTTCAGATTTACATATAGCTTCCATATATATGCATCGATCGATTTTCCCAAATTTGGCCATAGTACTCTTATTTATTAACCAATGTTGCTCAAATTTCAAATTTTGATGTACTAGCCGATCGTATTTATACGTACTTGTAGCTCTTACATAAGAATATTGCTCGATTTTTACAAATTTCGATTTATTACCCACACTAATTGAACGATTTTCTCTTTTTTAATAATGGGCTCAATATTAGTGGCATACTAACTCCGTAGGTGCAATATCAACTACAGGTAGTGTTGCTAGAAGTAGGGGAAATTCCCTATATGTAAGATTTTTCTAATATTTAGCGTCTTGTAGAGACGTAGGGCCACAATGTAGGGACATTTTCACTTAATACAATTTGTAATAATTTTTACATTTTGGTGGCTCTAGAGGAGGAAATTAGAAGCCGACAAGGCTTGATCTTTAACAATGTATGGTAACAACAGTTACCACTAGTGCCAAAAAAAAATCTAACAAAATTTTAAGATTACTACAAATCTACCAAACAAATATTTCTATAGAAATTTTTTTCAAAACTTTATTCCTGCAGAAAATTTTGTCCACATTTTATTTCTATAGAAAATGTTGTCAAAATGGTATTTCAATAGAATTTTTTGTTTCTTTATATTATTTCTATAAAAAATATAAAAAAAAAATATTTCTTTGGAATTTTTTCTCAAAATTTTATTTCTATAGAATTTATTGTCAAAATTTTATTTCTATAGAAAAATTTCTCACAAAAATTTGTTTATAGAAACTTTTTCCAAAATTTTATTTTTATTGAGATTTAACAGAAAAATAACTATTTTGGGTAGAATTCTATCAACTGTGGCAATCGTGGTGGTAATACAAATTTATATTCTAAGTTATATACGTTGCATATTCATGTTTTAAGATAATAAAGTACTTAGAACCATTTTTGTTTTGTAAAATTCTTTAAATTTAAAGAAAAATATAGTAGGGAAAATTGTTTGGGAATCTATGGGAAAGTAGGGAACTTTTTTTTGTCCTTGTTGGGTAAACCGAACATTTTCCCTGGCAACACTGACTATGAGTTATAGTCAAATTGAGACATAGCACCCATAAACATGTACCCCTTAATTTTCTTAAATTTGCAACTGCGGTTTATCTCCCATACCTACGAGTATATCAATATTACCCCACAAATTCTTATGTTTACTAATTAAGGGTGGTTTAGGGTATGATATAGTTGGCCCCGCCCAACTTTCTACTTTACTTACTTGTTTTTTTAATATTTGTAATTAATGGCGACTTAAGGCCTATAGAGGTTCATAACCAAAGCCGCCATTTCTGCGATGATATTGAAGATGTTGGACGAATAAATGAAAGTACGACTTACCATCAAAAAATAGTGGAGGAGACTGTGAGTGTAATTGCGCATGCGTCAAAAAATCATGATCATGGAGGTAACAGATACCAGAGGAAAAAAAACTGTAAACTAGTGTTATTAAATCAAAGATTGTCAACTTTCTTTTAATTAAAATTTCTTTATTTAAAAGAAATTTGTCCTCAATAGTGTGTAAATTGCGTATCGTAAACATTAGGTTGCATAATATTTCATATTAGGCCAATATTTTTTTTTAGTGCACTTTCTTTGTTCTTAAATTTATTGAGACAAGCTTCGGATAAAGGAAGTTGAATTGACTTGCGAACAATAATAAAATTAAACTAAAACAAGTATATACGGCCTTAAGTTCGGCCAGGCCGAATCTTATGTACCCTCCACCATGGATTGCGTTGGAACTTCTACTAAAGGCTGTCATCCACAATCGAATTACTTGGGTTGCGATAACACTTGCCGATGGCAAGGTATCGTAAAACTTTTTAACACTGTCTTCTAAATTGTAAGTTAGCCCATACGGGGTATATATTAAACAAAAAAGGCCGATTAAATACGTATATAATATAGTTTGACAAAATTTTCTATAGAAATGAAAACTTGACAAAATTTTCTATAGAAATGAAAACTTGACAAAATTTTCTATAGAAATAAAATTTTGACAAAATTTTCTATAGAAATAAAAACTTGACAAAATTTTCTATAGAAATAAAATGTTGACAAAATTTTCTATGGAAGTAAAATGTTGACAAAATTTTGTATAGAAATAAAATGTTGACAAAATTTTCTACAGAAATAAATTTTTTACAAAATTTTCTACAAAAATAAAATTTTGACAAAACTTTCTATGGAAATAAAATTTTGACAAACATTTCTATAGAAATAAACGTTTGACAAAACTTTCTATAGAAATGAAATTTAGACACAACTTTCTATAGTAATAAAATTGGACAAAATTTTCTATGGAAATAAAGTTTTGGTAGATTATTTTTGGCGATATGGACCAATTTTTGTGTAATAAGTCATCGGCTATATATAACTATAGACCGATATTGACCAATTTTTACATGGCTGTTAGAGGCCATATATTGACAAAATGTACCAAATTTCAACCGCATCGGATGACTTTTGCTATATATAATTATGGACCGATATGGACAAATTTTTGCATGGTTGTTAGATACCATATACTAACACCATGTACCAAATTTCAACAGGATCGGATGAATTTCGCTCCTCCAAGAGGTTCCTGAGGTCAAATCTGGGGATCGGTTTATATGGGAGCTATATATAATTATGAACCGATATGGACCAATTTTTGCATGGTTGTTAGAGACTATATACAAACACCACGTACTAAATTTCAATTGGATCGGATGAATTTTGCTCCTCCAAGAGGCTCCGGAGTTCAAATCTGGGGATCGGTTTATATGGGAGCTATATATAATTATGGACCGATATGGACCAATTTTTGCATGGTTATTAGAGACCGTATAATAACATCATGTACCACATTTCAACCGGATCGGATGAATTTTTCCCCTCCAAGAGGCTCCGGAGGTCAAATCTGGGGATCGGTTTATATGGGGGCTATATATAATTATGGACCGACATAGACCAATTTTTGCATGAATGTTAGAGACCGTATACTAAGACCACGTACTAAATTTCAACCGGATCGGATGAATTTTGCTCCTCCAAGAGGCCCCGGAGGTCAAATCTGGGGATCGGTTTATATGGGAGCTATATATAAATATGAACCGATATGGACCAATTTTTGCATGGTTGTTAGAGGCCGTATACTAACATCAGGTACCAAATTTCAACCGGATCGGATGAATTTTGCTGCTCCGGGGATCGGTTTATATGGGGGCTTTGGGGATCGGTTTATATGGGGGCTATACGTAAACGTGGTCCGATATGGCCGATTTTCAATACCATCCGACCTACATCAACAACAACTACTTGTGCCAAGTTTCAAGTCGATAGCTTGTTTCGTTCGGAAGTTAGCGTGATTTCCACAGACGGACGGACAGCCGGACAGACGGACAGACGGACGGACGGACGGACGGACATGCGTAGATCGACTCAGAATTTCACCACGACCCAGAATATATATACTTTATGGGATCTTAGAGCAATATTTCGATGTGTTACAAACGGAATGACAAAGTTAATATACCCCCATCCTATGGTGGAGGGTATAAAAACTTGTATAATGTATAAAAAAAACTTCAGCTTTTTTAAATCCATATATAGTTGCCAAATATACTTGTATTTGCTAAACTCAAATATTTTTTTTTTTGCAATAAAAATAAACAAAATTAGGAAATCTTAATTGCGCCTATTTCTCTCAAACTTCAAGTCCCACGAACTTTGCATTTATTCACCCTTGTGTACTATTTAAAACCCTTCAGCTTGTTTTTTAATCCATATATAGTTGCCAAATATACACCGAAAAATTTTCCGTAGTTAAACTAACGCTAAATTTAACTTATTTTTGTTGGAAAAAAATATTTGTTTGTACTTAAATTTTATTATATTTTTCGAAATTTTCCACAGCGTAATGAATTTTTCCTTTTTTTCAAGTATGTCTCAAACATTTTATGATCTTACCGTGTGTATAAAGTTCAATGACCATACACATTAGTTCAATATGAACTAAAGCAAACCAAAATTTTCGTACGATTACCAAAAATAGTAGTAATGAACTACACTATGGTTAAAATGGCAATGATTTAGCGCCAATGATTTTGTTCTTTACTTTTAATTAAGTTTTTCTTCTATGAGAGGGTGCTATGTCGTGAGTTGTAGTTAAAAAGTACACCAGGGTATTATATTTCCTATGTCGTACGAAAATTGAACTAAATTCATTCTTACTATAAAATAGTTTACTTTTTTCTGTGTACTTGTATTTGCTAAACTCAAATATTTTTTTTTTTTTTTTGCAATAAAAATAAACAAAATTTATGAAATTTTAATTGCGGCTATTTTCCTCAAACTTCAAGACCCACGAACTTTGCATTTATTCACCCTTGTGTATTATTTAAAAACCTTCAGCTTTTTTTTTTAAATCCATATATTGTTGCCAAATATACTTGTATTTGCTTTTGCATTTGTGGTGTGTGCATAAAATGGTGTGTTTGTGTGTGTGCATGTATGTGTATTTGTGAGATTGGTTTTTCTAGGCCAGCAAAGATGGTGATTGTGGCCTCCTTGGTATGTTTTAAAATAAAATACGATTATTGGCGAAATCATGCTACGTCTTCAATTTATTCGCCTGAACTTTTTGTATGCTTGCTAGCCAGCCAACAAGCCAGTCAGGTTTGTTTCTGTGGAAATAATTTCTATTTTTATGGTTGATTAAAAATTTTGATTTATCGACGGAAAGGGTGTATATTTAAGGTGTTACTGCTGACGTTAAGGAATTCAACACAAGTGATGGAGTGGGAAATGGCATGCTTGTGATCTCTGAACTTTTTTATTTTGTAATTGTTATGCGATTTTTTTTTTTGATTTTCATAAAACCAATAGCATGCTGTAGTTATTCGAAAATGATATAAATTTAAATTTATTTGATTTTAAAATGATCGTGTATCATTACACTCAGAACTGTGAAATAAAAAATGAAATATGAAGAATGTAAATAAATTTTTATACATTTATTTACTTTTCTATAAACTAGACTAGTTTACATAATATAGTGTGCATGCTAGACTTTAATAAGTTTGTTTCAATATGGGTGTTCATAAATTTCGACTTTCATAATTATGTGTTAGAGCGAAAAAACAGAACTCCAACAGAAAAAAAAATAGTGTTAAGATCAATTAAAAACGAACTTATTTTTTTAAGACGAATCTGAACTACTCCAGTGTTATTGACAAGAGTTAAGCCGCGACTAAAGTAGAATTCATGGTCATTCCCAGCAAAAAAAATATGGAAGTTCTTCTAAATGCAAACACTACCAAAAATATCCTCCCAAAGATGATCTCTATTTTAATCTAAAATAATTAACTAAAATAATATCTAATTAATTAGTAACCGATATGGATTTTTCGCGTTAAAAGAGAGGCAGAAGTGAAATATGGGGGTCGGTTTACATGGGTGCTATATGCAATTCTGAACCCATATGGTCCAATTTTTGTGTGATTAGTACCAAATTGTAGCAAGATCAAATGAAATTTGCTTATCCAGCAAGAATTATAATCCGGGGATCTGTTTATATGGGGGCTATATATAACTATGGACCGATATGGTCCACAATTTTGGTATGGTTATTAGCGGCTATATACTAACACAACGTATAACATTTCAACCGAATCGAATGAAATTTGCTCCTCCAAGAGGCTCCAGAGGTCAAATCTGGGGATCGGGGCAATAAATAATTATCGACCGATACACAAAAAAAAATTCTGTTTCAATCACGAAATTAATTGATTCAATTAATTTGTTAATTGAAATGTCTTCAATTACAGAAATGATAGTATCAATTAAAAAATTAATTGAAGGCCAATTAAAAAATTAATTGATCCAAATAAAAAATTAATTGATACTATTAATGTTTGTGATTGATTTTTGTTTCAATTAAAAAATTTGTTGAATCAATTAAATTTTTAATTGAATATTCTTTAAAACTCAATTAAAATTTTAATTGAAAAAATTTTCGTGAATTTTTTTCTGTGTATGGACCAATTTTGGTATGGTTATTAGCGGCTATATACTAACACAATGTACAACATTTCAACCGAATTGGATGAAATTTGAAAAGAGTCTCCAGACTCTTGGAGGAGCAAATCTGGGGATCGGTTTATATGGGGGCTATATATAATCATGGACCGATATGGACTAATTTTTGCATGGTTATTAGCAGCTATATACTAACACAACATAGAAAATTTAAACTGAATTGGATGTAATTTACTCATCCAAGGGGCCCCGAAGGCCAAATCTGTGGATTGGTCTATATAGGGTCTATATATAATTATGTACCTATATGGACCAATTTTAGTATGAATATTAGAGACCGAATACTAACACCATGTACCAAATTTCAACAGGATCTTATGAAATTTGCTCCTCCAAGAGGATCAGCAAGCAAAATCTGGGGTTCGATATATATTGGAGCTATATATAATTATGGACGTATATGGACTAGAGGTGTGCACGTGACACGAAATTGTCGTGACTCACGCGTGAGTCGTACACACCTCTAATATGGACCAATTTTTGCATTGGTATTAGAGGTCATATACTAACACCTCGTACTAAATTTGCATCTCTATTAGGCTCCGCAAGCCAAATCTGGGGGTCAGTTTATATGGGGGCTATACGTAAAAGTGGTCCAATATGACCCATTTGCAATAGCATCCACCTACATCAATAACAACTGCTTGTGCCAAGTTTGAAGTCGATAGCTTGTTTCGTTCGGAAGTTAACGTGATTTTCACAGACGGTCGAACATCGCTAGATTGACTCAGAATTTCAACACAATACAGAATATATATATATATATACTTTATGGGGTCTTAGCCCAATATTTCGATGTGTTATAAACGGAATGACAAAGTTAATATACCCCCATCATGGTGTATGGTATAAAAAATTGACTCAAATGAACTTCCTATGCTGTTAAAATAAAGAACATCTTTGGGAAGACATTTTTGAAAGTGTTTTTAAAGTTGTGCAATTTATCCATTGTACTGCAGTGGCTCTTAAGACAAGATAAATGGTTTTTGTGCGAAGATGGCAATCTGTTGATGGCCCAACCTTTTGAAAAATCAATTCTAGTTCTGTGATAAAAGTCGTATTCCTTATTCCAGTCTGTATTTCTTAAATAATTATAGCGACCAAATCTTTGTAATTTCAAACTTTATGGGAGTACACTACCTTAAGTAAATGTTTTAACTAATTTTAAGTAGTAGCATGAACTGCAAAAGAGTTTAAAATGATAATTATTACGAGATTTTCATACAATTCTTGAAATTTGAACTAACTGGGTAGAAGTGCAATTAAATAAATTGAAGTTCAAAACTTGTTATAAATTACGAGCTGCATTTTTTTTCTGGGGATATTTGTTCATAATTATATAGAGCCCCCAAATAAACTGATCCCCAAAGATTTTACTTCCCAGCAAAAAAAGCGTCGCCAAAAAAGTAATGAAACTTTTATTTTTGGATCCGGAAGTGGTGCAAAATTGACGCAGAAGCGATGCAGTTAAGATGTCATAGGACATTTAACATCCCAGCAAAAAAATTTGGAAGTTCTTCCAAAGGCACAACTTTAAAAACACTTTCAGAATATGCACTCCCAATGATGTTCTTTATTTTTACTACCAAGGAAGTTCTTTTAATTCAATTTTTTATAACTTGGCTTTTTTCATACTTTTAATGGATAATTTTAATTTTTTGTTTCAAATAGGTTAAAAATATAGTAAGAATTCATAAAATGGTACAAATCATTTAAAGTTTGTCCACAAAAATGCTAAATCCAATCTGGAAAAATTGTGAATTTTTGAAAATATTTGAGGTCAAACGTTTCCGACAAGCGTTAGAATCCATTAAAAATTATAAAAAATTACAAAAATTATTTATTTGACAAAATATCACAGAATTTTTTCATTTACATCCAAAACATTGAATTCGGATCACACCTAAAGAAGTGATGTAAATTCAGTGCAACGGTTGTTAAAATGGAGCACTTCCGTGCTATGACAAGCCCATGTTAAATTCATCGCTTCTGCGTCAATTTTGCACCAATTCGACGCTTTTTTTGCTGGGATGTTATAGGCTTGTCATAGGACGGAAATCCTCTATGTCAACAGCCGTTGCACTGAATTTGCATCACTTCTTTAGGTGTGATCCGAATTCAATGTTTTGGATGTAAATTAAAATATTCTGTAATATTTTCTCAAATAAATATTTTTTTATTTTTAATGGATTCTAACGCTTCTCGGAAACGTTTGACCTCAAATATTTTAAAAAAGTTAAAATTATCCATTAAAAGTATGAAAAAACTAAGTTAAAATAAAGAACATCATAGGGAATGCATCTTCTGGAAGTGCTTTTAAAGTTGTGCCTTTGGAAGAACTTCCAAATTGTCTTGCTAATTCGTTTGAGATTTGATTGGTTCATATCGGTTCATAATTAATTAAAGACACTTCTTATAAAGCAGCTTTTACAGGCAAGCCTCTTTTTTATTTAACATATGGATTAACTTCAGAATCCCAACAAACAATTTTGGATGTTCTTCCAAAGGCGCGACTGTTAAAGCGTTTCCAAAATGTCCTTTCAAAGAAGTTATTTATTTTAACTACACAGGAAGTTCTTTTATTAAATTTTTCATAATTCACTTTTTAATATTGTTAATGGGTAACTTTAACTTTTTTATTTTAAATAGATTAAAAACAGAGTACAAGTTATTTAAATTTTGTCGAAAAAAATGCTAAATTCAGTTTAGGAAAGTTCCGAATTTTTGAACATATTTTATGTCAAACATTTCAGACAAGCATTAATTAATGCATTAAAAATTATAAAAATATATAAACATTATTTATTTGGAAAAATATCACAAAATGTTTTAATTCACATCCAAAGCACTGAATTCGGATCACACCTTAATAAGTGATGCAAATTCAGAGCAATGACTGTTAAAGTCGTGGACATCCGTCCCATGACAAGCCCATGTTAAATTCATCGTTTCTGCCCCAAGTTTCTCCCACTTTCGGATCCAAAAGGAACATTTTCTCTACTGTTTTGGCGACGTTTGTTTTGCTGGGAATACAATGTTAAGATATGAAACTATGCCATCGGCACCTGTTAGCACAACCCAAGTAATTCAATTGTGGATGACAGTCTGTAGTATAAATATGTTCGTAATCTATGGAAAATGTACATAAGATTCGTCCTGGCCGAACTTTCGACGATGTATATTTGTTTAAGATGTGTTCTATTGTATTTTTTTTTCTTGTTCCCATATTTTGATATCTTCATAGAGCTCTTTTCCTCCCATATAAAGTCAATGTAATCCTATCATATTCTGTGTTAATCTCACTAACAATCTAACATGGATTACCAGATATTGTTAACGAAGGGAAATATTAAAACCAACTAACCACCCCTTTCGGCTTTCCCAGTAAATAGACCAAAATTACCTTCATAAACAAGATGTCATATATTCAAGTGAAATATGTCTATGTTAAACTTTTTAATTAATATCGTAATTCAAAAGAATTACTTAATTTGTCTAATTATTCACACAATATGTTTCCATACTTTCTTCTTACGTACAGTTTTTTTTTTTAATTTTAATCAGAGCAAAGAAGCCCGTTATATTTACACTTCTATGTTCCATGTTGTGTCACCTAGATCCTAGAAATATTTGCACATCCATATTGCCACGGCAAGTGTTTACCGTGACAGTTATTTATTCTTCCGCCAGAGCGTTGTGATAAGTTTAAACCGTTTATTGCTCCTAGAGGTATGAACATCTAATTAGATTTTAATTACATCAAAATATGTTCTCTTCTGCCTTATAAACGAATTTACATTTATTTTTACGCTTGAGGAAAGGATGTTTAATAATACAGAGCACTACCAATGGTGAAAGGTATGGTAAAGGCCCACGTAACGAAAAGTGAAATAACTAATACTCTGTGAAAGCATTTAAATGAAATAAGATTTGTCTTTGATATTTGGCACGAATTATACCATAATAGAAATGATGACAAGCATATGGATTAGGGTATCCATACAAGCGAGTTTTTTTTTTAAAACGAATTTCAGTTTATCCGATTAAACAAACAAAACGGATTTCGCTTTTTATACCCTCCACCATTTGCCATTCCGTTTGTAACACATCGAAATATTGCTCTAAGATCCCGTAAAGTATATATATTCTGGGTGGTGGTGAAATTCTGAGTCGATCTGAGCATGTCCGTCTGTCTGTTGAAATCACGCTAACTTCCGAACGAAACAAGCTATCGACTTGAAACTTGACACAAGTAGTTGTTATTGATGTAGGTCGGATGGTATTGCAAATGGACCATATCGGTCCACTTTTACGTATAACCCCATATAAACGGTCCCCCAAATTTGGTTTGCGAATCCTCTAGAGAAGCAAATTTCATCCGATCCGGCTGAAATTTGGTACATGGTGTTAGTATATGGTCTCTAAAAACCATGCAAAAATTGGTCCACATCGGTCCATAAGTATATATAGCCCCCATATAAACCGATCCCCAGTTTTGACTTGCGGAGCCTCTAAGAGTTCTGGCTGAAATTTGGTACATGGTGTTAGTATATAGTCTTTAATAACCATGCAAAAATTGGTCCACATCGGTCCATAATTATATATAGCCCCCATATAAACCGATCCCCCGATTTGGCTTGCGGAGCCTCTAAGAGAAGCAAATTTCATCCGATCCGGCTGAAATTTGGTACATGATGTAAGTATCGGTCCATAATTATATATAGCCGCCATATAAACCGATCACCAGATTTGACCTCCGAAGCCCCTTGAAAGAGCAAAATTCATCCGATTCGGTTGAAATTGGTACGTGATGTTAGTATATTGTATCCAACAACCATGCAGGAATTGGTTCATATCAGTCCGTAAATATGTATAGCTGTCATATAATCCGATCCCCAGATTTGACCTCATATTTAAGTGGGAATAATTTCCCAGTCCTTAATTGGATTTTATTTCTATCGAAAATTTTGTCAAAATTTTATTTCTATAGAAAATTTTGTCAAAATTTTATTGCTGTAGAAAATTTTGTCAAAATTTTATTGCTGTAGAAAATTTTGTCAAAATTTTATTGCTGTAGAAAATTTTGTCAAAATTTTATTGCTATAGAAATTTTGTTCAAAAGTTTATTGCTATAGAAAATTTTGTCAAAATTTTATTTCTATAGAACATTTTGTCAAAATTTTATTTCTATAGAAAATTTTGTCAAAATTTTATTTCTATAGAACATTTTGTCAAACTGAATTTTTTACGGCCTTTTTTTGTTTAATGTATACCCCGTATGGACTATCTTACAATTTAAAAGACGTTTTTAAGAAATTTTAAGATACCTTGCCATCGGTAAGTGTTACCGCAACCTAAGTAATTCGATTGTGGATGCCATCAATCCCTCTAGTTGCTTTCTTCGGTTGTTGCTATTCTTTTTGGTACAAAAACTAATAATTTAGCTCATATTTAAGTGGGAAGAATTTCTTAGTCCTTAATTGGATTTTATTTTTATCGAAAATTTTGTCAAAATTTTATTTCTATAGAAAATTTTGTCAAAATTTTATTGCTGTAGAAAATTTTGTCAAAATTTTATTGCTGTAAAAAATTTTGTCAAAATTTTATTGCTATAGAAAATTTTGTCAAAATTTTATTTCTATAGTACATTTTGTCAAACTGAATTTTTTACGTATTTATTCGGTCTTTTTATACCCTCCATCATAGGATGTGGGTATATTAACTTTGTCATTCCGTTTGTAACACATCGAAATATTGCTCTAAGACCCCATAAAGTATATATATTCTGGGTCGTGGTGAAATTCTGAGTCGATCTAAGCATGTCCGTCCGTCCGTCCGTCCGTCTGTTGAAATCACGCTAACTTTCGAACGAAACAAGCTATCGACTTGAAACTTGGCACAAGTAGTTGTTATCGATGTAGGTCGGATGGTATTGAAAATGGGCCATATCGGTCCACTTTTACGTATAGCCCCCATATAAAGGGACCCTCAGATTTGGCTTGTGGAGCCTCTAACAGAAGCATATTTCATCCGATCCGGCTGAAATTTAGTACATGGTGTTAGTATATGGTCTCTAACAGCCATTCAAAAATTGGTCCACATCGGTCCATAATTATATATAGCCCCCATATAAACCGATCCCCAGATTTGGCTTGCGGGGCCTAAAAGAGAAATTTGGTACATGGTGTTAGTATATGGTCTCTAACAACCATGCAAAAATTGGTCCACATCGGTCTATAATTATATATAGCCCCCATATAAACCGATCCCCAGATATGGAATGCGAAGCCTCAAAGAAAAGCAAATTGCATCCGATCCGGTTGAAACTTGGTACATGGTGTTGGTATATGGTCTCTAACAACCGTGAAAAAATTGGTCCACATCGGTCCATAATTATATATAGCGCACATATAAACCGATCCCCTGATTTGGGTTCCGGAGCCTCTAACAGAAGCAAATTTCATCCGATCCGCCTGAAATTTGGTACATGATATTGGTATATCGTCTCTAACAACCATCCAAAAATTGGTCCACATCGGTTCATAATTATTTGCTTATGAGATTTGGCTTGCGAAGTCTCCAAGAGAAGCAAATTTCATCCAATCCGGTTGTAATTTGGAACATGGTGTTAGTATATGATCTTTAACAAGCGTGCCAGAATTGGTCCATATCGGTCCATAATTATATATAGACCCCCTTATAAAACGTTCTCCAGATTTGACCTCCGCAGCCTCTTGGAGGAGCAAAATTCATCCGATCCGGTTCAAATTAGGAACGTAGTGTTAGTATATGGTCGTTAACAACCATACCAAAATTAGTCCAATCACACAAAAATTGGTCCATATCGGTTCATAATCATGGTTGCCACTAGAGCCAAAAATAGTCTACCAAAATTTTATTTCTATAGAAAATTTTGTCAAAATTTTATTTCTATAGAAAATTTTGTCAAAATTTTATTTCTATAGAAAATTTTGTCAAAATTTTATTCGGTTCATAATAAAATTTTAATCATTGTCAAAATTTTATTTCTATAGAAAATTTTGTTCAAATTTTATTCGGTTCATAATCATGGTTGCCACTCGAGCCAAAAATAATCTACCAAGATTTTATTTCTATAGAAAATTTTGTCAAAAGTTTATTTCTATAGAAATTTTTGTGAAAATTTTATTTCTATAGAAAATTTTGTTAAAATTTTATTTCTGTAGAAAATTTTGTCAAAATTTTATGTCTACTTTGTCAAACTGAATTATATATGTTTTGGATCGATCTTTTTTGATTTAATATATACCACGTATGGACTTACATACAATTTAGAAGATGGTGATAGGAGGTTTTAAAATACCTTGCCATCGGCAAGCGTTACCGCAACAATGATTGTGGATGGCACTGTTTAGAAGAAGTTTCTACGCAATCCATGATGGAGGGTACATAAGCTTCGGCCTGGCCGAACTTACGGCCGTATATACTTGTTTTGTTTAATGTATACCCCGTATGGACTATCTTACAATTCAAAAGACGTTGTTAAGAAATTTTAAGATACCTTGCCATCGGTAAGTGTTACCGCAACTTAAGTAATTCGATTGTGGATGACAGTCTTTAGCAGTAGTTTCTACGTAGTCCATGGTGGAGGGTACATAAGATTCGGCCTGGCCGAACTTACGGCCATATATACTTGTTTTAATTGGTACTATCATTTCTGTGATTGAAGACATTTCAATTAAAAAATTAATTGGATTAATTAATTTTGTGATTGAATCAGATTTTTTTGTGTGTAGAGTTCAATTGTAGTCAAATTTGAAATTTAGATCTATTTGTGGTATCCTCCACAATAGAATTACAAATGAGTGTTATTGATATGAGATTTAGTTACATTACACGGAGTCGAAGTTGGTGTCGAGGCTGATTAAAAATGCTGGAATCGGAGTCGAGCAAAATTGACGCGATTCCATGGCGCTGATTTTAACAAGGCGCTATGAAATTCACTAAAATATCGAATAATATTTTGTTGAGTTTTCGTACAAAGTTATTCATTTTCCTATAAAATTAATTTTATTAAATATTGTTCAATAATTGCATGCATAATATTAACGCACTCTTATTTGTACACTATTCCGGAGTTTAGATGCTCAACTATTTTGGAATATCTCAGATATACACAGAATAACTACTTCAATCAATTTTTAGCATAGAATACTTATTTGCAATATATATTCTATCATTTGTGATATAAATAAATAACCTACTTATTTCTTGTTTATAGTTATCTTCTTAATATTGGTTTCATGGAGTCTAACTAAAATCTTTTGTACAAATAAGTCTGAAAGAAACCTCATATTGCATTTTTTTCTCTATAGAAGAATGAACAAAATGAAAGGAAAAAAATATATATCCATAAAACTGCTATATGAATCCATGAAAAATAATAAATATTTACATTTCTTTAAGTTAAATGCCATGGGATATTTACATATGAAAGATCTGGGAAAAAATATGTAGCCATGCATATGGATATGGGAATATTCACTCTTACATTCAGTGAGACCAGTAATATCCACATTTGAAAAAGAAAAGTATTTGTGAATCACCCCCTTTGGCGTTGGCTGTCTGTTACAATGGAGTTAGAAGCTATTCCTCGGCTAGGATAATAAGTTTATATGCTAAACCAAGTCCAGTGTATTACGAGAATGTGATGGTCCAACAGACAAACTTACATTCTATTGACTTGATGTATTTTTCCATTACATAAATAGATTCTTTCTATATTTATATGCATAATAAAAATGCTATTTTCCACTTCTTAAAGGGTCGATATTTGTGACATGATAACGATTTATTGACGTTTTTAGAATGTCAATAATAAATTGGAGTATATGTTACAGAAGCGATTTTTTTTTTTTTTTTGAGGGTGTAGATTCCATATGAACCAACCCCCAGATTTGGCTTGCAGAGCTCCGAAGAGAAGCAAATTTCATCTGATCCGGTTGAAATTTGGTACGTGGTGTTAGTATATGGCCTCTAACACCCAAGCAAACCCCACTTGGTTCATATCGTTGTTCTATAGTTATATATATCAGCCATTTAAACCGATTCCCAGATTTGACCTCCGAGTCTCGTGGAGGAACAAATTCCATACGATTCGGTTGGAATTTGGTACGATGTGTTAGCCTATGGTCACCAACAACCATGCCCTAGATAAACCGTGTCCCAGATTTTACTTCTTGAGCCTCGGAAAGTGTCGGAAAGTAATTCGATTGTGGTTGACACACTTTAGTAGAAGTTTAAGATTTGGCCTAGCCGAACTTACGGTCCTAACTACTTGTTTAATTGAATTTAGTTTGGCTCACCGATGTAAGGAATTCGAAAAATAAGTGGTTTGCATCTCTCGTTTGTAACTTCAAACAATTCTTAGTTTGCGTGGTCCATATTGTCTATCTAAGCTTTTGTTGCATCAGCGAATATTAAAATTGGACAATTATTAATTTGTATGGAAATTGGCTCTAATAAATCAAAAGGTGAATTTATGAAATTCTCTCTAAACAGCACTACACTTATGGAAGACTTCATTTGTGTAAGGTTAATTATGAGCGTATACATATTGTCACGATTAGGACATAATATGTTTCAACCAAAACAAGTCTATTCTCAAGTCATTAATAATTTTATGAACATTGCTGAGAATTGAACCTTCTTCGAAAATATCAACATCTTGGATACCATACGCGACTGAAGTATTTTGAGTTTTCGACGTTTATTACTTTTCCTACATTTACGACGCGTATCTAACGTTTATAACTTTGAGACAGTCGCAAACTTAAAATTGTTTGATAAAGACCATATCTGCGCCCTGTTCTTTACAAATTCTATCCTGCAAAGAAAACCATAATCGACATCGGTTCATAGTTGCGGATTTTCAGCTAAAACAAAATTCCATACACCAATTTTCAACACCTACAGGTCAGCCCAGGTACCCAAAAGGTGCATGTCATTGTTTTTCTTGGTTATAAAAGTTTAGCAAAACAAATCCGATGTCTCGGCAGTTGGATGCCCTTGGATCTTCCCCTAGCCTCTTTTACGTTATTTAAATACCCAAGGTAACAATATTATTCACCCCTGTAGTGGTATGGTAGACGAAGACACTTCCCAATGCCCATCGATATTCCATGTGAGCAACATTCAATCATTCCACCTTGGAGACTTTTATATGGAAAAGTTTTCTCCATGGCTTCGTTAGATTGGTTCTTCCACACTTGAAAAACTTGACCAGACAATTGATATGCCAGCTTCAGATACTGCATAGTGATGGCACTGTTGGGGATTGTTCCTTTAGAAGATTGTTTTCAAACACCAACTGATATGTAAAAAAATGTTTAAAAATAAAGTTATTTTGTTCTATTTAATGATATTTGCCTCAAGAATTTTCTTATTATGCTTAGTAGCTTGGTTGTGTTTATATTCCTACTTTGTAATAGGGTATATGGAATATTCTCAATTCATGTGATCAAAGAATGAATCAAAAAGTCTAACAAATAATCCAATGTTATCGGAAAATTTACATAATTTTATTGTCTCAAGATATGTTAGTATGGAAGTCCACAAAAATGTTCATAAATATCACAATGAGAAAAAAGTAAGAACTAAGAATTAAGCAAATAGGCATACAATACGCACGCGTACTCGATATAACTTCTCTTATCTACCCATCTATTGTTGACAATCTACAGGTTGGGATTAAAATGTAGATCCCATTGTGATGTTCCTATTAAGATTTTTGTAAGTCGCGCTGATGTCAAAACCATGTGTATGATCAAACAATATCATGTTGTGCGTGAGCTCAAACCATGGAAATTTGAGCTCAAACCATGGATTTTTGAGCTCAAACCATGGATTTTTGAGAAAAGCAGGGCTGTGGAGCCGGAGTCGCGAGTCGGAGTCTTGGAGTCGGAGTCTGAAGATTTTGCTGGAGTCGGAGTCGTAAAAATTTTGCTCGACTCTGACTCCGGCTAAACCAAATTTTTTAAAACATTTCACATTTTTGTAACTAAGCTAGTTTTTACGCAAATTAGTTTCCATTGCGTTATTCATTCGATCAATGTGCAGCATGATTGTAAATGAAAATCAACTTCCAATTACGGCTATCTTTTTATGTTTCCTAGAATGTTAGACTAGCAGATGGGCTGGATCGATCCATTTTAATGCCCATATCAATTTATTTGAAATATTTCGAACAATCGAATTTATTTGTTTTAATTTTATTTCAAGGCCATAGACATATGTGGAATATTGACAGAAAATTTCTTCACAGTTGCTTTTTATAGAAAGTTTTGTCAAAATTTTATTTCTATAGGAAATTTTGTCAAAATTTTATTTCTATAGCAAATTTTGTCAAAATTTTATTACTATAGAAATATTTTTTTTCTATAGAAAATTTAGTCAAAATTTTATTTCTATAGAAAATTGAGTAAAAATTTTGTTTCTATAGAATATTTTGCAAAATTTTATTTCTATAGAAAATTTTGCAAAATTTTGTTTGTTACACAAAAATTTTTTCAACATTTTATTTCTATTGATAATTTTATTTCTATAAAAATTTAAGTCAAAATTTTATTTCTATAGAAAATTTTGCCAAAATTTTATAGTAAAATAATTTTTTGAGAAAATTTGCTATAGAAATAAAATTTGACAATTTTTTCTTATAGAAATAAAATTTTGAAAAAATTATCAATAAAAATACAATTTTAGAAAAATTTTTGTGTAGTAAATAAAATTCTGCAAAATATTCTACAGAAATAAAATTTTAACAAAATTTTCTATAGAAATAAAATTTTAACAAAATTTTCTATAGAAATAAAATTTTAACAAAATTTTCTATAGAAATAAAATTTTCACAAAACTTTCTATAGAAATAAAATTTTGGTAGATTATTTTTGGCTCGAGTGGCAACCATGATTAACCTTTTCACTACCAATGTCCACTTGGAAGGACATTCCAAAAATACACCAAATTCTACTTTCCCACTTAGTTTCGATTTATTGCTCGATGTTATTTTAAAGTAAAGGCTTCAGTCTACATAAGCCATAAATATTGTCCATATTGGTGAGATCTAAACTTCTTTAACAATAAACGAAAAATACGAAAATTTTAGAAAATTTTTGTACTATATATTTCTGGTAAATGGACATTTATACAAAACCTATAGCTGATACTTTTACGGGTTTTTTGTATTTTTCCTCGTACTTTGAAATATATTATAGGCCAAATAGCGCTTATTTTCGTACGGCCATTTGGTCACAATTCAAGAATCAGGTTTTCAGAACAAACTCATATAGCTCTTGAAGTAATTGAGGTAGGTTTTCAAAATGACAATTTTTGTTCTACATGCTCTTAGTACAAGTAATAACAGAAGCAAAATTAAAGTTTTTAACATTAGGTTTATTTCGGTAGTGAAAGGGTTAAGAACCGATATGGACCAATTTTTGTGTGATTGGGGATCGGCTATATATAACTATAGACTGATATGGACCAATTTTGGTATGGTTGTTAGCGGCCATATACTAACACCACGTTCCAAACAGGAACAGGATCGGATAAATGTTGCTGCTCCAAGAAGCTCCAGAGGTCAAATCTGGAGAACGGTTTATATGGGGGCTATACATAATTATGGACCGATATGGAACAATTCTGGGATGGTTGTTAGAGACCATATACTAACACCATGTTGAAAATTTCAACCGGATCGGATGAAATTTGCTTCTTTTAGAGGCTCCGCAAGCCAAATCTAGGAATCGGTTTATATATAATTGTGAACCGATGTGGTTCAATTTTTGCATGTATATAAGAAACCATGTACTTACACCACGTTCCATATTTGAACCGGATCGGATGAATTTTGCTCCTCAAAGAGGCTCCGGAGGTCAAATCTGGAGAACGGTTTATAAGGGGCTATATATAATCATGGACCGATATGGACCAATTTTAGCATGTTTTTTAGAGAACATATACCAACACCATGTACCAAATTTCAGCAGGATCGGATGAAATTTGCTTCTCTTTGAGGCTCCGCAAGCGGTCGGTTTATATGGGGGCTATATATAATTATGGACCGATGTGGACCAAATTTGCGTGGTTGTTAGAGACCATATACCAACACCATGTACTAAATTTCAGCCAAATCGGATGAAATATGCTTCTCGTAGAGGTTCCGCAATTCAAATCTGGGGATCGGTTTATATGGGGGCTATATATAATTATGGGCCAATGTGGACCAATTTTTGCATGGTTGTTAGATACCATATACCAACACCATGTACCAAATTTCAGCAGGATCGGATGAAATATGCTTCTCGTAGAGGGTCCGCAAGCCAAATCTGAGGGTCAGTTTATATGGGGGCTATACGTAAAAGTGGACCTATATGGCCCATTTTCAATACCATCCGACCTACATCAATAATAACTTTTTGTGCCTAGTTTCATGTCGATAGCTTGTTTCGTTCGGAAGTTAACGTGATTTCAACAGACGGACGGACAGACGGACATGCTTAGATCGACTCAGAATTTCACCACGACCCAGAATATATATATATATATATATATATATATATATACTTTATGGGGTCTTAGAGCAATATTTCGATGTGTTACAAACGGAATGACAAAGTTAATATACCCCCATCCCACGGTGGAGGGTATAAAAATAAAAAATATGTGCTGCATGCGCCCTTGCGATATGTTCATCTCACGAGCATGTTTTCTACCACTGCAAAGTGGATTTCACCATTTGTGGTTTTCTAGCCAAATATAAGGCAATCAGGCTATAGCGCTTTAATACTATGAATAATAACTTTATTTCTGAATTTAATAGATCAAAATTCTGCTGCAAACTTGCTAGCAATAAAACTTAATGTCTATAGAATAAATCTGTCCGCTGTCACCGGATTAAAAATAATTCCAACCTACAGTTGATTGCAACACATATCAGTCAAATTGTATACACTTTATTGGTTATGAGACCAAGAGACGATATAGTAAAATTCAGCCTCATTAGAGATTTATAAGGAAAAAAAAAATTTAACGAATATTTTTCCAATTAAACTTTTAATTGAGTTTTAAAAAACATTCAATTAAAAATTTAATTGATTCAACATTTTTTTAATTGAAACAAAAATTAATAGTATCAATTAATTTTTTAATTGGATCAAATAATTTTTTAATTGACTTTCAATTAATTTTTAATTGATACTATCGTTTCTATGATTGAAGGTTAGATTAGGTGGCAGCCCGATGTATCAGGCTCACTTAGACTATTCAGTCCATTGTGATACCACATTGGTGAACTTCTCTCTTATCACTGAGTGCTGCCCGATTCCATGTTAAGCTCAATGACAAGGGACCTCCTTTTTATAGCCGAGTCCGAACGGCGTTCCACATTGCAGTGAAACCACTTAGAGAAGCTTTGAAACCCTCAGAAATGTCACCAGCATTACTGAGGTGGGATAATCCACCGCTGAAAAACTATGATTGAGGATATTTCAATTAAAAAATTAATTGGATCAATTAATTGATTGAATCAGAAAATAAATTTTGGATGTACACATGACACATTACAAAACTTTATGATAAACTTCGCAAAGGAGCCCAGCACAAGACATGCCAATTAAGTTTTATTTTAGATTTAGCTGGCTTACAATATTTAGAACTCTACAACACCCGTTACATTTTTTCCGCCTCTTATTCACGAAACCCCGTATTCTTATGGAATTCTCCCAACAAGCATAATTTCGGGTTGCAGTTCACAAAATGGCTTCGGGTCTGAACCAACCCATCCCCCACGTGACGATATTTATATCTCATAAATGCTTGTCCGCGTCCAAAGAGCTTGTGTTTACACTAACGATTTTGCGAAGAATTGCTCTAAGTCCACTTATTTTTGTCTCCTTGGACCCATTGTTAATTTATTTGTCTTTACATTTCCCCTAAATAATATCATCATATGAATTCATTCCAATACAGTTTGTGATCGTCCCAGCTCCACGTTCTCCGACATCGTCCTCGAGCCATTTACTATATACCCTTATCCGCAGCAATTCTGTTTTTTGAACTAGGCTATGAACCGACAGCATTAATAAGATCGAGCTGTCTGTATCCACATTTTACGTACCCAGTCCCACACTCTCACCTGCATTCAATTCCACCAGTAAATATTATAGCTTTTATGAAAATAACGGGGCTATTGTTCTCAATTTGGAGGTATTTGAAAATTGCATAAATTTAAAGTTTATTTTTTTTCAGATTTTTTTAAAATAAAAATAAATATGTTTCACAATATCTCATTATATGAATGCCTTTATGACATATGTACATACGAGTATTTAAGTATTGTATACATATAAGACAATGGGGTAAACGTTGATATGACTCTACATTGTTGCCATACTTCTTTAAGATCTGAGTGAAATTCTCTTGAATTCCAATTGTAACATAAAGCCTTCTTATCTTCTTGATAGGATTATTTCACGTATTTTCTACTATAATTTGTGTTTTAATTTTATGGTCATTTTTATGTAATGCGCAGGCAATAAAATGGACAATTGCTTTATTTTGTAGAATATTATGGTTGTTTGCTTTTATTTCTTTTCTCTCTGTTTTCGTCATACAATTCCTATACCCCAGAATATTAGTTTTCATTTTCAATTTCATATTTTCCCCTTGGCAATGGAAGTATATGTTACTACATATGCAAGAATTCTTGCCTTCGTGGTAAACCTTACACAGAACAATTCTTCGAGGGTTTCACAGATAAGGATTCAATCATTCTTTTGGACAGTCTTGAATATTAAATTGGGTTCACGATGAAATGATGGAATATGCTTTTAATATTTAAACGCTTACAATGAATTTCATTGATATAGCATTACAAAATTTATACGGAAAATAAAGAAACTAATTTTTATTGTAATTGTATTTTTCTCTAAAAATGATGCATTCTAATATACTTGAAGATATTATATCATATCAGTCATGGGAAAGTAAATAGCAATATGTTTAACATAACTGGAGGGATCAATTTTAATATAAAACTGAAAAAGTGCAATTCAGGATATTCAGTACACACACAGAAAAAATATTGTCGTGAGGCCAAAGATTTCATGTTCTTAAAATACAAATGCAAATTTTGCTTAGCATAAAAGACGCATTTGTCTAATATAAAGTTTTTTTCTTTGTCCAAAAGTCGATAAACTTTTCAATGAAGTCGTATTGTCCTTAAAATTAAGTGATTTCACTTAAAAATGAGTATCATAACATGAAAGAACATTTTTTTGTGGTAAGGTCAACTTGACTTTGAAAAGTCAGAAACATTCTTTAAATTTAATGAAATTGTCTTTAAAATTGTTATCTTTTTTGCATCTTGACTACAAAGCAAAAAATGTTTCATGTTTTTCAACACTTTATTTTAAAGACGTTTTTTACTTGAAACATAGAAAATTTCTACTGGAAGTCGAGTCTGAATTTGGAAAATAAAGTTGTAGTTAACTCAATTTTAAAGGACTTTGATAGCACATGAAGAAAATAAGCTATAGCATGCATTAAAAATAAACAAGTATATACGGCCGTAAGTTCGGCCAGACCGAAGCTTATGTACCCTCCACCATGGATTGCGTAGAAACTTCTTCTGAACACTGCCATCCACAATCGAATTACTTGAGTTGCGGTAACACTTGCCGATGGCAAGGTGTCTTAAAACCTCCTAACACCGTCTTCTAAATTGTAAGTAAGTCCATACGTGGTATATATTAAATTAAAAAAGACCGATTAAATTCGTATATAATTCAGTTTGACAAAATTTTTTATAGAAATAAAATTTTGACAAAATTTTCTATAGAAATGAAATTTTAACAAAATTTATTATAGGAATAAAATTTTGACAAATAAATCTAGAGAAATAAAGTTTTGACAAATTTTTCTATAGAAATAAAATTTTAACAAAATTTTCTATAGAAATAAAATGTTGACAAAATTTTCTATAGAAATAAAATTTTGGTAGATTATTTTTGGCTCGAGTGGCAACCATGGTTATGAAAAGATATGGACCATTTTTTTTGTGTGATTGGGGATCGGCTATATAACTATTGACCGATATGGACAAAGTTTGGTATGGTTGTTAGCGGACATATACTAACACCACGTTCCAAATTTGAACCGGATCGGATGAATTTTGCTCCTCCAAGAGGCTCCGGAGTTCAAATCTGGAGAACGGTTTATATGTGGGCTATATATAGTTATGGACTGATATGGACCAATTCTCGCACGGTTGTTAGAGACCATATACTAACACCATGTTCCAAATTTCAACCGGATCGGATGAAATTTGCTTCTCATAGAGGCTGCGCAAGCCAAATCTGGGGAACGGTATATATGGGGGCTATATATAATTATGGACCGATGTGGACCAATTTTAGCATGGTTGTTAGAGACCATATACCAACACTATGTACCAAATTTCAGCAGGATCAGATGAAATTTGCTTCTCTTAGAAGCTCCGCAAGCCAAATATGAGGGTCCGTTTATATGGAGGCTATACGTAAAAGTGGACCGATATGGCCCATTTGCAACACCGTAACTCAGATTTCAAATTTCGGAATTAACTTTGTCATTCCGTTTGTAACACATCGAAATATTGCTCTAAGACATATATTCTGGGTCGTGGTGAAATTCTGAGTCGATCTAAGCATGTCCGTCCGTCCGTCTGTTGAAATCACGCTAACTTCCGAACGAAACAAGCTATCGACTTGAAACTTGACACAAGTAGTTGTTATTGATGTAGGTCAGATGGTATTGCAAATGGGCCATATAGGTCCACTTTTACGTATAGCCCCCATATAAACGGACCCTCAGATTTGGCTTGCGGAGCCTCTAAGAGAAGCATATTTCATCCCATCCGGCTGAAATTTGGTACATGGTGTTGGTATATGGTCTCTAACAACCGTGCCAGAATTGGTCCATATCGGTCCATAAATATATATAGCCCCCATATAAACCGATCCCCAGATTTGACCTCCGGAGCCTTTAGAGAAGCTAAATTCATCCGATCCGGTTGAAATTTGATACGTGGTGTTAGTATATGGTTTCTAACAACCATGCGAAAATTGGTTCATGTCGGTCCCTAATTATATATAACCCCCATATAAACCGTTCCCCAAATTTGATCTCCGGAGCCTCTTGGAGAAGCAAAATTCATCCGATACGGATGAAATTTGTAACGTGGTGTTAGTATATGACCGCTAATAACCATGCCAAAATTGGTCCATATATAGCCGATCCCCAATCACACAAAAATTAGTCCATATCGGTTCATAATCATGGTTGCGACTCGATCCAAAAATAATCTACCAAAATTTTATTTCTATAGAAAATGTTGTCAAAATTTTAATCCTATTGAAAATTTTGTCAAAATATTATTTCTATAGAAAATTTTGTCAGAATTTTATTTCTATAGAAAATTTTGTCAAAATTTTATTTCTATAGAAAATTTTGTCAAAATTTTATTTCTATAGAAAATTTTGTCAAAATTTTAATTCTATAGAGAATGTTGTCAAAATTTTTATTCTATTGAAAATTTTGTCAAAATTTTATTTCTATAGAAAATTTTGTCAAAATTTTATTTCTATAGAAAATTTTGTCAAAATTTTATTTCTATAGAAAATTTGGCCCAAATTTTACTTCTATAGAAAATTTTGTCAAAATTTTATTTCTATAGAAAATTTTGTCAAAATCTTATTTCTATAGAAAATTTTGTCAAACTTAATTATATACGTATTTAATCGGCCTTTTTTAGTTTAATACACCCACAGAAGGAATATGATCACCACAAACATGTTTTAAGAACAAAATGTTATTTTTGGGTGCTGACCATGTAACATGGTTTTCGCAACCATATTATTTTCTCGGAAATCATGTATCTGATGTCGGCAAGCAGGTTATATTTGACGAGAAAATAATATTTTGGTAACATACATGTTACATGGTCACCATACAAAAATAACATTTTGCTCTTGAAACATGTTCGAAGTGATCATGTTCCTTTCCTTCGTGTATAACCACGTATGGACTACCTTGCAATTTAGAAGACGGTGTTAGGAAGTTTTAAGATACCTTGCCATCGGTAAGTGTTACCGCAACCCAAGTAATTCGATTGTGGATGGCAGTCTTCAGTAGAAGTTTCCACGCTATCCATGGTGGAGGGTACATAAGCTTCGGCGTGGCCGAACTTACGTCCGTATATACTTGTTTCACTATTAAATTTTTCATAATTTCATTTTCTAAACTTAAAATAATTTATAAAATTATTGGAAGGAACCACTATGTTTACGAAGTAAGTCTATTAAAGGCAAGGTTTCGGTGTTCAGTTTTTGAAAAAAAAATGAAATGGTGAAGATATGATAATAACTACCAATTGTGGACTGCTCTATCTTGTATATCAAAACATGATTTATCAAAAATATTTATTTCATAAAGAAATAAGTCCACAATTCCGTTGTTATTACGATTGTAGCAGTGGTGGTACAAAATCTCCAACAATATCGTCCAACTTGAATAGAAAATTGCCTATTTGCTTTTGTCTCTAAATATTGCTCTCCAACTGTCCACAAATGTATAAATTCTCATTGCAAAAATTGATGATGGAAACCCCATAAACCCTGAACTCATACATGCAGACTCTCATATTTACAATATGATTTACGTTTAAGTGTATTTTCATATTCCATGGAAGAAACCACAAACACACATAGAAAGCATGTCATAAAAAGTTATGTTTCTTGTGTCTTCTTCTTATTTTTTTTTTTTTTGTGGTTCAGCAGTGATGATGAGATATTCATGTCTTCGTTTACCAAAGGCCATGGGTGTGTGGCATTGTACTGCAGCTGAAATTAAAATATTTCTGCTCATAAAAAAATATATTTTTTTTTAAGAATTCAAGGATGTATATGTGTGTGTGGATGCTGTAATTCCGTCACATCTTTGCGTTTCCTAGTCCCATATTTCAGTTATATATTTTAATGTGAATGGCCTCTTAAGACGTCGCTAGCTATGATTTATGTGATCAAATTGGATTTGTTATTTATTTAACGTGTCTTAAACAAAGTGTCATAATATAATTTTAAGCAATTTGGTTAAAAGTTCATACAAATACACGTATATATGGGACAGTCCATAACACAGTGGAGGCTACACAGAGAAAATATCACCAACATTTTTAATTTAATTTTAAACAATATTTTTTTTGTTATTGAAACACAAATTAATTGTTTCAATTAATTATTTTAATTGGAAAAATTTATTTTTTAAATGGACTTTGCTGTTTGATGCTTTCATTGAAGACATTTCAATGAAAAATTAATTGGATCAATGAATGTTGTGATTGAAAACAAAAAATGTATATGTACGAAAATATATTTTTTGGAGTCATTGCACAGTACATATTTAAAATATGTAATGTAGTTTGGTATGCTGATTCCAAGAAGGTGTGAAAATAAGCATAAAGTTGATCTACCCCCTGCCCGATCTTTTGAAAATTGGATCAAATTCTCTAATTAGTTTGAAATTTTCAGAGAGGTTGCGGATGCCTTAGAGAAAAAATTAAACTTCTCGTATTTATTTGATTTATGACAAATGACAAAAAAATAAAATTTTTCTCATAAATTTTTGAAAAAATGTATATACATATCTTAAAAGTTTTGATTTTGGCTAGGACTTAAGACTTTTTATACCATCCACCATAGCACAGTGGTTCCAAATCGCTTTTTATACCCTTCACCACTACTCTGGTACAATGTATAATAAGTTTGTGCATTTGTATGTAACGCCGAGAAGGAGTAGTCATAGACCCATCTTTTAGTATATCGATCGGCTTAGAATTAAATTCCGAGTCGATTTAGCGATGTCCGTCTGTCTGTTGATGTATTTTTGTGTGCAAAGTAGAGGTGTGCACGTGAGTAATATTTTACTCATGCTCACGCACACTCACGACGGAAAACCCTTATTCACGCACACTCACGCACGATATTTTTGGTAGGACTCACGCACGATATTATTGGTAGGACTCACGCACACTCACGAAAAGAAAATTTGTACTCTGGCACGAAAATCTTTTAAATGTCGTGACTCACGAAAAATATCGTGACTCACGAAGAATTTTATAAGTAATTTACCTATGGAACCTGACTGTAAACATGAGTATGATTAAAATCTAGAACGTTATAAAACTCTTAACACCTTGGTTGTCACTAAAATTATAATTGAATTCAACTTGTAAGCATTTTATGTTCGTAAGTGGGATTATTTTCGTGAGCGCGTTTTTCCGAAATTCGTTCCTCACGCACCCTCACGAAGATATTATTTTCGTGACACACGCTCACGCACGACACTTGGTTGGTTAATCACGCTCACGCACATTTTCGTGAGTCACAACAATTTCGTGTCACGTGCACACCTCTAGTGCAAAGTCCAGCTCGTAGTTTAAGCCCGATCGTCCTCAAATTTTGCATAGGGTCCTTTTTCGGCTCATTGATTTTGTAAAAAATCGGTGCAGATTTAGATATAGCTGCCATATATATTTATAACCGATCTAGTTATAAATGGCGTATTTATCAACCGATCTTCTTCCAGCTTCGTATAATCGAATATTTTGTGGTTCTCGTAAATTTTGGAGAATATCAGTCAAATCGGTTCAGAAATAAAGACGGACGGACACCAAGCGCTAGATCGACTCAGGAGGTGATTCTGAGCCGATCGGTATATATTTTATGGGGTCTAATATCAATATTTCTGGTATGCACATTTTATGGCAGATCAAAGTTTTTATACCCTGACCACTATGTGGTTAAGGGATAAAAATGCTTACCGAATTTGGTTGAAATCGGTTCAGATTTATATAGCGTCCATATATATCGCTCGTCATCGTCGTTACAGTCATTTGACCACCGTAGATCAAAATTACACAATTTACAAAATTACAATTTCTTAAAATTATTCACAGGGAATGGAATTAACATTTTTACTATGCATGCCAAATTTAGTTGAACTTGGTTCAGATTTAGATATAGCTGCCATATATCTTTCGTCCGATACGCACTCATAGGGTTCCAGAGGTAAAAATTTCACTCCGATTTATTTGAACAGAGAGTAGGACTAATATTTTTGCTACACATGCCAAATTCGGTCAAAGTTGGTCCAGAATTAGATATAACTCACATATATATCTTTCTCCAGATTTAGATTCATATGACCACGGATGCCAAAGTTTCATTTCGAAAGTTTTGAAGTTGTTTCAATTAATATTTGAGCAATGTGTGCAATATTTTATCAAAATCGGCTCAGAATTAGACAAAGCCCCCATATATATGTTCTTCCGATTTTAGCAAATATGGCAAAAATACCCACATTTTCATTGTAAGATCGTCACTGTTAAGTCGTAAAAAATGATTCAAATTTACCTAAACTCGAACTCGTATGTATCGACCGATAAATTATAAATGCAGATTTGCGAAATTTTATGCAATTTAAATATTTCCAATTTTTTTACTAGGTTAGGTTAGGTTATAATTTAAAGTCTAGAGAGTTTGTGAAAGTTTAAAAATTTTGTCCAAATCGGTTCATATTTAAATATTTGTATATGGGAATATAAACCTTTACATAGCTCCCAACAAATTTGAAGGTGTTAAGATGGTAACAAAAATGTTTGCATACATAGTGGTGAAGGGTATAATATAGTCGGCCCTGCCCGTCTTTAGACTTTCCTTACTTGTTTGGAAATAATTTTGCAACTTTTGAACGGATAAAGGTGAAGGTGTTCTTTTTGGATCCGCTTTTGCGTCAAATGTGCACCATCATTTGACGCAAAAGCGATGTATTTAACATGGGCAGATTGCCAAAAAAAAAATATTTTTATAATTTTTAATGCATTCTAAGGCTTGTCTGAAACGTTTTACATCAAATATTTTTAAAAAATTCGCAATTTTTCTAGATTGGATTTAGAATTCTTTTTCGACAAAATTTTAATAAAAATGCTTTATTTTTATCGATCGAATAAGAAACAAAATAAATCAAGTAAAATTTTAATAATTTGTACCATTTTAGTAATTCATACCTTGTCTTAACCCATTTGAAATAAAACAAGTTAAAATTGCTCATCAAAAATATGAAAAAATGAGTTATAAAAATTAAATGAACTTCGTGTGTAGTTAAAATAAAGAACATCTTTGGGAGAATAGTTTTGGGAGTGCTTTTAAAGTTGTGCCTTTGGAATAACTTCTAATTTTTTTTTGCTGGGATATAATGTAGCCCAGCATCACTGTTGTGAAGGATTGTAGTCATTTTTCGCGTACTATAAATATTACTAAAATTTATTTTACCCTCTTTTCAGCTGTGATATTCCCCATCAAAGCTTAATGTCAATATTTCGATTTTCATAGCAAAAGACAAAAAAAAAAAACGCTGAAACTATTTTAATCAATGTCAATAATAAATGAACTCTATAAAAACGAAATCAATTTAAAACTTTTCTCACTGCACCAGACTATCAATCACACTACCAATGACATCAAATAAAATTGCAAAAACAAACAAACAAAAAAATCTCTTCACAATATTTGTCATATGCTTGTGGCATATTAAATTCTATTTATTGCAGGTTAAGAGTATGCAAACAATTTTAACTTTTTTAAAACAAAAAGTATTTATGCAGATACATGAATAATTGCAGTCGAAAATTCTATTCGCCTCCAATGTACTAGTCATTTTAGTATGAATTTAATTAAAGTGTTAATCAAATATTAGAGAAAATGGACTTTTTAATATCAAATATTTATAGTTTTATGTATTTTTATACCCTCCACCATAGGATGGGGTATATTAACTTTGTCATTCCGTTTGTAACACATCGAAATATTGCTCTAAGACCCCATAAAGTATATATATTCTGGGTCGTGGTGAAATTCTGAGTCGATCTAAGCATGTCCGTCTGTCCGTCCGTCTGTTGAAATCACGCTAACTTCCGAACGAAACAAGCTATCGATTTAAAACTTGGTACAAGTAATGGTTATTGATGTAGGTCGGATGGTATTGCAAATGGGCCATATTGAACCACTTTTACGTATAGCGCCCATATAAACCGACGCTCAGATTTGGCTTGGGGAGCCTCTTGGAGGAGCAAAATTCATCGGATCCGGTTGAAATTTGGTACATGGTGTTAGTATATGTTCTCTCACAACCATGCAAAAATTAGTCAACATCGGTCTATAATTTATAACCCACATATAAACCGATCCCCCGATTTGGCTTGCGGAGCCTATAAGAGAGCCTCTAAGAGAAGAGAAGTAAATTTCATCCGATCCGGCTGAAATTTGGTACGTGATGTTAGTATATGGTCTCTGACAACCTTGCAGGAATTGGTCCATATCTGTTTAGAATTATATGTAGCCCCCATATAAACCGATCCCCAGATTGAACCTCCGGAACCCCTTGGACGAGCAAAATTCACCTGATCCAGTTGAAATTTGGTACGTGTTGTTAGTATATGGTCTCTAACAACCATGCAAAAATTTGTCCATACCGGTTTTAATTATATATAACCCCCATTTAAACCGATCCCCAGATTTGACCTCCGGAGCTATGGGAGGAGCAAAATTCTTCCGGCCCGGTTGAAATTTGATACGTGGTGAAATTTGGTACATTGCGCTAGTAACCATGCCAAAATTGGTACATATCGGTCTATAGTTATATATAGCCGATCCCCAAAAGTAATCTACCAAAATTTTATTTCTATAGAAAATTTTGTCAAAATTTTATTACTATACCAAATTTTGTCAAGATTTTATTTCTATAGAAAATTTTGTCAAAATTTTATTTCTATAAAAAATTTGGTAAACATTTTATTTCTTAAGTTTTAAGATACCTTGCCATCGGCAAGTGTTACCGCAACCCAAGTAATACGATTGTGGATGACAGTCTTTAGTACAAGTTTCTATGCAATCCATGGTGGAGGGTACATAAGATTCGGCCTGGCCGAACTTACGGCCGTATGTACTTGTTTTTTTTTTTCAATTAATTCAATACAGTAATTTTTATTACAATAAATATTCAAGATAAATTGCAAATAAACGTAAATTTATAAAAGTTAATTTATATGATATAAAATATGTTAGAATAATTTAGAATTTGGAATTCAGCAAAGTCGACCGCTGCCAAGGACAAACATTTTTTCATACAAAAACCATGTAGCCCAACCAGAAATTGTAGGCAAAGGTGATTCGATTTAGCTTTTTTTTTGGATTTCATATAAATCTCATGAGAATAAATCGGCGCTAACTAAAACCAAGTTTGAAATGTCATACAAAAAATCATCCGCTTGGCGCTTATACAGAAAAATATTTACCTTATAGAAAATATTACGAAACCTGAATTTTAGGATGCAAATTTACAAAGTATTTTAGACAGATAAAATTTTCATTAAATTAAGGATACTCTTCGAAATATGCGTCCCGTCATTCAAATTGTATTTCTGGTAGGAACTAGGTTGTCAATTGTAATCAGACTTAAAAAGTCAACTTTTCGAATTTTTCAATATCTAAACTCTACACTAAAAAAAGCATGCCCGGTTCCAAAGATTTTGTCTTTACTTTAACAATATTGGTATTGATTCCGAGCCAAAGAAGCAGAGAATTCAAGTAAGGATACTTTTAAGACAAAATTCTCTTTTAAATTTAGGTTTTGTATACTTGACTCTAGGAAGCAAATTTTAATACTTCGATTTTTCGGCTGTTTTTCTTCATATGCTATCAAAGTCCTTTAAAAAGATGTTAACGACAACTTTATTTTCAAAATTCAGACACGACTTCCAGTAGAAATTATGCTATGTTTCATGTAAAAAACGTCTTTAAAAAAAGCGTTGAAAAACATGTTCTATTTTTGAACGATTTTTTGCTTTGTAGTCAAGATACAAAAAGACAACAAGACAATTTCGTTATTTTAAAGAATTTTTCTGCAAGTTGACCTTAGCCCAAAAAAAAAAAAATTCTTTCATGTTATGATACCCATTTTTAAGTCAAATCACTTAATTATAAGGACAACACGACTTCATTGAAAAGTTTATCGACTTTTGGACAAGGGAAAAAACTTTATATTAGAGAAATGCGTCTTCTACGCTAAGAAAAATGTGCTCTCGTATTTTAATGACATGAAATCTTTGGCCTCACGACAATATTTTTTCAGTGTACTTTTAGAGTTGTTTACTTTTTGTACAAGTCGCCATTAAGAGTTTTCCACTTCTTATACCCTCTACCATAGGATGAGAGTATACTAAAATTGTCATTCCGTTTGAAACACGTCGAAATATTGGTCTAAGACCCCATACAGAGAATACAGATTGGTTGTGACAATCGAATTTATTGCCAACCTCCTTTTGGCAGTTGTAGCAACTACCTGTTGGCAGTTGTGTCACCCGACTGATTCGGTCGACACAACTAATACCACATATGGTGTTGGTTGGGTCTGCCGACGATAATGGTTGTGACTACCTTCATCATTCGGTTGTGTTGCCCAACCTAAATAATACTCATGGCCGAATTAAAAATATATTTAAAATCAATTACTTTACAGTGAAATATTGTATTTTATTTACATATAGGTATAGTGGTACAAATAAATCTAAATACGCTAAATGTAACATATATAATTAGTAGATAGAAAATTTTGACGGTGAACATGTAGTATGGTTGCCGCAACCCTCTTATTTTCTCGGACATTATGTACCTGACTTAGACAGCATCAAAAATATATTATCCTTTTTATGGATTGAATATTCGTGGTGTGAAAAAATTGATAAAATCTTGCAGATTTAGTAAGATTTTCCACATCCAACTGCTTTCGTACCTGAAATGTAGCTTCTTAAAGTCCAGGACTATATCTATGTAGCTTCTTAAAGTCCAGGACTATATCGCACCAGAGTTGATTTTTCTGCCCAAGATGGCGTCCAGATCGTAGGGAAACTAAGAAATAAAATTAGAAAGTTACGGGGTATAAGTATCACTGCTAGAGTTTATAAAACTAATTCCAAAACTTACCCACAATATCATAAATATCACATCAAAAATGGTCCACAGCTATTACCAGATATAAAACGGCAGGTTCAATGAAAAGTTAAAACCCCCAGCTAATATTGTCATTCCTATCCTACATACAATATATATGCGTTTCTTTTTTAAAACAATTTGAAGCCTACAAAAATATGCCTTCCTTTGATACTAATTTGTTAAAAAAAATGACATTTTAGAATTCATCAACCGGCATTCGGCTGAGAATACCAAATATCAGTTAGAACTACTAAATGAAAGTTAGGAAATTTATTTAAGGTAGGTCATATCTATCGAATTCAAATAATTTTTTTCAAAAGAGAGGCAATTAGTTGCTACAACCATTTGTTTGCAATTACAAACGAAAATCTATTGAAATTATAATCAAATGACATTAAAGACAGAAATAGATCAGCACAACTGATATTTAATTCTGAGTGTACAATTTTCGTTAGTACAACTGATTTCCAAACCTCCTTTTGGTAGTTGCAGCTACTATCACTTGGCAGTTGTGTCTCCCAAATAATTCGGTCCTACCAATCGAACGATGGCAAGGATGGCTTACATGACATAAAGAGTTGATTTTGTCAACCAATAAATTCTGCTGTCACCTTCATCATTCGGTTGTGTTGATCAACCATCGAAGTACATATAACCGAATTATAAAAAAAAATTGGTCCCGCTATCTAAATAACGCTACACATATCAAATGTTTTAATGAGAGAAATTCAGTTGTTTATTAAGTATTTTATTATTTCATTTTGTTATAGCTCCAATATATGTTGGTTTGAAGGGGGAAATATGACAATAATACACATACATATTTTATCCACGAGACTAAACAAGACTTGATTTGATATTTTGACTTGATATTTTACACAGAGAGTAGATTTCACATTATCCAAATCGGCTCAGATTTAGATATATGTTCTTCCAATTTGATGAAATATGGCCAGAATTCCACCATTATACACACAATTTGCTTTACCTATATTGTAGACATGTAGTCTACACAGCGCAATTGCATACTTTCTACAGAATCTGTTAAAGTGAAGTTACGCCTTCGGCTTCTGATTTGGCCAAATATTGTCCAAAAACCCACAATTCACGAATGGTGCAGGGTATAATATTGTCGGGTCTCAACTAGTCCGCGAGTTTAACTCCTACAAACATTCGGATCAAACAGGATCCAGGATCCAAGCTGAATCACAATCTCCAAATTTACATGCTAGAAATGGGGTACATGGAGTTATTTTGAATTATCTAAAAAAATATATCGAGTACAAACCATTGTCCTCTCCTTAGATTATCCATAAGGTGTTGCGGTCCCATCCATGGTGAAGATATGGGAAGCATCGACATTTTGTTTGAAATAAAATACATTTTTCTACTTCAATTAATTTTTATTTACACAAATGACATTTGAAAATTTCAAACGCCATTCGGCTGTGAATGCTATATGAAAATGTTGGCAACTAAATGATAGTTAAAAAATTTCCTTACGGTTGATCGTATCAACTAATTTGACTCAAAATTTTACAAAGGAGGTAGATTTGGTTGCTACTATCATTTATTTTGTAGCATGATATAAATTCTGTTGAAAGTCTCACCAAATAGTTACAGTTACGAACAAATACATATAAATACAGAAAATTGGTATAAACAACCTATATTTATTTCTAAATGTAGAATGTTTATTACTACAACGGAATTCCAACCACTCTCTTCTCTGTGTGTAGATGATTATATAGGTTTTTATTTTGCCTTTTTTATCTAACAATTTAGAAAACAGTTTTAAGAAGCTTTAGTATATCGACATCGACAACTGTTACCTCAACCCAGTAAATTCAATTTTGAATGTCAGGCTCTAGTAGAACTTTGGATGCAATCCAAAAATGGAATTGTTATTTTTAATTTCTTTAATTTTTGAGTTGCGGTTAATGTCTTAATGTTTAAGATAAAAAAGCAAATAATGACAAGTACATACAAATTATATTAATTTTTAAGAATATTCAATTGCAAAACTCATTTACAAAAGTTTTCATAATAACAAATTGTTACATCTTGGCAGTTTGACACGTGTCTGCATGCGAAGTGTGACCAAATGCCCAAAGCAATAATTATTTTTGTAATTAGCTGGATTTTTACATAGCTTAGTGGTCATGAATACAATATTTGCATGGAATAAATTTATAAAAATTCCGAAATTTAAAGACCAACGAATAACATGTTTTTTACACTGAAAGTAGACTTCTATTCTGTGAGGAATGACATTTTACACAAACGAAATTTTCTTTTATATATATTCTTGATCAGGGAGAAATTCTAAGACGATATAAGCATGTTCGTCTGTCTGTCTGTTGTAATCACGCTACGGCCTTCAATAATGGCGCTATCGTCCTGACATTTAGCACAGATTCGTCGTTTGTTTGCAGGCAGGTCAAGTTCGGTCCTCGTTTTTATATAGTCCCCATATAAACCGACCTCCCGATTTGGGGTCTTGGGCTTATAAAAACTGTAGTTTTAATCCAATTTGCCTGAAATTGGAAATCTAGAGGTATTTTAGGACCATCAAAAAGTGTGCCGAAAATGGTGCCTATCGGTCCAAGTTTTGGTATAGCCCCCATATAGACCGATCTCCCGATTTTAGTTCTTGGTCTTCTAGAATAAGTAAATTTTACCTAATTTGCCTGAAATTGGAAATCTAGAGGTATTGTAGGACCATAAAGACATTTTTCGAAAATGGTGAGTTTCGGTTCATGTTTTGATATGGCTCCCATATAGACCGATCTACCGATTTTACTTCTTGGGCTTCTAGAATCCGTAGTTTTTATCCAATTTGCCTGAAATTTGGAATCAGAGGTATTCTAGGACCATAAAGAGGTGTGTCGAATATATTGAGTATCGATACAGTTTTTGATATAGCCCCCTTACAAACCGGCCGTCCGATTTGGGGTCTAGATTCTAGAACTACAATTAACTGTGCTGAATGCTGTGCGTATCCTTCCATGTTTTGGTATATTCCCCATTACACCGAACTCCTGATTTAACCCCTAGGGTTTCTAAAAATTGTAGTTTTTATCCGATTTACCACAAATTGAAAATATACTGGCATTTTAGACCCATTACAAAGTGTGTATGATTTAGTTTTATCGGTCCATTTGGTAAGGCCTCCATATAGACTGATTTCACTTATTGAGGGTATAGAAGGCGCACCGATCATGAAAATTGCTTGAAACTGAATGCAAAATTTCCAGATTTTACTTCTCGTAATCATTTAAATACTTGGGATGAAAATCTGCAGATTTTAGATTTCAAATCAAAGCGTTGTTTCATAATTTTTTTGCACACTTACAAGAGATATTTATGACTCCTCTAAAACTCAAACAAAAAATGGTTCTTATAAATTCAGAATCTGATCTAGTCTTCATAAGTAAAATCTTTTCCCACATTTATATGTTGGAAGCGTACTGGTTGCACTGATTTGCTTGGGAAAATATCTGTCATCAAACCCCCCTGAAATTTTCAAAGGAAACTAGTATTTTTGATTCATGGTGGTGGGTATTTAAGATTCGGCTCGGCCGAACTTACTGCTGTATATATTTGTTTCCATTTAAACTCAATTAAAAAATGGAAATTCTAGTCATTTACAAATTCTTCTCAAAAGAACTAAAGAAAAAGTCAACGGGCACAGGTTTAAATCCCCCCGGTGGATTGACATTTTTAATTTGATTTTCATTATTTTTTACTTTTCTATTCTTTTTTTGCGTCATTTAATAGTCCAAAATTTAAATTTTAACTTTAAATCGCCAAATAGCGTATTTTCTATGACGGGTCCAAACTAAATTCATCGGAAGTGGAGAAAAATTGATGGAGGATCACGGGATGATTTTAAAAAGAAATGTTTGTGGAACAGCTTCCATTTTTGGTTTTGCTAGGATAGGAGAAGTATTATTAATATTAGTAACACATATATATGGCAGGAAGTTTAGTTTTTATTATAGAATATTAAATTTTGCCATTTTAACCAACGGTTAATATATAAGGGCGATACATATATATGGGAGCTACATTTGCAATTGGAACCGATTTTCCTCCCTCAACGATAGACTGCGTACATATAAACTTCTATAAAAACTGTGTTATAAAAGACTGTGTTTTCTATTGAAATAAAATTTGGAACAAATTTTCTATAGAAATAAAATTTGGAAAAAAATTTCTATAGAAATAATATTTTGACAAAATTTTCTATAGAAATAAAATTTTGACAAAATTTTCTATAGAAATAAAATTGTGACAAAATTTTCTATAGAAATAACATTTTGACAATGTTTTCTATAAAAATAAAATTTTGGTAGATTATTTTTGGCTCGAGTGGCAACCATGATTATGAACCGATTATGAACCGATTTGTGTGATTGGGGATCGGCTATATATAACTATAATTTTTGCATGGTTATTAGCGGCGTTATACTAACAACACGTTGCAAATTTCAACCGGATCGGATGAATTTTGCTCCTCCAAGAGGCTCCGGAGATCAAATCTGGGGATCGGTTTACATGGGGGCTATATATAAGTATGAACCGATATGGACCAATTCTTGCGTGGTTGTTAGAGACCATATACTAACACCACGTACCAAATTTCAACCGGATCGGATGAATTTTGCTCCTCTAAGAGGCTCCGGAAGTCAAATCTGAGGATCGGCTTATACGGCTTATAGAGACAATATACTAACACCGATATGGACCAATTCTTGCGTGTTTGTTAAATACCACATTCTAACACCATGTTCCAAATTTCAACCGGATCGGATGGATTTTGCTCCTCCAAGAGGTTCCGGAGGACAAATGTGGGGATCGATTTATATGGGGGCTATATATAATTATGGACCGATATTGACCAATTCTTGCATGGTTGTTAGAGACCATATACTAACACCACGTACCAAATTTCAACCGGATCGGATGAATTTTGCTCCTCTAAGAGGATCCGGAAGTCAAATCTGGGGATCGGCTTATATGGGGGTTATATATAATTATGGACCGATATGGACCAATTTTGGCATGGTTGTTAGAGACAATATACTAACACCACGTATCAAATTTCGATCGGATCGGATGACTTTTGCTCCTCCAAGAGGCTCCGGAAGTCAAATCTGGGGATCGGTTTATATGGGGGCTATATAATTAAGGGCCGATGTGGACCAATTTTTGCATGGTCATTAGAGAACATATACCAACACCATGTACCAAATTTCAGCCGGATCGCATGAAATTTGCTTGTCTTAGAGGCTCCGCAAGCCAAATCGGGGGATCGGCTTATATGGGGGCTATATATAATTATGAACCGATGTGGACCAATTTTTGCACGGTTGTTAGACACCATATACCAACACCATGTACCAAATTTCAGCCGGATCGGATGAAATTTGGTTCTCTTAGAAGCTCCGCAAGCCAAATCGGGGATCGGTTTATATGGGGGTTAATTATGGACCGATATGGACCAATTCTTGCATGGTTGCTAGAGACCATATACTAACACCATGTACCAAATTTCAGCCGGATCGGATGAAATTTGCTTCTCTTAGAGCAATCGCAAGCCAAATTTGGGGGTCCGTTTATATGGAGGCTATACGTAAAAGTGGACCGATATGGACCAATTTTTGCGTGGTTGTTAGGGACCATATACTAACACCATGTACCAAATTTCAGCCGGATCGGATGAAATTTGCTTCACTTAGAGCAATCGCAAACCAAATTTGGGGGTCCGTTTATATGGGGGCTATACGTAAAAGTGGACCGATATGGCCCATTTGCAATACCATCCGACCTACATCAAGAACAACTACTTGTGCCAAGTTTCAAGTCGATAGCTTGTTTCGTTCGGAAGTTAGCGTGATTTCAACAGACGGACGGACGGACGGACATGCTCAGATCGATTCAGAATTTCACCACGACCCAGAATATATATACTTTATGGGGTCTTAGAGCAATATTTCGATGTGTTACAAAGTAAAAAGTAAACAGACGGAGAAAAAAGCGGAAAACGAATAAATTAAATTTTGCTTCCTTGTATCAAATACGCAAAACTCAAACCTAAACAAGTATATACGGCCGCAAGTTCGGCCAGGCCGAATCTTATGTACCCACCACCATGGATTGCGTAGAAACTTCTACGAAAGACTATCATCCACAATCGAATTACTTGGGTTGTGGTATCTTAAAACTTCTTAACATCGTTTTCTAAATTGTGATTTAATCCATACATGGTCCATACGTAGAGAGCCAGAATTGAAATATGGGGGTCACTTATATGGGGGCTATATACAATTATGAACTTGATATGGACCAATTTTTGTGTGATTGGGGATCGATTTATCTGAGGGCCATATATAACTATAGACCGGTATGGACCTAGTTAAGCATGGTTGTTAACGACCATATACTGGCACAATGTACCAAATTTCAACTCACTCGGATGAAATTTGCTCCTCCAAGAGGTTCCAAAACCAAATCTCGGGATCGGTTTATATGGGGCTATGTACGATTATGGACTAATATGGACCACTTCTGGCATGGTCGTTAAATATCATATACTACCACCACGTACCAAATTTCAAGCAGATCGGATGAATTTTGCTTCTCCAAAAGGCACCGGAGGTCAAATCTGGGGATCGGTTTATATGGGAGCTATATATAATTATGGACTGATAGGAACCAATTTCTGCAATGTTGTTGGATACCATATACTAACATCACGTACCAAATTCCAACCGAATGGGAAGAATTTTGCTCTTCCAAGAGGCTCTGGAGGTCAAATCTGGGGATCGGTTTATATGGGGCCTATATATAATTATGGACCGATATCGACCAATTTTTGCATGGGAGTTTGAGGCCATATATTAACACCACGTACCAAATTTCAACTGAATCAGATGAATTTTGGTCTTCCAAGAGGTTCCGGAGGTCAAATCTGGTGATCGGTTTATATGGGGGCTATATATAATTATGAACCGATGTGGACCAATTTTTGCATGGTTGTTGAAGACCATATACTAACATCACGTACCAAATTTCAGCCGGTTCGGATGAAATTTGCTTCTCTTAGAGGCCTCGAAAGCCAAATCGGGGGATCGGTTTATATGGGCGCTATATATAATTATGAACCGATGTGGACCAATTTTTGCATGGTTGTTAGAGACCATATACTTACACCATGTACCAAATTTCAGCCGGATCGGATGAAATTTGCTTCTCTTAGAGGCCTCGCAAGCCAAATCGGGGGATCGGTTTATATGGGGGCTATATATAATTATGGACCGATGTCGACCAATTTGTGCATGGTTGTTAGAGACCATATACTAACACCATGTACCAAATTTCAGCCGGATCGGATGAAATTTGCTTCTCTTAGAGGCCTCGCAAGCCAAATTTTGGGGTCCGTTTATATGGGGGCTATACGTAAAAGTGGACCGATATGGCCCATTTGCAATACCATCCGACCTACATCAATAACAACTACTTGTGCCAAGTTTCAAGTCGATAGCTTGTTTCGTTCGGAAGTTAGCGTGATTTCAACAGACGGACGGACGGACGGACGGACATGCTCAGATCGACTCAGAATTTCACCACGACCCAGAATATATATACTTTATGGGGTCTTAGAGCAATATTTCGATGTGTTACAAACGGAATGACAAAGTTAATATACCCCCCATCCTATGGTGGTGGGTATAAAAATAATTGTGTCCTTACTCCAACTCTCGGTTTCTTTGACTCGGAATCAATACACAAAATCATTTGTATAAAGACAAATTCTTCGGTACCGGGTAAGCTTTTTTGTAATGTATGGGTTCTGAGACCAACATACCAGCATGTTACAAACGGAATAATAATGTTAGTATACCCCATCCTATTGTGGAGGGTATAGAAATGAGTATTTTGTTCTGAGAATTAACTCAAGTGTGTATACGGGTTTCTTTATACATCCCAGCAAAAAAAGTGTCGCCAAAAAAGTAATGAAAATGTTCTTTTTGGATCCGGAAGTTGTGCAAAATTGACGCAGAAGCCAACGAATTTAACATGGGCTTGTCATAGGATGGAAGTCCTCGGGTGAATTTTGCTCTTCCAAGGGGCTCCGGAGGTCAAATCTGGGAATCGGTTTATATGGGGGCTACATATAATTATGGACCGATATGGACCAATTCCTGCATGATGGTTAGAGACTATATATTAACACCACGTACCAAATTTCAACCGAATCGGATAAATTTTGCTCATCCATGAGGCTTCTGAGGTCAAATCTGGTGATCGGTTTATATGGGGCTATATATCATTATGCACCGATGTGGACCAATTTTTGCATGGTCATTAGAGACCATATACTAACACCATGTACCAAATTTCAGCCCGATCGGATGAAATTTTCTTCTCTTAGAGGCTCCGCAAGCCATATCTGGGGATCGGTTTATATGGGGGCTATATATAATTATGGACCGATATGGACCAATTTTTGCACGGTTGTTAAAGACCATATACTAACACCATGTACCAAATTTCAGCCGGATCGGATGAAATTTGCTTAGCTTAGAGGCTCCGAAAGCCAAATCGGGGGATCGGTTTATATGGGGACTATATATAATTATGGCCCGATGGGTACCAATTTTTACATGGTTGTTAGAGACCATATACTAAAACCATGTACCAAATTTCAGCCGGATCGGGTGAAATTTGTTCTCTTAGAGGGTCTGCAAGCCAAATTTGGTGGTCCGTTTATATGGGGGCTATACGTAAAAGTGAACCGATATGGCCCATTTGCAAGACCATCCGACCTACATCAATAACGACTACTTGTGCCACGTTTCAAGTCGATAGCTTGTTTCGTTCGGAAATTAGCGTGATTTCAACAGACGGACGGACGGACGGACGGACATGCTCAGATCGACTCAGAATTTCAGCACGACCCAGAATATATATACTTTATGGGGTCTTAGAGCAATATTTCGATGTGTTACAAAAGGAATGACAAAGTTAATATACCCCCATCCTATGGTGGAAAAATTTATTTAAAAGAACTTCCTGGGTAGTTAAGATAATTGTGATTTTAAAGTTGTGCCTTTCGAAGAACTTCAAAATTTTTATACCCTTCACCACTACTGTGGTACAGGGTATAATAAAATTGTGCATTTGTATGTAACGCCAAGAAGGAGTAATCATAGACCAACCTTTTAGTATACGGATCGGCTTAGAATTAAATTCTGAGTCGATTTAGCGATGTCCGTCTGTCTGTTGATGTATTTTTGTGTGCAAAGTACAGCTCGCTGTTTTAGTCCGATTGTCCTAAAATTTGGTCTAGGGTCCTGTTTCGGCTCAAAGACGATCCCTATTGACTTTGGAACAAATCGGTTCAGATTTAGATATAGTTGCCATATATATTTTTCACCGATCTGGTCATAATTGGCGTGTATATCAACCGATCTTCCTCAAATTCCGTACATCGGAATATTTTATGAGTCTCGAAAAACTTGCGAAATATCAGCCAAATCGGTTCAGATTTAGATATAGCTCCCATATATAGCTTTCGTCCGATTTACACTCATATGACCACAGAGGCCAATTTTTAACTCCGATTTAGTTGAAATTGTGCACAGGGAGTAGAATTAGCATTGTAGCTATGCGTGCCAAATTTGGTTGACATCGGTTCACATATATATGTTTTTCTGATTTCAAAAAATGGTCAAAATACCAACATTTTCCTTGTTAAATCGCCACTGCTTAGTCGAAAAGTTGTAAACATGACTCTAATTTTCCTAAACTTCTAATACATATATATCGAGCGATAAATCATATATAAACTTTTGCGAAGTTTCCTTAAAATTGCCTTAGATTTCAATGTTTCCTATATTTTTTTACCAACATTGTGTTCCACCCTAGTGCATTAGTCGACTTAAATTATGACTCTATAGACTTTGTAAAAGTCTATCAAATTCTGTCCACATCGAGTTATAATTAAATGTATGTATTTGGGACAAACCTTTATATATAGAACCCAACACATTTGACGGATGTGATATGGTATCGAAAATTTAGATCTACAAAGTGGTGCAGGGTATAATATAGTCGGCCCCGCCCGACTTTAGACTTTCCTTACTTGTTATACCCTTCACCAATACTGTGGTACAGGGTATAATAAGTTTGTGCATTTGTATGTAACGCCAAGAAGGAAAAGTCTGAGACCCATCGTTTAGTATACCGATCGTCTTAGAATTAAATTCTGAGTCGATTTAGCGATGTCCGTCTGTCTGTCTGTATGTCTGTCTGTCTGTCTGTCTGTCTGTTGATATTGTCCTAAAATTTGGTATAGGGTCCTGTTTCGGCTCAAAGACGATCCCTATTGATTTTGGAAAAAATCGGTTCAGATTTAGATATAGCTGCCATATATATTTTTCACCGATCTGGTCATAATTGGCGAGTATATCAACCGATCTTCCTCAAATTCCGTACATCCGAATATTTTATGGGTCTCGAAAAACCTGCAAAATATCAGCCAAATCGGTTCAGATTTAGATATAGCTCCCATATATAGCTTTCGCCCGATTTACACTCATTTGCCCACAGAGGCCAATTTTTTGCTCCGATTTAGTTGAAATTTTGCACAGGGAGTAGAATTAGCATTATAGCTATGCGTGTCAAATTTGGTTGAAATCGGTTCAGATTTAGATATAGCTCCCATATATAGCTTTCGCCCGATTTACACTCAAATGACCACTGAGGCCAATTTTTTGCTCCGATTTAGTTGAAATTTTGCACAGGGAGTATAATTAGCATTGTAGCTATGCGTGCCAAATTTGGTTGAAATCGGTGCAGATTTAGATATATCTCCCATATATAGCTTTCGCCCGATTTACACTCATATGACCGTAGAGGCCAATTTTTAACTCCGATTTAGTTGAAATTCTACACAGGGAGTAGAATTAGCATTGTAGCTATGCGTGCCAAATTTGGTTGAAATCGGTTCAGATTTAGGTATAGCTCCCATATATATGTTTTTCTGATTTCGACAAAAATGGTCAAAATATCAACATTTTCCTTGTAAAATCGCCACTGCTTAGTCGAAAAGTTGTAAAAATGACTCTAATTTTCCTAAACTTTTAATGCATATATATCGAGCGATAAATCATAAATAAACTTTTGCGAAGTTTTCTTAAAATTGCTCCAGATTTAAATGTTTCCCATATTTTTTTACTAACATTGTGTTCCACCCTAGTGCATTAGCCGACTTAAATTTTGAGTCTATAGATTTTGTAGAAGTCTATCAAATTCTGTCCAGATCGATTGATATTTAAATGTATGTATTTGGGACAAACCTTTATATATAGCCCCAACACATTTGACGGATGTGATATGGTATCGAAAATTTAGATCTACAAAGTGGTGCAGGGTATAATATAGTCGGCCCCGCCCGACTTTAGACTTTCCTTACTTGTTTTTTACTAAAATCGTGTTCCACCCTACACTGAAAAAAAATTGTCGTGAGGTCAAAGATTTCATGTCTATAAAATACGAATGCAAATTTTGCTTAGCATAGAAGACGCATTTCTTTAGTATAAAGTTTTTTTCCTTGACCAAAAGTCGATAAACTTTTCAATGAAGTCGTATTGTCCTTATAATTAAGTGATTTGATTTAAAAATGGATAACATGAAAGAAAAAATGTTTGGGCTAAGGTCAACTTGACTTTAATAATTTAGAAAAATTCTTTAGATTTAATGAAATTGTCTTTAAATTTGTTGTCTTTTTGCATCTTGACTACAAAGCAAAAAATCTTTCAAATATAGGACATGTTTTTCAACACTTTATTTTAAAGACATTTTTTACTTGAAACATAGCATGTTTCTACTGGAAGTCGAGTCTGAATTTGGAAATAAAGTTGTCGTTATTTCGTTTTTAAAGGACTTTGATAACATATGAAGAAAAAAAGCTGAAAAAGCGAAACATTAAAATTTGCTTCCTAGAAGCAAGTACACAAAACACGAAATTAAAAGAGAATTGTGTCTTAAAAGTATCCTTACTTGTATTCTCCGCTTCTTTGCGGAATCAATACCAAAATGTTTAAGGTAAAGACAAAATCTTTGGAACCGGGTATGCTTTTTTTCAGTGTAGTGCATTAGCAACCTTAAATTTTGAGTCTACAGATTTGGTAAAAGTCTATCAAATTCTGTCCAAATCGAGTGATATTTAAATGTATGCATTTGGGACAAACCTTTATATATAGTACCCAACATATTTGACGAATGTTATATGGTATCGAAAATTTGGATCTACAAAGTGGTGCAGGGTATAATATAGTGGGTCCCGCCCGACTTTAGACTTTCCTTACTTGTTTTTGACTGAAAAAAGGAGAACCCATCAAGAAGAAAAATTTTGGTTAATTTTAGAACATTTTAATTAAACAGCATTACAAACTCTGACATCACGCCGATATCACAAATATAAGTAAATATCATTTGACACATTGAAGAAAATTTATAAGACATAATAATAATTTCTTTTTGTTTGAAGGAAAAACTTGGAGTTCAAAATTTTAAGAATGTCGTTAGTGCCATATGAAGTTCAATATGGGCACATTTGAAGTACATTTTACACATTTTAAGAAATAATGAACTATTTGGTGAGAAGTACAAATTTAGTAAATCTTTATGCTTCATTTGTGTACATTTTTCCCGTTTTTTAATTCATTTAACGTACGTAACGTACGCAAATAATTATTAGAGCAAAGGAAACTTTCTCAAAATATAATTCCATAAACTAAAATAAAGTTAAATTGGCTTTAGTGAAATAGAGGGTTCACTTTTTTTGAGTGTATTCGATAAAAACATGAATTGGCCTTCGTTTCGAAATAGAAGAACCAAAACTAAATTTCTTTCATTTGGACTATGAATGAAAGCTTTCGTATGAGATAAGGGAACAGGGCATATGAAAATTATATTTGTACATTTATTTTCTTGCACTCAAAAAAATGTGAACTCACTATTTCACTAAAACCAATTTAACTATATTTTAGTTCATGAACTTATTATATTTGGTGAAAGTTTCATTTACTCTAATAATTTTTTGCGTACGTTAGTTAAATGAACTAAAAGACGGGAAAAAATTATACTCAAGTTAAGGATAGAGATTTACTAAATTCGTATTTGTCATAAAATAGTTCATTATTTCTTCAAATTTGTACATTTTACTACAAAATCGTCCATCATGAACTTCGTATGTCACTAAAGACATTCTTGCAATTTTGAACTCCAATTTTTTCCTTCAAACTAAAAAATTTTCTTTAAAAAGGGGAAAAAATTATCTATGTCTTACAAATTTTCTTAAATTTGTCGAAAAATATTTACTTATTTTTTTGATATCGGCGCGATGCCAGCGCTTGTAATACAGTTTAGTTAAAAATTTCTAAAAATATTCAAAATTTTCTAAAATTAATCAAAAGTTTTCTTCCTGGTGGGTTCACTGTTTTTTCAGTGTGGAAAATGTTCACAAAAGAAAGCAATTTGAAAAGAAGAAAAATGAAGTTTCACCAAATCCGTTATATTTTGGGTGCAAAATGCAAGCATAGCCAATATGAAATAAGTATTATTTTCAAATGTGGTGTATCTGTCAATTTATCAATTTCCCAGTATTAGTGTTAGTATTCTAGTATTCTTGTTTTTAATAACTACGTCGCACGCGTCCCATATGGGCACTGGAATCAGGTATTTGCCTATTTTCTAAATAAATTACGAAAATCATATTTCAAATTTAAACTGACAATAGAATATTTGTGGGTTGTTGAAATGTTTACAGAGACAACCAAATATGAATATCAATATTTATTGTTTAACATTCGAAATTTTCCTGACAAATTGGTTTCCTCATTTAAATACTGTGAACACTTTAGAATGTAGGATTATTTTTTGATTGTTTACGTTCTGTTGAAAATTATCTGTATATAAATTAGAGTGGGTTCAAAAAGAAATTTTAGAATTCATAAAACAACAAGTTAAATTTTCATTAATTTTTTGTATACACTCAAAAAACCTTGAACTCTTTATGACACTAAAGCCAATTTACTTCTATTTTAGTTAATGGAATTATTATATATTGAGAAAGTTTTGTTGACTTTAATATTTTTATACCCACCACCATAGAATGGTGATGGGGGTATAATAAGTTTGTCATTCCGTTTGTAACACATCGAAATATTGATTTCCGACTATATAAAGTATATATATTCTTGATCAGAGAGAAATTCTAAGACGATTTAATCATGTCCGTCTGTCCGTTGTAATCACGCTACAGTCTTCAATAATGAAGCAATCGTGCTGAAATTTTGCACACTCGTCTTTTGTCTGCAGGCAGGTCCAGTTCGAAGATGGGCTATATCGGTCCAGGTTTTGATATAGTCGCCATATAAACAGACTTCCTGATTTGGGATCTTGGTTTTATAGAAACCGTAATTTTTATCCGATTTACCTGAAATTGTAAATATGCTGGTATTTTAGACCCACAAAAACACGTATAGGATTTAGATTTTGTCGGTCCATTTGGTAAGGCCTCCACTATTTGAGGGTACAGAAAGTGCACTGATCATGAAAATTGCTTAAGGCTGAATGTAAAATTTCCAGATTTTACTTCTCATAATCATTTAAAAGTCTACAGATTTTAGATTTCAAATCAAGGCGTTATTTCATAATTTTTTTTTAACACATACAAGCGATGTTTATGATTCCTCTAAAATTCAAACAAAAATAGTTCTTATAAATCTAGAATCTAATCTACACGCAGAGAAGGAATATGATCACCATGTTTCGAGATCAAAATGTTATTTTTGGACGGTGACCATGGAGTTTTTTTGTCTCAAAAATGTTGTTTTCTCGGCAAACATATACATGGTTGCCGGAGTCTGACATAGGCTTTTTGAGAAAATAACATGTCCGTCCAAAAATAACATTTTGCTCTCGAAACATGGTTGAGGTGATCATATTCCTCCTCTGCGTGTAGTCTTCATAGGTAAAATCTTTAAATTTATTTTCGGGAAGCGTACTTGTTGAACTGATCTGCTTGGAAGAATATCTGTCATCAAAACCCCTGTGAAATTTTCAAAGGAAACTATTATATTTGATTCGTGGTGGTGTTTATGATTCCTCTAAAATTCAAACAAAAATAGTTCTTATAAATCCAGAATCTAATCTACACGCAGAGAAGGAATATGATTACCTCAACCATGTTTCGAGAGCAAAATGTTATTTTTGGACGGTGACCATGGAGTTTTTTTGTCTCAAAAATGTTGTTTTCTCGGCAAACATATACATGGTTGCCGGAGTCTGACATAGGTTTTTTGAGAAAATAACATGTCCGTCCAAAAATAACATTTTGCTCTCGAAACATGGATGAGGTGATCATATTCCTTCTCTGCGTGTAGTCTTCATAGGTAAAATCTTTAAATTTATTTTCGGGAAGCGTACTTGTTGAACTGATCTGCTTGGAAGAATATCTGTCATCAAAACCCCTCTGAAATTTTCAAAGGAAACTATTATATTTGATTCGTGGTGGTGGGTATTTACGATTCGGCCTGGCCGAACTGCTGTATGTACCTGCTTTACGTACGATAGTTAAATTAACTAACATATGAGAAAAAATTATACAAAAATTAAGCAAACAGATTTACTAAATTCGTGTCGCCCACAAAATAGATAAAAATTAGTTAAATTTTTATATTTTACCAAAATCAAGATGGAAATTGAAATTCGCATGGTATTCGTATGGAGTCGATCTATCGATGTCCGTCCGTATTTTGAATTCACGATAACTTCCAAATGAAACAAGCTATCGACTAGAAACTTGAAACAAGTAGTTGTTATTGATGTCGGATGAAATTGCAAACGGGCCATATCCGACGACTTTTACGTATAGTCCCTATAACAGGTTGGCTGATAAGTCCCCGGTCTAACAAAGAAAAACACATTTTTTTTTGTCAAAATTCGTTTTTATTATTCAACATAGTTCCCTTCAAGAGCGATACAACGATTATAACGACCTTCCAATTTTTTGATACCATTTTGGTAGTACTCCTTCGGTTTTGCCTCAAAATAGGCCTCAGTTTCGGCGATCACCTCTTCATTGATGTCTGAGAACAAGAAAAAGTCGCTAGGGGCCGGATCTGGAGAATACTGTGGGTGGGGAAGTAATTCGAAGCCCAATTCATGAATTTTTGACATCGATCTCAATGACTTGTTGCACGGTGCATTGTCTTGGTGCAACAACACTTTTTATACCCTCCACCATAGGATGGGGGTATATTAACTTTGTCATTCCGTTTGTAACACATCAAAATATTGCTCTAAGACCCCATAAAGTATATATATTCTGGGTAGTTGTGAAATTCTGAGTCGATCTGAGCATGTCCGTCCGTCCGTCCGTCTGTTGAAATCACGCTAACTTCCGAACGAAACAAGCTATCGACTTGAAACTTGGCACAAGTAGTTGTTATTGATGTAGGTCGGATGGTGTTGGAAATGAGCCATATCGGTCCACTTGTACGTATAGCCCCCATATAAACGGACCCCCAAATTTGGCTTGCGATTAATCTAAGAGAAGCAAATTTCATCCGATCCGGCTGAAATTTGGTACATGGTATTAGTATATGGTCTCTAACAACCATGCAAAAATTAGTCCACATCGGTCGATAATTACATATAGCCCACATATAAACCGATCCCCCGATTTGGCTTGCGGACCCTCTTGGAGGAGCAGAATTCATCCCATTCTGTTGAAATTTGGTACATGGTGTTAGTATATGGTCTCTCATAACCATACAAAAATTGTTCCAAATCGGTCCACAATTATATATAGCCGCCATATAAACCGATCCCCAGATTTGGTTTGCGAAGCCTCTAAGAGAAGCAAATTTCATCCGATCCGGTTGAAATTAGGTACATGGTGTTAGTATATGGTCTCCAACAACCATGCAAAAATTGGTCCACATCGGTTCATAATTAAATATAGCCCCCATATAAACCGATCACCAAATTTGACCTCCGGAGCCTCGTGGAAGACCAAAATTCATCTGATTCAGTTGAAATTTGGTACGTGGTGTTAATATATGGCTTCCAACGCCCATGCAAAAATTGGTCGAAATCGGTCCATAATTATATATAGGCCCCATATAAACCGATCCCCAGACTTGACCTCTGGTGCCTTTTGGAGAAGCAGTATATGCCAAAAGTGGTCCATATCATAGCCCCCATATAAACCGATCCCGAGATTTGGTTTTAGACCCTCTTGGAGGAGCAAATTTCATCCGAGTCAGTTGAAATTTGGTACATTGTGCTAGTATATGGCCGTTAACAACAATGCCTAACTAGGTCCATATCGGTCTATAGTTATATATAGCCCTCAGATAAATCGATCCTCAATCACACAAAAATTGGTCCATATCGAGTTCATAATTCTATATAGCCCCCATATAAGCGACCCCTATATTTCAATTCTGGCTCTCTACGTATCGTGCAAAAGTCCATGTCGATTCGTAATTATTTGTAGGCTTACCTATACATAAATTTTTTGTCTAATATGTACCACGTATAGACTAACTCACAATTTAGAAAACGATGTTAAGAAGTTTTAAGAAGAAGTTTCAATCCATGGTAGAGGGTACATAAGATTCGGCCTGGCCGAACTTACGCCGTATATACTGGTTTCTTCTTCATATGGGGCCTTCAAACGCTCCAATAACGCCATATAATAGTCACTGTTGATGGTTTTTCCCTTCGCAAGATAATCGATAAAAATTATTCTATGTGCATCCCAAAAAACAGAGGCCATTACTTTCCCAGCGGTCTTTTGAGTCTTTCCACGCTTCGGAGACGGTTCACCGGTCGCTGTCCACTCAGCTTCTGTCGCTTGGACTCAGGAGTGTAGTGATGGAGCCATGTTTCATCCATTGGCATTACGATGGTATTACGAGTTAACAGCTGCAAACACAGCTCAGAATCATCAACACGTTGTTGTTTTTGTGAAAGCTCGCGCTTTCCGCTCGCGCGGCACCGATTTTGCACAGAGCTTCCGCATATCCAAATATTTATGAATGATATGACCAACACGTTCCTTTGATATCTTTAAGGCCTCTGCTATCTCGATCAACTTCAATGATGTTTTCGTCGGTAACCACCTCTTTCGGGTGTCCACTGCGTTCACCGTCCTCCGTACTCATTTCACCACGCTTGAATTTTGCATACCAATCAATTATTATTGATTTCCCTGGGGCAGAGTCCGGAAACTCATTATCAAGCCAAATTTTTGCTTCCACCGTATTTTTTCCCTTCAGAAAACAGTATTTTATCAAAACACGAAATTCCTTTTTTTCCATTTTTTTCACAATAACAAAAATTGCTTCACAAGAGACGTTCTATCTCACAAACTAATTGACTTACAGACGTCAAATTTTGACACGAATCATTTGAAGATTGGTACTACATAAAAATAATATGCATTTAATATTAGCGACGCCATCTATGTGTCAGACCGGGGACTTATCAGCCAACCTGTTATAAACCGACCCCCAGATTAGGCTTGCGGACCCTCTTAGAGCAGCAAATTAACCCGATCCGGTCGAAATTTGGTACATGGTGAGTAACGATCCACCTGTAACGGCCCTACTCCCTCTGAGAATGGCTACCTCCTAGCCGCCGGCTGAGCTCAGTCTGGGGGCGGTTCGTTTTCGTTTAGAGTAGGTTCGGAAACGTTTGCATATAAGTTAAAAATTAAGGTAGTTCTTTGCGTATGCAAATAATGATAAAAAGAGAAGACTAATTGGACTCACCATCGATGTCCTCAGGCCTGTGACTTCGGGTTTGATCCGTATATTTTTCATGCAATTTTTAATAAAAGTTATCGGATTGGCATTGCTCAATTGTAAAATATTAGATAATGTTGGAGTCTAATTCTATAATCTTAAATTTAATGATGATTATAATCGAAATGTACGGTCATCTAAAATTGCAGAACTCTATGAGGCTTGTATTCTCTTATTCCGTATTTATGTCCATATTTATAAATGGACAAAATGTATTATATTAGTAGGTATAATTCGGATTCTTTTGATTTGACGTTTTCTTCGTCCAGGTAATATTGAATAAAAACTCAGTTTGGTTAAATTATTTATTTCTTCCTGAATTATAATTTTAAACAATGTGGTCTTCGGCAAAAAAAGTCTCCAAAAGATTCATCAAGAAAATTCAGGTTTGGTCTAAGTTGGAGTTATTGCTACGGATTGTGGTAATATATCCCCGCGAAGGTCCACTATAATTTGCTGACAAAAAAAATATGTCAAAATTCGCAAGCCTTTCCGGAAAGATATAAACTTACCAATATATGGGTTTTTTTTATTGAGAATAATGAAAAAATAATATAATTCCAAACAATTGCAGTAGCTAATAGTAAGAAAACACAATATCGCGAATTGGGTTTTGTAAAATGTTAATTATTTATATTATAATGTTTTAGAATTTTCTTCTTTATAATTGAATTGGCTGGAATGTTCAGCTTTCAATTTGAAATGAAAATTTCTTGACGTTGAAAATATAAAATACAAAAGACACAGCAAAAGCTGCTTGGTTTAGAATAAATTTGAACAAGTTGAATCATTCCTTAACATATTGAGAGCAGCAATGCAAATTGAAAAGAAAAATTTGAAAATATTAAATAGAAAAGAAACAGCATGGTATGCTTTGTTTCTATTACAATTAATTTTAACAAGTGGGAACAAACTTGTATTGCTCCAAATTGTGACAACGCTAAAAGTGTTAATATATGGTATCTAACATTCATGTAAAAATTGGTCCATATCGGTCCATAACTACACTCAACAAAAAGTTTACTTGTAATTTTCGAGTCCTAAAATTGAAGATGCATAAACTTCCATATTAGGTCAATATTTTTTCAGTGTATATATAGCCCCATATAAACCGATCCCCAGATTTTGCTTGCGGATACTCTTGGAGGAGTACATTTCATCTGGTACTTGGTGTTAATATATGGTATCTACGCAATCCATGGTGGATGGTACATAGGGTTCGACCTGGTTGAATTTACGGCCACATATACTATTTATACCCTGCGCCACACTGTGGAACAGGGTATTATAAGTTAGTGCATATGTTTGTAACTCCCAGAAGGAGACGAGATAGACACATGGTATCTTTGGCAATAATGCTCAGGGTGGGTCCCTGAGTCGATATAACCATGTCCGACTGTCCGTCTGTCTGTGAACACATTTTTGTGATCAAAGTCTAGGTCGCAATTTAAGTCCAATCGCCTTCAAATTTGGCACATATTCCTAATTTGGGTCAGAATAGAACCCTATTGATTTTGGAAGAAATCGGTTCAGATTTAGATATAGCTCCCAAATATATCTTTCGCCCGATATGCACTAATATGGACCCAGCAGCCAGAGTTTTATACCGATTTGCTTGAAATTTTGTACAAACATAACACTTAGTTGTATAGTCAAGTGTACAAAATTTGATTGAAATCGGTTCAGATTTAGATATAGCTCCCATATATATCTTTCGCCCGATATGGACTAATATGGTCCTAGAAGCCAGAGTTTTAGCCCAATTTGTTTGAAATCTTGCACTAGGAGTACAATTAGTGGTGCAGTTAAGTGTGCAAAATTTGATTGAAATCGGTTCAGATTTAGATATAGCTCCCATATATATCTTTCGCCCGATATGGACTAATATGGTTCTAATAGCCAGAGTTTTGGCCCAATTTGGTTGAAATTTTGCACAGGGAGTAGATTTAGCACTGCAGCTATGCGTGCCAAATTTGACTGAAATCGGTTCAGATTTATATCTAGCTCCCATATATAGCTTTCGCCCGATTTACACTCATATGACCATAGAGGCCAGTTTTTTACTCCGATTTAGTTGAAATTTTGCACAGGGAGTAGAATTAGCGTTGTAGCTATGCGTGCCAAATTTGGTTGAAATCAGTTTAGATTTAGATATAGCTCCCACATATATGTTTTTCTAATTTCGACAAAAATGGTCAAAATACCAACATTTTCCTTGTAAAATCGCCACTGCTTAGTCGAAAAGTTGTAAAAATGACTCTAATTTTCCTAAACTTCTAATACATATATATCGAGCGATAAATCATAAATAAACTTTTGCGAAGTTTCCTTAAAATTGCTTCAGATTTAAATGTTTCCCATATTTATACCCTGCGCCATACTGTGGAACAGGGTATTATAAGTTAGTACATATGTTTGTAACACCCAGAAGCAGACGAGATAGACACATGGTGTATTTGGCAATAATGCTCAGGGTGGGTCCCTGAGTCGATATAACCATGTCCGTCTGTCCGTCCGTCCGTCTGTCTGTGAACACATTTTTGTGATCAAAGTCTAGGTCGCAATTTAAATCCAATCGCCTTCAAATTTGGTACATGTCCCTAATTTGGGTCAGAATAGAAGCCTATTGATTTTGGAAGAAATCGGTTCAGATTTACATATAGCTCCCATATATATCTTTCGCCCGATATGCACTAATGTGGACCCAGCAGCCAGAGTTTTATACCGATTTGCTTGAACTTTTGTACAAACATAACACTTACCCCCATTTTCATAAAGCTCCGTTAGTGTTCCGTTAACTAACCAACTTTTAAACCATATTATAGACGAAGCTGTCATCCTGCCTTTATATTCCATAGGCCAGTTAGGAACTTAACTGACGAAAAAATTTCAGTTAAAGTTAACCGGAGATAAGATTATTGCAATTTACTTTCTGTTAACTGGCAGTTAAAGCCTAACGGAGCTACATGAAAATGGCCGTTAGTCGTATAGTCAAGTGTGCAAAATTTGATTGAAATCGGTTCAGATTTAGATATAGATCCCATATATATCTTTCGCCCGATATAGACTTATATGGCCCCAGAAGCCAGATTTTTGGCCGAATTTGGTTGAAATTTTGCCCTAGGAGTACAATTAGTGGTATAGTAAAATGTGCAAAATTTGATTGAAATCGGTTCAGATTTAGATATAGCTCCCATATATATCTTTCGCCCGATATGGACTAATATGGTCCTAAAAGCCAAAGTTTTGGTCCAATTTGGTTGAAATTTTGCACAGGGAGTAAATTTAGCATTCTAACTATGCGTGCCAAATTTGGTTGGAATCGATTCAGATTTAGATATAGCTCCCATATATATCTTTCGCCCGATATGCACTTATATGGACCAGAGATGGTCTGTATCAAACATTTTAAGGTTTGCGACTGTCGCAAAGTTGTAAACGTCGTAAACGTCACATACACGTCGTAAATGTAGAAAAAGTAGCAAACTCCAAATACTTCAGACCCTTCAGACAGGCAGCGAATGATATCCAATATGATGATATATGCGAAGAAGTTTCAATTCTCAGGAATGTTCATAAAATTATTAACGAGTTTAAAATACTTAAGAATATAGTTATTTCAATTGGAAACTCGAAGCCAAAATTACTATAAACTACTCGATGGTGCAATAAAGGTGACGGTCGGTACTCGCTCATAGTTAACCTTTCACAAATTACTGCAGAAACTGGAAGGAAGGAAAACTACTTATGTTAAGTCTTATATAAGTGAATTGCTGTTTAGAGAAAATTTTATAAAATCACTTTTTGGCTTATTAGAGCCAATTTCCATACTAATTAAAAATTTTCAAAATTGTAGCTAGTCATTCGTTGATGCAACTAAAGCTTGGTCCACGAAAACCAAGAATAGTTTCAAGTTGTGAATGAGAGATGTAAATCTAGTAGAGTTTTTAATAAATACAATATAGAACATTTTTTGCATACCTTTTATCGGGGAGCTTAACTAAATTAAATTAAAAAATATCCACAATCTCTTTAATTCCAAATTAGGTTTTCTACACTAGGTTTACGACTTTTGCGACATACGTATTATACCGTCGTAAACGTATGTCGCAAAAGTCACAGTTTGCGACAGGCCAACCCTGATATGGTCCCAGAAGACAGAGTTTTATCCCGATTAGCTTGAAATTTTGCACAAGGAGTACAATTGGTAGTATAGTCATGTGTGCCAAATTTAATTGAAATCGGTTCAGATTTAAATAAAGCTTCCATATATATTTTTCGCCCGATATGGACTTATATGTTTTTGGCCCAATTTGGTTGAAAAAATAGTAGTACAATTAGTAATATAGTCATGTGTGCTCAATTTAATTGGAATCGGTTCAGATTTAGATATAGCTCCCATATAAATGTTTTTCTGATTTCGACAAAAATTGTCAAAATACCAAAATTTTCCTTGTTGAATCGCCACTGCTTAGTCGAAAAGTTGTAAAAACTTTTGCGAAGTTTCCTTAAAATTGCTTCAGATTTAAATGTTTGCCAGTGCATTAGCCAACTTAAATTTTGAGTCTATCAAATTTTGTCCAAATCGAGTGATATTTAAATGTATGTATTTGGGACAAACCTTTATATATAGCACCCAACACATTTGACGGATATGATATGGTATCGAAAATTTAGATCTACAAAGTGGTGCAGGTTATAATATAGTCGGCCCCGCCCGACTTTAGACTTTCCTTACTTGTTTTACCATAATAAACTGAAATATATGCGGATTTCATATTTCTTGTATGACAAAAATGTTACCCCTTCTATGGTATAATACTACGGATCCAATAACATTTTAACGTCACAAAATATTAATTCTCACTTGTCCATTATTTAAAATTTTTTTGCCTCCAAAATATAAAGCATCGTATGTAAAATGATGTAAAACATTTCCAACCATTCATCATTTAGTTTCTGACTTTGACATAAAAATAGTGAGTGTGGTTATAGCCTGTGCCATATGTGTCACCTAAATTTTGTTTTGCAACTCGCTATTCACTTGAAAAAGTAAAACAAGTAAAAACGGCTTTATCTTCGTTCAGTCCGAGTCATATAACAGATCGAGTGATAAATTCATGTAGTATTTAAACTTTAGGTAAAACGAGCAGAACAATGTAAACTTTATTAGCTCTTTTTTCGAAGGTAAGGTTGGTAGTGGTAGAGTCACATAGACATTCAGTCAACTGTATCCATGAGTCCTGTCCGGTTCTATATTTTGTTCTGCACAAGGCTTCCTTTTCGTAGCCCAATTGTGAAAGGCTCGCCATTGTCAAAAATCACCATTACCAATATAAATCATCACAAGAAAACAGGAAATGAATCTACGGCACTTTGTATGCAAGATGGGTATGTTAACCGTTGTGTTCAATTTTACCAGCTCTATTTGTGTCTACACGGACGAAAAAGGCTGTTTTTCATATGTTTGGGTGTAAAAATTACATGTTGGGAACTCAAATTTTTTTAACACAATATTTTCAAGTGCAAACATATAATGTTCATACACTAACATAACATGTTTGAGACATATATGTTAATATGTTAGGACATATTATGTTTGAGACATAAACTGTTTTGTAACTATAATATGCTTAGATGCAAACATATATTAATTTACAAATAGCCTATGAACATATATGTGTTTAGAAAGAGAGACCTAGAGAGTATGCTGCAAGTAAAATAATTGAAGTAACCAATTGGCGCCTTAAAAATATATCCACACACAGAAAATTTCATTAAATTTTTTTTCTAACAGTGTATGCCCTAAGGCGAAACATAATATGTTGGAACAATACAAACAATATTTTGTTTGGACCAATCCTGAAAATATATATGCTTAGAGCAAATTGTGTTTGGGGTATATGTTACAGAAGCGATTTTTTTGAGGGTGTAGTAGTCAAATTTTATTTTTGTTGTTACGAAATTTTCTACAGCTTTATGAAATCTTTGTTTTTTTAAGTATGTCTCAAACAGTTTATGAACTAAACATGGGTATAAGCTCAATATGAACTAAAGCAAAAGAAAATTTTCGTACACCCACAAAAAAAAATCGCTTCTTTAACATATGTTCCAAACATATTTTGCAGGAAGCACATATATTATTGGATACTGCCGAAACATTTATATGTTTGTTTTATGTGAACATATTATATGTTTGGAAGCATTTTGAGCCCAAAAATATTATATGCTTGGAAGAATTTTTCCCAAAGACGATTGTGCTCATTCCCTAACATACTCGTTATTTTCACTTCCACGAAATATTTTAATTCTTGGCACCTTTTTCTGTAATACAAATAATGTTGAAGAAATTATTCACTTTTATAATTTTTTTTAAATTTACCTTTCGCCTGCATTTGTAAGCCAACACACTATCCACTGGGCTACGTAGCTGTTATGGTCACCAGCAAATAATTATCGTTATAAGTTATATTTATATAGCATAGTTTGCAGCGCCCACGAGCCCATGCAAACATAACATTATTTAACAGAAACATACATTTGTTTGCCACGTGGAGCAGTGGTTAGCATGTCTGTCTTGCATGCAAAGAGTCGTGGGTTCAATCCCTGCTCCGACCGAACACTTTTTTTTTAATTTACACATTTATATTTATACTATATTAAATTTTTATAATGAAACTTCGAAATGTGGGTTATTAAAGATTTATAGTCATTAACAGTGCTTGATATAAACGAAATTGACTGATTTTTGGATGAAATATTATTTTTTAATTGCAAAAATAACAATTTTGTAACAAAAAACTGTTTTTGGTACAAAACTTTAAAATTTGGAAGGAATTCAAAAACTCTAACAAAAGAAGAACGTGGAGTCGAGTATAAACATACATAAATATTTTTATAATATAAACATAAATTTATTTAGGTGTGAACAGTTTTTTACTAGCATTTAACGCCATCGCTCTAAAATGCCTTTTATTATTCTTTAATAATTCATTTTAAAGAAAATAAACTTTTTAAATTGTTTTAGCTGCAAAGCTCGAACTTAATGCCCGCTTTTATATTTGAAGGTGTCCGTCAACTCCTCGTGGACTACTTATTAATAAAGAGGAACTAAACTTTGTTTTTATACACTTTACTGTGTAATTTTTCACTATTTCCTCCATATTTCATTTTACTGTCCCAACTCTAAAAAGAGTATAGTGCCCTTTCGTTATTTTTATGAAGACCCCTGATTTCTTTTAACGAACCAAGAAAAAAATTGTGCCCATAATGCCATAATGATAAACAAAACACATGTCCACACATACATAACATAAAATGCTGCTCTCAAGACGAAAACATATGCTGTTTGTTTTTCAAATGTCTATTCTCTTGGTTCCGAATGTCCATTCTCTTTATTCAAATTAAATAATATTTAGACTTAAGCATATCAAATTTTTGGCCTTATCATAAAACAGTTTTCCGAAACAACATACAAGCGGTTTCACAGAAATTGTTCTCTTTCTTTTCTTTTCTTTTCTTTTGTCAACTCTCCCGGTTTCCATCTCTATTTCTTTCTCTATACTCTCTCTGTCGCTTTGAATAAAATAACACAACATATGTATGTTTAGTCGAAATTTGTAAATTTATACATGTTTGCATTCACATATATGATTTTTATGAAACATTCATGCCCCAAACATAATATATTCTAACATATTAACATAGATGTCCCAAACGTTTAGTGTTAGTTTAAGAACATTACATGTTTGCACTTAAATATATTGTGTTTTAAAATTGTGCCCGAAACACACTTTATTTATATCGGAACATATGAAAAACATATTTTTCTAAGAGTGTACGATTCCCAAAAATAGTAAGAACTACTGTGTGGTTAAAATGGTAATAATTTGGCGCCAATGATTTCCTTCTTAACTCTTAGTTCATTTTTTCTTCTAACAGAGGATGTAGGTTCGTGAATTACAGATAAAAAGTACAACAGGACATTAAATTGGAAATCTCAAATGAGGAGTAAAATTTAGTTCATTTTTCGCGGGAAGTATTTCGTTCTTCCTATAAAACAGTTTACTTTATTTTCGGTGTACGATTTGATGTATCAAGATCCTAAAAAAATCATTTCGGTTCATAATTTTATATTTGGTATTTATGTAAATTCAAATCAATATGACCGACTCTGACAAATATGATTTGTTATCGGTTAACATACTTTAATTAAAATTAAGCCAATGAAGTTTGTCATAGACGTAACGAAAATGGCTCATTAAGATAACAAAAATGTTCATTAATAACACGAAGTATGCCATTACATATAAATTTCATTGTACAATTACTTATCAGAAATTGTTCTTGGCTAACGAAAGAATTCATCACTACCACTAATTGCGCCATAAACCACAACGGGTATCCAATGGCTGGGATATTATAATTTTATTGTGGTCTTCGGTCCATCCGTCCATCTTTTTACAAGAAATTGTTTTAAGCACAAGGACAAATTCCATTGAGTTTGAGAAAAACATTTTCAAATTTTGTTAAAGCTCCTAAATACATATATTATTATATTTTCAAAAACATTTACCCATATTTATTAGTAATCATTCATATAATTTGGTAACCATACACATAACTCAAACCAGCAAAAAAATCAGCTATATCGGGTTCATTTTATGTACACTGAAAAAATAGCATGCCTCAAAGATTTTACCTTTACACCAGGGCTGTGGAGTCGGAGCCGGAGTCGGAGTCTTGGAGTCGGAGTCTCAATATTTTGCTGGAGTCGGAGCCGGAGTCGTATAAATTTTGCTCGACTCCGACTCCGGCGAAACAAAATTTGAAAAACACTTCATATCTTTGTAACAAAAGAAATATTTCGACAAATTATATTCGATTGGGGTTTTTAATCGATCAACAAAGTACTGGATTTAAGGTCATTCAAAGTGTATTTATATGGGTGAAATTTCATGGTGATATAAAGAGTAGGTTTTACTAGAATATGGGCTGAATTGATCAATTGTACTGTCTATTTTTAACATATTAAACTATCAATTTTTAAGCCTATATATACTCTTGATAAAGGTAAAATTTTAAGGCAATATAGCAGTAGAGCCTAACGTTCTGAATTTTTTGCAGTCATGTTGAGTTCGAAGATGGGTCATACCGAACAATTTTGTGATATAGCACCTACATATAAACCCATCTCCGATTTGTTTTAAGAAATTTTTCCCAGTCTAAAATTCTCATAAGATTTGTCAGAAATTTTGAGTTATTTGAGATCCATTAATAAATGCAGAAATTTCTCGTTGGCCCAGATTTGAGATATCTCCATGTATACCCGATGTCCTTGGAAGCTGTAATTTTAAATTAAACTATTGGGAGAAAGTTTGTTTCATCAATGTCACTCGAAATTCTTTACACTAAATTAATGGCCTCTAATGTCCATAACTGATAGACCATTTATAAATCGATGTTTCACCGTTTTACTTCTATAGAAACAATATTCGTAACTGTCCAGCTATTCCTGCCATCTGTTGTATGGTAGTGGTTATTTAAAATTCCGCCTGCCCTAATTTATGACAGTTTATGTTTGTTTTATATATCCGACACATTACATTTTTTAACATCTAAACATTCTATCTGATTAGCCCGACATTTTGATTTTTGTGTATTTTTCTTTTTTATATAGATTTATTTTTTATAAAATGCCTATAAAACACCTGGAAGCCTAATAATTTTTTTAAATTTTGTGTTTTTATAAATTCATTAAAATTAGAGTTCTTTTGGACATATAAACACATATGGCAAAATAGAATTCTTATATCGGTCTATTTTTGGAACACTACACCTTAGGTTAACGTGGCAGCCCGATTAAGATTCAGGCTCACTTTGACTATTCAGTCCATTGTGATAAACACTACACCTTAAAATGACAATTGGAATACTGTTAAAATCGGATTTAGGTACACCACCTGGAGTCGACTCCGGAGTCGGAGTCGAGGCTAATAAGAACTGCTAGAGTCGGTGTCGGAGCCGGAGTCGAGCAAAATTGACTCGACTCCACAGCCCAGCTTTACACTTATGCTTTTGGTATAGATTCCGAGACAAATAAGCGGAGAATTGAAGTAAGTATACCTCGATTTCATTACTTCTAAAGAATTTTTCAGAATTGGCAGAAGGGATTCAGAAGAAATTTATTAATTTTTCACTTCAGCCAATTAACTTTTCTGCAACGCATCCCCATTGAAAAAAATTATTTACGTGAAATTAAAGATTACGCTACCTAAACTTTTGGATGCGCAATTCACAACACATTAAGGAAAAATATATTTAAAATAACGAAATTTTAATTAAAATAAAGATTATAATATTTGCTTCAAACATTTTTATACCCACCACCATAAAATGGTGACGGGGTATAATAAGTTTGTCATTCCATTTGTAGTACATCGAAATATCGATTTCCGACTATATAAAGTATATATATTCTTGATCAGGGAGAAATTGTAAGACCATATAAGTATGTCCGTCTGGCCGTCTGTCTGTTGTAATCACGCTACAGTCTTCAATAATGGCGCTATCGTCCACCGATCCCCCAATTTGCCTAAACTGGAAATCTAGAGGTATTTTAGGGCCGCAGATAGGTGTGTCGAAAATGAAGTGTGTCGGTCCATGTTTTGGTATAGCCCCCAAAAAGACAGATCTCCCGATTTTACTTCTTGGGCTTCTAGAAACCGTATTTTCAATCCGATTTGCCTGAAATTGGAAATCTAGATGTATTTGAGGACCACAAATAGGTGTGGTTAAAAAGGGGTATATCGGTCAATGTTTTGAAATAGCCCCCATATAGACCGATCTCCCGATTTTACTTGTTGGGCTTCTAGAAACAATAGTTTTTATCCGATTCGCCTGAAATTGGAAATTTTGAGGTATTTTATGACCAAAAATACGTGTGTCAAAAATGGTGTGTATCGGCTCATGTTTTGGTATATCCCCCATATAGACCGATCTCCAGATTTTACTTCTTGGGCTTCTAGAAACAGTATAGAATCAGTACAGATTTTGATATATCCCCCTAAACCCGCCTTCCGATTTTGGGTCAAGATTCTGTTGGGTTTTCAGAACCACAATTAGGTGTGCTAAATTTGGTATTTATCGGTGCATGGTTTTGTAACAACACCCATGTAGACTGATCTCCCGATTTAAGTCCTTGGTCGTATATAAACCGTGGTTTTTGGTAAGGCCGATTTCACTTCTTAATGGTATTGAAGGCGAACTAATCATGAAAATTGCTTGAAACTGAATGTAAAATTTCCAGATTTCACTTCTCGTCCTTTCATCATTTATCATGCACACTTACACGAGATGTTTATGATTCCGTAACGATTCTCCCTACACCGAAAGAATTTTCTTCGTAAAAAGAACGAAAAGTTTCGTTAAAAGTACGAAATTTGTCATTGTTTTACAACCAAAGAAACTTTTGATTAAAAGTACGAAATATTTCGTACTAGAATTATCCGTAATAATTTGGATTTTTATACACGCAAAGAAAAAAAAACGTTTGGAAAACGTGTACCGAAAACGTTTTTCTTTTGTTAGAGTTTTTTGAATTGCTTCGAAAATTTTAAACTTTTATCACCAAAAAAATTCGTTTGTTACAAAATTTTTATTTTTTCAATAAAAAAAAGTTATTTTTGAAACAACAACACAGTCCATTTCGTTTATATCAAACACTGCTCTTTTCTGACTTTAGGTCTTTAATAAGACACATTTTACAGTTCAAAATTTTATATACTACAATGTAATGTTGAACATTTTTTCGGAATCTTCCGAACATATCTGGAATATATGTAAAAAACAAGTAAGGAAAGTCTAAAGTCGGGCGGGGCCGACTATATTATACCCTGCACCACTTTGTAGATCTAAATTTTCGATACCATATCACATCCGTCAAATGTGTTGGGGCTATATGTAAAGGTTTGTCCCAAATACATACATTTCAATTTCACTCGATCTGGACAGAATTTGATAGACTTCTACAAAATCTATAGACTCAAAATTTAAGTCGGCTAATGCACTAAGGTGGAACACAATGTTAGTAAAAAATATGGGAAACATTTAAATCTGAAGCAATTTTAAGGAAACTTCGAAAAAGTTTATTTATGATTTATCGCCCGATATTTATGTATTAGAAGTTTAGGAAAATTAGAGTCATTTTTACAACTTTTCGACTAAGCAGTGGCGATTTTACAAGGAAATTGTTGGTATTTTGACCATTTTTGTCGAAATCAGAAAAACATATATATGGGAGCTCTATCTAAATCTGAACCGATTTCAACTAAATTTAGCACGCATAGCTACAATGCTAATTCTACTCCCTATGCAAAATTTCAACCAAATTGGGGTAAAACTCTGGCTTCTGGGAAAGTATTAGTCCATATCGGGCGAAAGATATATATGGGAGCTATATCTAAATCTGAACCGATTTGTTCCAAAATCAATAGGGATCTATTCTGAGCCAAAACACATACTTGTGCCATATTTGAAGTCGATTGGACTAAAACTGCGATCTAGACTTTGATTACAAAAATGTGTTCACGGACAGACGGACAGACGGACATGGCTATATCGACTCAGGAGCCCACCCTGAGCATTTTTGCCAAAGACACCATGTGTCTATCTCGTCTCCTTCTGGGTGTTGCAAACATATGCACTAACTTATAATACCCTGTTCCACAGTGTGGAGAAGGGTATAAAAAAACAAAAAAAAACAAAAAAAAACTTTGGTCGAAGCAGGGATCGAACCCACGACCCTTGGCATGCAAGTCGGACGTAGCAACCACTGCACCACGGCGCCAAACTAAATGTTTGTTTCTGTTAAATAAACTTTGTTTTTTCGATTCGTGGGCGCCGCAAGCTACGCTATATAAATATAACTTATATGGATATTTATCTATTGATGACCATAACAGGTACATAGCTCAGTGGTTAGTGTGTTGGCTTACAAAGTGCATGGTCCGCGTTTCGATTCTCCGTCCAGGCGAAAGGTAAAAAAAAATTTTAAAAATTTATAAAATCGTATAATATCTTCTACGTTGTTGGTATTACAGGAAAAGGTGTTAAGAACTAAAAACATCGTGGATGTGAGCAAGATGTGAGGGAAAATGCAATTATCAAGAAAACAATGTTTTTTTTTTTTTGAGTTTGTCCTTATGAAATTGTTTTTACATCCTGGAAAAGTATAAACGTTTATCACAAAAAGTATATACTTTCTCCCAAATACACTTCCTTACAGCGAAAAGCAAATGAGAAACGAACTTTGTTTGTCTAAAATTTCGTTTGGGAGGAAAGAATTATTTTTTTGCGTGTACTGACATTTGTTTGTACGTTAATAGCTTTATTAATATACCGCTTTAATAATATACCCTTTTAATTTTATTAATCCTAGATTTAAAGCCAGATTGGTCGTTAGAAAACTTCATTATGTTAAAGACGTCCAATCTTTGACCTCGAATCAAAACCAAAGTCCATAAGGGAAGGTCAATATCTTACCTAATAAACTCTTTTTAAGTGTATAAACTGACTCACAGATATGACTTACAGAGGCACTTGGAGGAGCAAATTTCTTCAGAACCGGTTGAAACTCGGCACGTAGTGTTAGTCTTCGGTATCTAACAACCATGCCAACATTGGGCCATATCGGTCTATAATTATATATAGCCCCCTAATAAACCGATTCGATTTTCCGCGCTTCCCGCATGGGCACGTTTCAACCGATCCGCTTAAAATAAGAACTTCTAATTACCGTGCGGAAATTGGTTCATATAGGTTCATAATTTATATAGGGTTCTCTATATAAACTGTTCAAGAACTTAATAGGCATTTAATCTGTCTCCATATGGACTAAGAAAAGATTCGTTAGAATTAACCAAAACTTATTATTAATTTTTTTTTAATATGTAAATTTATATTAAATGTAAATCTAAATTCTTTAAAACTGACATAATAATGTATATTGGGTGCAAGGTACAAATATTGTGTACAGTACACATAAAAAATATATGCCAAACTAAATATTATTGAATTTAAAAATATGTATTTTTTATCATAACGGCTCTTACTACTCACATTTCAAATCTTTAATAAAAATTGTCAACAAGTGTCACACTACATGATACGTTGACACATTGACACTGATTTCGACTCACGTAACAAACAAAACTTAAAGCCTTATCTATGAAATTTCTTACCATTTTTAACTTTCTCAGCATGAAAAACAAAACAACTAACGGACATGCCCACTATTCAATTGGCTTCTCTATTTATCCCACAGTAATTGTAAGCAATTTTCTCTCTCTCTCTCTCTATCACTGGTTGACTTTCCTTTCGTATTACTGCAAATCCTGTGTTCAGCAACCAAACGCACAAGTATACGGTATTATCGATAATATTTCAACCTAAGAGTGTGCCTTGTTCTCGTAGTCCTGTTTTTATAAGAGAAAGCGTATTTCTAAGAGAATAGAAAACTGCTATAGCACATGCTACTTCCCACTACTAATCAATGAAACACAAATCACATGGTGAACTGAGGTAGTAGCTGTGTAGTAAGGAGGTCAGCCGCATGTTTTCATGTCGATAGTTTATTATGACAATTCTTTATGACCTGTATAAAAAAATCTACACGATAATGCTTGATGCAAGTGTAAAGAAGAGCCTGATTTTGATGAATATTATGGAGAGTTGTATGAATGAAATATATGTAGGCAAAAAGAAAAAACTAAGGATGTTGATGTCGTTATTTTGCACACCATAAATGTTCTGGGGAATTAAAGTATCATCTCATGATGAGAAAGAGAAGGATAACGTAAACATCAACTATAAACAATATAACCTTATAACAATTAAATTACTTAGTGCTAATAGATAGTTTTTGTTGTTTCTTCCTTATTTTATGTAAGCTGATATTCCATTAGACAAAAAATGTTTTATGAAAAAAATTGGAAAAACGAGTATGTAAAGTCTAAAGTCGGTCGTGGCCGACTATATTATACCCTTCACCACTATGTAGACAAAGATTTGTGTTACCATCTCAACTACTTCAAATTTGCTGGGGGCTCTATAAAGATTTGCGTTTCCAGATACAAATACTTTTAATGGAGACAATTTTTTGTACTTCTACAAAATCTCTATAATTAAAATTTAAATCGGATAACGCCTTGGGATGAAACACAATGTTAGTAAAAAAATATGGGACATATGAAGCGAGAGAAATTTTAATGCAATTGTACAAAAGAGCTTTTATGATTTATCAGGCGATACATATGTATTCGAGATATAGGGCAATTTGAGTAATATTTACAATTTTGGCAACTCATCAGTGGCGATTTTACAAGGATATTGGTTAGATCTCGCCAAGATATGTGGTCAAGTGTGGGTTGTGATATATTATTTGGTCAAGTCGGGGGACTAGGAACCTTATTATACCCTCCATCATAGGATGGGGTTATATTAACTTTGTCATTCCGTTTGTAACACATCGAAATATTGCTCTAAGACCCCATAAAGTATATATATTCTGGGTCGTGGTGAAATTCTAAATCGATCTAAGCATGTCCGTCCGTCCGTCCGTCTGTTGAAATCACGCTAACTTCCGAACGAAACAAGCTATCGACTTGAAACTTGGCACAAGTAGTTGTTATCGATGTAGGTCGGATGGTATTGAAAATGGGCCATATCGGTCCACTTTTACGTATAGCCCCCATATAAAGGGACCCTCAGATTTGGCTTGTGGAGCCTCTAACAGAAGCATATTTCATTCGATCCGGCTGAAATGGTGTTGGTATATGGTCTCTAACAATCATGCAAAAATTGGTCCACATCGGTTCATAATTATATATAGCCCCCATATAAACCGATCCCCAGATTTGGCTTGCGGAGCCTCTAACAATCATGCAAAAATTGGTCCACATCGGTTCATAATTATATATAGCCCCCATATAAACCGATCCCCAGATTTGGCTTGCGAAGTCTCCAAGAGAAGCAAATTTCATCCAAGCCGGTTGTAATTTGGAACATGGTGTTATTATATGATCTTTAACAACCGTGCCAGAATTGGTCCATATTGGTCCTTAATTATATATAGCCCCCATATAAAACGTTCTCCAGATTTGACCTCTGGAGCCTCTTGGAGGAGCAAAATTCACGTGGTGTTAGTATATGGTTGCTAACAACCATACCAAAATTGGTCCAATCACACAAAAATTGTCCATATCGGTTCATAATCATGGTTGCCACTAGAGCCAAAAATAATCTACCAAAATTTTATTTCTATAGAAAATTTTGTAAAAATTTTATTTCTAGAGAAAATTTTGTTAAAATTTTATTCAGTTCATAATAAAATTTTCATCATTGTCAAAATTTTATTTCTATAGAAAATTTTGTCAAAATTGTATTTCTATAGAAAATTTTGTTCAAATTTTATTCGGTTTATAATCATGTTTGCCACTCGAGCCACAAATAATCTACCAAGATTTTAATTCTATAGAAAGTTTATTTCTATAGAAAATTTTGTGAAAATTTCATTTCTATAGAAAATTTTGATAAAATTTTATTTCTGTAGAAAATTTTGTCAAAATTGTATGTCTACTTTGTCAAACTGAATTATATACGTATTGGATCGATCTTTTTTGATTTAATATATACCACGTATGGACTGACATACAATTTAGAAGATGGTGTTAGGAGGTTGTAAGATACCTTGCCATCGGCAAGCGTTACCGCAACTTAAGTAATTCGATTGTGGATGGCAGTGTTTAGAAGAAGTTTCTACGCAATCCATGATGGAGGGCACATAAGCTTCGGCCTGGCCGAACTTACGGCCGTATATACTTGTTTAAAACTCAACCGTTCTGTGGAAATTCTGGCATTACAGTCTATAGGATATGACTAAGATATGGGGAAATCATCACAGAATTTTGTGTAAAGTCTGGGAATTTTGGCCATATTTGTACACTGTTAGAAAAATATGTTTTTCATATGTTCCGATATAAACAAAATGTGTTTCGGGCACAATTTTAAAACACAATATATTTAAGAACAAATATGTAATGTTCCAAAACTAACACTAAATATTTGGGACATCGATGTTAATATGTTAGAATATATTATGTTTGGGGCATGAATGTTTCATAAAAATCATATGTGTGAATGCAAACATATATAAATTTACATATATATCTAAATCTGATCTAAATCTGAACCGATTTGGCTATTTTTTTGTTGCAAGTTTTTTTCGAGACTTATAAAATATTCGGATGTACGGAATTTAAAGAACATCGGTTGATAAACACGCCAATTATGACCAGATCGGGGATAAATATATATGACAGCTATATCTAAATCTGAACCGATTTTTTCCAAAATCAATAGCGATGTTCCTTGTTCCACAAAACGTCCCTATGCCAAATTTGAACAGACAGACGGACACCGCTAAATCGACTCAGAATTTAATTCTAAGACGATCGGTATACTAAACGATGGGTCTTAGACTTTTCCTTCTTGGCGTTACATACAAATGCACAAACTTATTATACCCTGTACCACAGTAGTGGTGAAGGGTATAAAAATATGGGACATATGAAGCGAGAGAAATTTTAATGAACCAATTTGGCTGATATTTTGCAAGTTTTTCGAGACTCATAAAATATTTGGATGTACTGAATTTGAAGAACATCGGTTGATAAACACGCCAATTATGACCAGATCGGGGATAAATATATATGGCAGCTATATCTAAATCTGAACCGATGTTTTCCAAAATCAATAGCCAAATTGGAGGACGATCGAACTTAAACTGCGACCTGTACTTAACACGTTCCTTTGATATCTTTAAGGCCTCTGCTATGTCGATCAACTTCATTTTACGGTCATTCCAAATCATTTTGTGGATTTTTTTTATACCCTCCATCATAGGATGGGGGTATATTAACTTTGTCATTCCGTTTGTAACACATCGAAATATTGCTCTAAGACCCCATAAAGTATATATATTCTGGGTCGTGGTGAAATTCTGAGTCGATCTAAGCATGTCCGTCCGTCCTTCCGTCCGTCTGTTGAAATCACGCTAACTTCCGAACGAAACAAGCTATCGACTTGAAACTTGGCACAAGTAGTTGTTATCGATGTTGGTCGGATGGTATTGAAAATGGGCCATATCGGTCCACTTTCACGTATAGCCCCCATATAAAGGGACCCTCAGATTTGGCTTGTGGAGCCTCTAACAGAAGCATATTTCATCCGATGCGGCTGAAATTTGGTATATGGTGTTGGTATATGGTTTCTAACAACCATGCAAAAATTGGTCCACATCGGTTCATAATTATATATAGCCCCCATATAAACCGATCCCCAGATTTGGCTTGTGGAGCCTCTAAGAGAAGCATATTTCATCCGATCCGGCTGAAATTTGGTACATGGTGTTGCTATATCGTCTCTAACAATCATGCAAAAATTGGTCCACATCGGTCCATAATTATATATAGCCCCCATATAAACCGATCCCCAGATTTGGCTTGCGGAGCCTCAAAGAGAAGCAAAGTTCATCCGATTCGGCTGACATTTGGTACATGATGTTGGTATATGGTCTCTAACAACCATGCAAAAATTGGTCCACATCGGTCCATAATTATATATAGACCCCATATAAACCGATCTCCAGATTTGGCTTGCGAAGCCTCAAAGAGGAGCAAATTGCATCCGATCCGGCTGAAATTTGGTACATGGTATTGGTATATGGTCTCTAACAAACGTGCAAAAATTGGTCCACATCGGTCCATAATTATATATGGCGCCCATATAAACCGATCCCCAGATTTGGCTTGCGAAGTCTCCAAGAGAAGCAAATTTCATCCAATCCGGTTGTAATTTGGAACATGGTGTTAGTATATGATCTTTAACAACCGTGCCAGAATTGGTCCATATCGGTCCATAATTATATATAGCCCCCATATAAAACATTCTCCAGATTTGACCTCCGGAGCCTCTTGGAGGAGCACAATTCATCGGATCCGGTTCAAATTAGGCACGTGGTGTTAGTATATGGTCGCTACACACAAAAAAATTTCACCAAAAATTTTCCAATTAAAATTTTAATTGAGTTTTAAAAAGTATTCAATTAAACATTTAATTGATTCAACAAATTTTTTAATTGAAACAAAAATCAATCACAAAAATAATAGTATCAATTAATATTTTAATTGGATCAATTAACTTTTTAATTGACTTTCAATTAATTTTTTAATTGATACTATCATTTCTGTGATTGAAGACATTTCAATTAAAAATTAATTGGATAAATTAATTTCGTGATTGAATCAGAAAAAAAATTTTTTGTGTGTAACAACCATACCAAAATTGGTCCAATCACACAAAAATTGGTCCATATCGGTTCATAATCATAGTTGCCACTAGAGCCAAAAATAATCTACCAAAATTTTATTTCTATAGAAAATTTTGTCAAAATGTTATTTCTATAGAAAATTTTGTAAACATTTTATTTCTAGAGAAAATTTTGTTAAAATTTTATTCAGTTCATAATAAAATTTTCATCATTTTCAAAATTTTATTTCTATAGAAAATTTTGTCAAAATTGTATTTCTATAGAAAATTTTGTTCAAATTTTATTCGGTTCATAATCATGTTTGCCACTCTAGCCACAAATAATCTACCAAGATTTTATTTCTATAGAAAGTTTATTTCTATAGAAAATTTTGTGAAAATTTTATTTCTATAGAAAATTTTGTTAAAATTTTATTTCTGTAGAAAATTTTGTCAAAATTTTATTTCTAGAAAAAATTTTGTTAAAATTTTATTTCTGTAGAAATTTTTCGCAAAATTTTCTTTCCATAGAAAATTTTGTCAAAATTTTTATTTCTATAGAACATTTTGTGAAAATTTTATTTCTATAGAAAATTTTGTTAAAATTTTATTTCTGTAGAAAATTTTGTCAAAATTTTATGTCTACTTTGTCAAACTGAATTATATACGTATTGGATCGATCGTTTTTGATTTAATATATACCACGTATGGACTTACATACAATTTAGAAGATGGTGTTAGGGGGTTTTAGGATCGGCAAGCGTTACCTCAACTTAAGTAATTCGATTGTGGATGGCAGTGTTTAGATGAAGTTTCTACGCAATCCATGATAGAGGGTACATAAGCTTCGGCCTGGCCGAACTTACGGCCGTATATACTTGTTTATGTTGTCGTCGGTAACCACCTCTTTTGGGCGTCCACTGCGTTCACCGTCCTCCGTGCTCATTTTACCACACTTGAATTTTGCATACCAATCAATTATTGTTTATTTTCCTGGGGCAGAGTCCGGAAACTCATTATCAAGCCAAGTTTTTGCTTCCACCGTATTTTTTCCCTTCAGAAAACAGTATTTTGTCAAAACCCGAAATTCCTTTTTTTCAATTTTTTTTTTCACAATAATAAAGTTGCTTCACAAAAGACGCTCTATCTCACAAACTAATTGACTTACAGACGTCAAATTTTGACACGAATCATTTGAAGGTTGGTACTATATAAAAATAATATGCATTTAATACTAGCGACGCCATCTATGTCTCAGACCGGGGACTTATCAGCCAACCGTTAAAGAGGCATATTGTGCCTTTTTATCTAACATAAACTCCTTATGGACTAACATACAATTTAGAAGACAATGTTAAGAAGGTTCAATATATACTTTGCCATCGGTAACTCTTACCACAACCTAAGTAATTCAATTGTGGGTGACAGTCTTTGTTAGAACTTTCTATGCAATCCGTAGTGGATGGTACGTAAGATTCGGCCTGACCGAACTTGCAGACGTGTATATTTGTTTTATTCACAAAACAATATTTGCAAAAAGCTTGTGGACAGTTATTTCAAAGGCAACAAGAGGAAGATGTTTTCATCGCATGGTTACTAGTGATGAAAACTGGATCCACTACAACAATCCCAAACAAAAATTACAGAGGTGACTTTTCTTATGTATTTTGATCTGCTGAATTCGAAAAGAAAATTATGGAACAGTTTTTGAGATATCCCGTTATTTTTAGCTTTTCGCTCTTTTTTCACTAAATAAATTATCGATCGAGTAAGAAATGTCCGATTAAAATTTTTTGAACTCAGCAGATCAAAATACATAAGAAAAGTCACATCTCATCAAATGTACATGAAAAAAAATATTTTGTAAACTAGTGTAATTATATATATGGCCGTAATCTTATGACAGACGGACGGACTGATTTCACTGGATCGACCCATAATATGCATTTTTTATGGGGTCTAAGACTAATATTTCGATGTGTTACAAACGGAATAGCAAAGTTTACCCCCCATTCCATGGTGGGGAGTGTTCAATGTTTATCTTAATAACAAGTGATTTCGTTTTAATAGCCGAGTTCAAACGGTGTCTCACATTACGGTGAAACCACTTATTGAATCTTTAAAATACTAAGAAATGTAAACAAGATGTGTGAGATGGGATAATTCACCACTGAAAAACATTTTGGTTTTTGCTCGAAATTGAGATTCAACAGATTAAGGTATGTAAAAATGAGTCCGATGGTAGCAACAAACGTGATTTCAACCATCTTTAAATACCTTAATCGAATACCATATTTAATGACCAATTAGTTATGCCTTAATTCGGGTATAGTTACTATTGTAACCGAGAACTTTGCATGAAATAAAAGACTAACAACCATTGAACTCAAATGTGCAACAATATTAAGCTTCTAAGCACAGAGTCATCGCTTGAATTAAGCAGCTTTGCATTATGCATGATTGCGGTTATGCAAGGAGCTATGGAATCTTTCGAAACATCCACTCATTGGCCATGACGAAGCATAATTTGTAGAAGTAAAGCAAATTAACGTAAGCACACAGTTCCTAAACCCCCCAGTGCCAAATTTATTGAAGTAGGAAAATACGGAGTTTAGGTTGCGATTTGAATGCATTTTTGGAATATATTGAAGTCATTCCTCCTATCGGGTATTTCAAAAGCACTTGTGCATATTTTCTCCATTACAGAAACAGTGTTTCCTCCGACCCACTCCAGCACGTTTATGTTTGCTATGCAAAAGTTGTTAACGTTGTGAAAAAAATGCAGTTGATTCTAAAGAAAATCCAATCAACCTCAATGTCAAAATGCCAAAGAAATAAATGCTGAGGAATTCTTGATAAATGTTTTAATTCTGGAATATTGAACAAAAAGAATATCGACAATTAAGGATGTTTGCATAACCTGCTGTTATTTACTTCATTATTTCGAATCCATGGTCGTTTTGGTCATCCTAGCGTCAATAAATTTCCACAGAAATCGAATTAAATGGAGAAAGGTTGTGTATATTTTTCGAGCGTTTGATTAACAATTTGTATAGTTATCAAAAACAGAACCAACAAAGAACCAAATTTTTACAGGAAAAAATTCAATCAGCATTTACAACACCCAACCATTTTGTGCACTTTCAATTTTTTAAGATCGCCAACAGTCACTGCTTGCAATAGTCCACAAAATTTTAACGCTTTATTATAAAGCGTGATATTTTTGAGAACTATACACCCAGAGAAGGAATATGATCACATCTTAAACCAAATCGATATTTTTGATAGGTAAAGATGTAACATTTTTGTCTCAACCATGTTATTTTGTCGAACATTTTGTATCTGATTTGGACAATATTTTTATGTTTGGCAATAAAGCAATATTGTAGCCGCAAAAAAATAATGGGACAATGGGACTAAAATAAATATGTTGTGCGTGAGAAATAAAATCGGTTCGTGAATGTGCGCGAATAAAATTTCTGCTAAATAACGCTCACGAAAAAGTCAAGATTTAATTCATACCCGTTTGTTAAACGAAATTTTTGAAATTTGTTACCTTTGCTGATTTCCGTTTGGAAAATGTCGTGAATCTCGTGAATTTGTCGTGAATCGTGCGTAAAAGGCAGATTAAATACCTACACGAAAAAAGTTTAAAGTTTTTTTTTTTTAAATTTCTTCGAAAATTTCAATTTTTATTTTTGAAATAAAAAACCAATTTTTGATCCACAGTCTACTTCATTTAAATCAAAAAATGTTCTTTTCTGACCTTAAGTCTTTAATAAGACACATTTTGAAGTTTCATAGTAAAAAGCAGGGATCGAACGCACGACCCTATGTATGCGAGGTTGGCATGCTAACCATTGATCCACGGTGGCCAACTAAATGAATGTTTTTGTCAAATAAAGTATTTTCTACTTCGATTCGTGGGCTCCGAAAACTATGCTTTATAAATATAACTACTTGACTTACTTGACCAAACAAACTTCCTTATAGCGAAAAGCAAATTACAAACGATATTTGTTTGTGTAGAATTTCGTTTGGGAGGAAAGAATTATTTTTTGCGTGTATTTAATTCAGTTCTTGACCGGTATATAATGCGCGGAAATTAGAGAGCCCTAAGTGAAATATAAAGATCTGTTTTATATGGGGGTTGTGTATAATTTTGAACCCATATGGATCAATTTTTGGGTGGTTGGTATCAAATTTTAGCAGGATCAGATGAAATTTGCTTATCCATGAGGCTCAAGAAGAAACATCTGAGGGTCGGTTTATATGAGGTGATGTACCTAAAAGTGGTCCATTTGCAATAACAACTAATTGTGCCAAGTTTTCAGTCGATAGTTTATCTCGTTCGGACGGACGGCTAGATCGTCTCAGAAATTCACCACGACCCAGGATACATACACTTTACGGGGCATGAGAGCAATATTTCGATGTTTTAGAAACGGAATGACAAAGTTAATATATCCCCATCTTGAGGCGGAGGGTATAAAAATGCACATTAAATTCAGAAAAATGAAATCTTTATTGATATCGATAGTACGGTCCATATAATTTAAAGTTTTTAGATGATTATGCGCCTCAAATGGTCCATCTGCTTAGACTAATTTTGGCGTACTATTTCAATGCGTCACGATCTATTAAAGCGGGCTTGTCTCTATAGACAAGAACTTTAAAATAGCTCCAAAAATACTAGTCTAAAGGCGTTATATCGGACGATCTATGTTAGGCGGTCAATTGACCGGTCCCGAACATGCAATAAAATGTTTACCGAACTCGCCTCTCAACAATTCCATTGTACGCCGCCTTATTAAAACCACATGACATATAAATCTAGCTCTATAATTTTGGGCAAAAAAAGTTGGATACCATCCCATTCTAGCGCTCACCATTCACAGTTACGTAATGATTTGCATCCCCTTTGAAGAAAAGTGATGCAACTAGCCCATAACTATGAAACCTGTCACACGTTTTTAAACCAGTGTTTCCAATAAGATAATAGCTAAAAATCACCTTTTGTTACACTGAAAAAAAGTATGCCGGTTCCAAAGATTTTGTCTTTAATTTAATTATTTTGGTATTGATTTCGAGCCAAAGAAGCGGAGACTACAAGTATGGATACTTTTAAGACACAATTCTCTTTTAAATTTGGGTTTTGTGTATTTGCTTCTAGGAAGCAAATTTTAATTTTTCGCTTTTTCATCTTTTTTTCTTCATATGCTATAAAAATCCTTTAAAAACGAGTTGAAGACAAATTTATTTTACAAATTAGGACTTGACTTCCAGTAGAAATTATGCAATGTTTCAAGTAAAAATGTCTTTAAAATAATGTGTTGAAAACCATGTCCTATTTTTGAAAGATTTTTTGCTTTGTAGTCAAGACAACAAATTTAAAGACAATTTGATTTAATTTAAAGAATTTTTCTGAATTATTAAAGTCAAGTTGATCTTAACACAAATATTTTTTCTTTCATGTTATGATACCCATTTTTAAGTGAAATCACTTAATTATAAGGACAATATGACTTCATTGAAAAGTTTATCGACTTTTGGGCAAGGAAAAAACGTTATATTAGAGAAATGCGTTTTCTATGCTAAGCAAAATTTGCATTCGCTAAGCAAAATTTGCATTTAAAGACATGGAATCTTTGACCTCACAACAATATTTTTTTCAGTGTAGGAATAAATCATGCAACGCTTTTCAAATATTTGCTTTATAATAAACAATTTCGATGCTTAGAAAATAAATCTCTTCTTTCGGTGAATATAAACCGACTTCTTGAGACTCGTGGAGAAAAGATTTCATACCATATCTGGTTAAAATTTGTGGGTTTATAATTATTAATAGACTACTCTACACAAACCGATCAAGGACCAACGTGTCTTGTATAGGCATTTAATCTGCCTCTTTACACCCAACACTATAGAATGGTGATGGAGGTAATAATAAATTTGTCATTCAGTTTGTAACACATCGAAATATGTTATCTATTTCCGGACTATCTACAGAAAGTTCATATTTTCTTGACGATGTCCGCCTGTCTGTTGTTATTACGCCTTCAATAATTAACCTAACATATCGTGCTGAAATTTTGCACACATTCGTCTTTTGACAGATTTGCTCGAAATACAAATGCCAGATGTATTTTAGGCCCCCAAACAAATGTGACGAATATTGTGTATACCGGTAAATGGTTTTGTATAGCCCCCATATAGACGGATCTCCGATAATACATCTTGAGCTTCTGGACACCGCAATTTTTATTTGATTAGCCTGAAATTGGAAATCTAGAGGTATTTTGGATTCACAAACAAGTGTGCCGAAAATGGTGTGTATCGGTAAACGTATCCCGATCTTCTGATTTTACTTCTGGTTTTTTGGAAACTGCAAGTTTTATCCGATTTGCCTGAAATTGGAAATCTAGGTGTATTTTGCGTTCACACGTACGTATCGTTCCATGTTTCAATATAGACGACATTTAGCCCGATCTCCTGATTTTACTTCTTGGGGTTTTGGACACCGAAATTTTTATCCCATTTGCACGAAATTGGAAATATACACAGAAAAAAATTTCACGAAAATTTTTCCAATTAAAGTCTTAATTGAGTTTTAAAAAATATTCAATTAAAAATTTAATTGATTCAACAAATTTTTTAATTGCAACAAAAATCAATCACAAAGATTAAAAATTTAATTGATTCAACAAATTTTTTAATTGCAACAAAAATCAATCACAAAGATTAATAGTATCAATTAATTTTTTAATTGGATCAATTAATTTTTTAATTGGATCAATTATTTTTTTAATTGACCTTCAATTAATTTTGTAATTGATACTGTCATTTCTGTGAATGAAGACATTTCAATTAAAAAATTAATTGGATCAAATATTTTCGTGATTGAAACAGAAAAAAAAACATTTTTTGTGTGTATGTGTATTTTGCATCCACACGTACATGTGCCGATGATGGTGTATATCGGTCCATATATCGACCCTTCCAAACATCCCAATTTTTATCCGATATACCTGAAATTCAAAATATAGAGATATTTTATGTCCGTAAATAGGTGTGGCGAATATGGTGTGAATCGGGTCATGTTTTGGTATAGTCCACATATAAACTCTAACAACAATATTTATTTTCTGTGTGTGTGTGTGGTCATATAATTTCAATTTTTATTCTGTGCTGAATTTTGTAAGCAGCAACAATCTTTCAATTTAACGGTCTTATACTGGAAAGTGAAATATATCATTTTTTTGTTTCTCTTATTATTTCACTTGGCATATTTAACGTTTATTGTGGTATATAAGAATAACCTACATCATCATTCCATTGTTGATGGTACGTAGAAAACCTTCAGGTCTGGGCTATATGTGTTTTTTTTTACAATCGATCAACCATATGTGTTCTAATGTAGGTGTGCAGAAGGATATGTCCACTGTATATTCAACTAAATGCCAGCAAACATAGAATAGATTGCTTTCAGAATGGTGTTTGGCTTGTATTTTAATTTCCTGTCATAAATTTCATCTTTGCAACTCCTATCACAATCATCATCACCCACATTTCACATTGTGTTTTCCTTTGACGGTAATGGTGGCTATGTGCTTGTGAATGTTTTTCTATTCCCATATTTGCTTTGTAGATGTTTTTTTTTCTCTCTCACTGTGGCCAATGTAAATATCTGCGAATCATTGTGAATGTAATATGGGAGCTTAGACACTAATGCCTTAGGGATAACACGAAATCGTTTCAAACTTTAACCTAAGGGCTGGTGTTGAATAGGATGAAATTTTGCAAATGAATGCTTAGTCATCGTCCCTGCATTTGGATAATAGTTTCTTCATATGTGCCATGGTAAAACATGAACATTATTTGTATGGAATACCCCATAGAAAAGGGGAGGTGTACACTTTGCACAACGGATTTCGGTCGTTCTTCTTTGTTTTCGCAAACAAGTGGGAAATATCACTGCATACCGATAGATAGATATTCAGGTGTGATTTCATATGGCCATCAGGCAAAGACAAATACATTTATGAATTTACATGCGATAACAGAAGTAATGCTCAGGAGATGCATAGAAAAGGTGGAGTGTTTTGTTATGGCATAAAACCACAATTGTTATATTGGAATTGTTCTCTACATACAGTAGCGGGCAGAATATACACGGATTCAACAGTGTGGTTTAATAAACCGTACAAACGGTTTATAAAACCACATAGTGGCTAGGGAGGGTATTGATCTGCAAATCTGCAAAAAAAAAAGTATTCCTAGCAGAAGTATTGAATTTGGACTCCATAAAATATATATCGACCGACTCAGAATCACCTCCTGATCTAGCCCTTGGTGTCCGTCTGTCCATGTATTTTGCTAGTAATTGTTAACCGATTTTGATGAAATTTGTGTTTTTTTTTTGCACAAGGACAAAGGCTTTTGTAAAGGTTAGGTGGCAGCCCGGTGAGGCTCACTTAGACTAATCAGTCCATTGTAATACCACATTGCTGAACTTCTCTCTTATCACTGAGTGCTACCCGATTCCATGTTAAGTTCAATGACAAGGGTCCTCCTTTTTATAGCCGAGTCCGAACGGCGTTCCACATTGCAGTGAAACCACTTAACAGGTTGGGTGATATGTCAAGAAAAACACATATTTTGTCAAAATTCGTTTTTATTATTCAACATAGTTCCCTTCAAGAGCGATACAACGATTATAACGACCTTCCAATTTTTTGATACCATTTTGGTAGTACTCCTTCGGTTTTGCCTCAAAATAGGTCTCAGTTTCGGCGATCACCTTTTCATTGCAGCCAAAATTTTCCCCTGCGAGCATCCTTTTGAGGTCTGAGAACAAGAAAAAGTCGCTGGGGCCAGATCTGGAGAATACGGTGGGTGGGGAAGCAATTCGAAGCCCACTTCGTGAATTTTTGCCATCGTTCTCAATGGCTTATGGCACGGTGCGTTGTTTTGGTGGAACAACACTTTTTTCTTCTTAATATGGGGCCGTTTTGCCGCGATTTCGACCTTCAAACGCTCCAATAACGCCATATAATAGTCACTGTTGATGGTTTTTCCCTTCTTAAGATAATCAATAAACATTATTCCATGCGCATCCCAAAAAACCGAGGCCATTAATTTGCCAGCAGACTTTTGAGTCTTTAAACGCTTCGGAGGCGGTTCACCGGTCGCTGTTCACTCAGCCGACTGTCGATTGGACTCAGGAGTATAGTGATGGAGCCATGCTTCATCCATTGTCACATATCGACGGAAAAACTCGGGTATATTACGAGTTAACAGCTGCAAACACCGCTCAGAATCATCAACACGTTGTTGTTTTTGGTCAAATGTGAGCTCGCGCGGCACCCATTTTGCACACGTTCCTTTGATATCTTTAAGGCCTCTGCTATCTCGATCAACTTCATTTTACGGTCATTCAAAATCAGTTTGTGGATTTTTTTTTATGTTTTCGTCGCTAACCACCTCATTCGGGCGTCCACTGCGTTCACCGTCCTCCGTGCTCATTTCACCACGCTTGAATTTCCCTGGGGCAGAGTCCGGAAACTCATTATCAAGCCAAGTTTTTGCTTCCACCGTATTTTTTCCCTTCAGAAAACCGTATTTTATCAAAACACGAAATTCCTTTTTTCCCTTTTTTTCACAATAACAAAAGTTGCTTAACAAAAGACGCTCTATCTCACAAACTAATTGACTTACAGAAGTCAAATTTTGACACGAATCATTTGAAGGTTGGTACTATATAAAAATAATATGCATTTAATAATAGTGACGCCATCTATGTGTCAGACCGGGGACTTATCAGCCAACCTGTTAGAGAAGTTTTGAAACCCTCAGAAATGTCACTTGCATTACTGAGGTGGGATAATCCACCGCTGAAAAATTTTTGGTGTTCGGTCGAAGCAGGAATCGAACTCACGACCTTGTGTATGCAAAGCTGGCATGCTAATCATTGCACCACGGTGGCTCCCAAGTCTTTTATAAAACATCGGATCAACATTAGATATAGCCACCACTATATACCTATATGTATCGCCCAACATTCAACAAATGTGGTCATATTGCACTTTTTTGTTAACCGATCGTTTTTAAATTTGACACAGAGTAATCTCTTTCTGTATTCTCTAAACCTGCAAAAAGTCATCGAAACCTATATAGCTCACATATAAATGTAACACCCAATTTTCCCAAATTAGGCAATAATACCGATTTTACTCAAAGTTGGAACTTCTATAATATTAACTAAACTTGAATACAAATCATAGAAATCTCTTCAGATTTAGATATAGCTCCCATATACACCCATGATCATAATAAAAGGTACACCAATTAGAAAATATGTAAATCATTTTTATATCCTCCACCATAGGATGGGGAGTATAATAACTTTGTCATTCCGTTTGTAACACATCGAAATATTGGTCTAAGGCCCCATATTCTGATTCGTGGTGAAATTCTGAGTCGATCTAGCGATATCCATCCACGGAAATCACGCTATTTTCCAAACGAAACAAGCTATCGTCTTGAAACTTCGCACAAGTAGATGTTATCGATGTAGGTTGGACAGTATTTCAAATGGGCTATATCGGTCCATTTTTACGCATAACCCCAATATTAACGGACCCCCATATAAACCGATCCCCAGATTTTGTTTACGGACCCTCTTGAAGGAGCAAATTTCATCCGATATGGTTGAAATTTGGTAAGTGCTGTTAGTATATGGTCCCTAATATTTATGCAAAAATTGGTCAATATCGACCATAATTATATATAGCCCCCATATAAGCCGATTTGACCACCCGAGCATTTTGAAGGAGCAATTTTCATCCGATTCAATTTAAATTTAATAAAAAGAAGGTCCCTTGTCATTGAGCTTAAAATGGAATCGGGTAGCACTCAGCGATACGAGAGAATAAGAGTCTAAGTGAGCCTGATACTTCGGGCTGCTACCTAACCTAACCTAGATTAGGTTATTTCATTGTGATACCATCATAGGGGTGAACCTCACTCTTATCACTGAGTGCTGTCCGATTCTATGTTTAGCTCAATGACAAGGGACCTCCTTTTAATAAGCACTATACATTGCGGTGAAATTTATGAGAAGCTTTCAAATGTCACCAGCATTACTGAGAGGGGATAAACCCCTTCTGAAAAATATTTTCGGTGTTTGGTCGAGACGGGGATTGAACCCGTGGCCATTTGTATGCAAAGTGACCATTGCAACAACAGTAGCTCCCCTCACATATAGTTTGGCCAAATTTGGCCACAAAATATCATCCAAATTGCTTCATATTTATAAATAGCTCCCGTATATAGCAATCGCCCGATTTTTCCAAAATTCCCACATTTCGCCATAATAGACTTATTTATTAACCAATGTTACTCAGATTTAAAAATCAAATATCATAACCGATCTTATACTCTACACTAATTCGGCGAATTTCTGTTTTTATACCCTAAATCACATAGTGGTCAGGGTATAATAAGTTTGATTTAATAATGGACTTAATTTAATTCTGTAGCTGTAAAATCAAGTATCGCTCCTTCCCGCTCCATATCTGGGTAGTTTTCTTGCCAAGCTTATACATGGTTGCCGAAATCAGATACATAATGTTAGAGAAAATGATAAAGTTGTGACAAACATTTTATATGTTTAGCGTCCAAGAATAAAACATTGCTCTTGAAACATGTTAAAGGTGATCATATACCTTCTCTAGATGTTTGGTTAGTACGGAAGTTTGCGAGATTGGTATCTAGCATTTTCTTTTCAGTATCTTAATAGTATAAATTCCTTTAATATTCCTGTCCAATAAGCTGAAATGAATATTATAATAATATGTAGTTTTTTATTTTATTTTTTCTCACTCTCACAGAATCAATATTATAAAGTTTGGACATTTCGAATCGTATAAAAACAAGTATATAAAGCAGTAAATTCGGCCGGGCCGAATTTTAAATACCCAACAACCATGAATCAAATATGATAGTTTACTTTGAAAACTCTTCGTCGTAGTGGGTTACTTGATAATATATAGAATTGTAGGGGGTTTGATGACAAGTCTTCTCCCAAGCAAGTCAGTTCCCGAAGACAAACTTTAAAGATTCTACCTATGAAGACCAGATCAGATTCTGGATTTATGAGAAACAAATTTGTTTGAGTTTTAGAGAAATTATAAACATATCGTGTATATGATGAAATTACGCCTTGATTTAAAATCTTAAATATGTAGATTTTTTTCCGCCATTATTTAAGTACGATGAGTAAAATCTGGAACTTTTACTTTCAGTTTGAAGCAATTTTCATGATCAGTGCGCATGCTATACCTTGAAAGAAGTGTTTTCTTTTTTGAGACACATAATTTTAGACAAGCAAAGTTTTCTTTTGACACAAATTTTAGAGACAATCGTTGAATAAACGAAAATACTTTATAAGAAAAGGATATTTCGTTTGTCTAAAATTTCATTATAAATTACTAATTTCCAGCAAATCGGATAAAAACTACGGATTCTAGAAGCCCAAGAAATAAAGCCGAGAGATCGGTGTATATGGGGGCTACACCAAAACATGGACCGATAGGCACCATTTGCTACTCACATATTTGTGATCTTAAAATACCTTCAGATTTTCAATTTCAAACAAATCGGCTAGAAAATATAGTCTCTAGACGCCCAAGAAGTAAAAATCGAGATATCAGTCTATATGGGGGCTATACCAAAAAATGGGCACCATTTTCGGCACACCTTTTTATGGTCCCAAAAAACTCTAGATTTTCAATTTCAGCAAAATCGGATAGGAAATATAGTTTCTAGAAGCCCAAGAAGTAAAATCGGGAGATCAGTCTCTATTGGGGCTATATCAAAACATGGACCGATGGACACCATTTTCGACACACCTCTTTATGGTCCCAAAATACCTTTAGATTTTCAATTTCATATAAATCCGATAGAAAATACTGTTTTAGACGCGTAAGAAGCAAAATCGGGAGATCGGTCTATATGGGGGGCTATACCAAAACATGGACCGATACGGACCATTTTCGACACACCTCTTTATAGTCCCACAATACCTCTAGATTTCCAATTTCAGGTAAATCGGATGGTAAATATAGTTTCTAGACGCCCAAGAAGCAAACTCGGGAGAACGGTCTATATGGGGGCTATATCAAAACATGGACCAATACGAACCATTTTCGACACACCTCCTTATGGTCCTAAAATACCTCTAGATTTTCAATTTCAGACAAATCGGATAGAAAATACTGTTTTTAGACGACTAAGAAGCAAAATCGGGAGATCGGTCTACATGGACCGATACGGACCATTTTCGACACACCTCTTTATGGTCCCAAAATACCTCTGGATTTCCAATTTCAGGCAAATCTGTTAAAAAAGTACGGTTTTTATAGGCCCAAGACCCCAAATCGGGAGGTCGGTTTATATGGGGACTATATCAAAACTTGGACCGATATAGCCCATCTTCGAACTTGACCTGCCTGCAAACAAAAAACTAATCTGTGCCAAATTTCGGGACGATAGCGCCATTATTGAAGGCTGTAGCGTGATTACAACAGACAGACAGACAGACAGACGGACAGACGGACATGCTTAAATCGTCTTAGAATTTCTCCCTGATCAAGAATATATATACTTTATATAGTCGGAAATCGATATTTCGATGTGTTATAAACGGAATGACAAACTTATTATACCCCCGTCACCATTTTATGGTGGTAGGTATAAAAATTAAATGGAATGGAATGTAGATAAATAAAAGACGAATGTGATTTGTAATGATATGTATGTCTGTTAAAGTTTTTCACTAATACGCTCAGTTGATTGACATCAAAAATTGTCTTAATGGAATGATGTTGTTGGCTTAAATATTAATTTCATATCGTCATATAAAATTGTAATTTAATTATACACAACATTACACCTTCAACTATTGTTGTTGATAATGTCTGCAAAGTAATCTACTTTATTGAGTCTAATTTTCCACTATTGGTTATTTCCGGATTTGACTAATACTAAAGCGTAATTAATATTGGAGAATGTGTGCAGGATAATAAAACTAGCAATGTATAGAAAAAAAAGTATATACAGCAGTAAGTTCGGCAGGGCCGAATCTTAAATATCTACCACCATAAATCAAATAAAATAGTTTACTTTGAAAACTGTTCTCCATAGCGTGTTGATAACACAATGGAACAAAATTGATTTTTTTTGTTGATTTGAAATTTTTAGCAAATTTTTACTAACTTGAGGTCGCTGAATCCAAATTTGCACTTGGTTTTTTTCTATCAGCTCAACTTTTCAAGATTCATTTTTATACAAACCACCATAGAATGGTGATGGGGGTATAAAAAGTTTGGCATTCCGTTTGTAACACATCGAAATATCGATTTCCGTCTATATAAAGTATATATATTCTGTTGTAAAAGGTTCGTTTTTTGTTTGCAGGCAGCTCAAGTTCGAAGATGGGATATATCGGTCCAAGTTTTGATATAGCCCCCATATAAACCCACTCCCCGATTTGAAGTCCTGGGCATCTTGAAACCGTATTTTTTATCTGAATTGCCTAAAATTGTAAATCTAGAGGTATTTTAGTACCACAAATAGGTGTGTCGCAAATGGTGTGCATCGGTCCATGTTTTGGTATAGCCCCCACATAGACCGAACTCCCGATTTTACTTCTTGGGCTTCCAGAATTCGTAGTTTTTACCCAATTTGCCTGAAATTGGAAATCGATAGGCATTTTACTACCATAACTAGGTGTTCCGAAAATGGTGTCTATCGGCCCATGGGGTATAGACCCCATCATTAGCGTAGCTAGACAATTTTCAATTAATGTTTTATTTTATAAAAATCAATAAAACATCAGACTTCAACATAACTAGACAATTAATTTATAAAGAAGCAACTAAAAGTAGTTCCACACTTTATCCCAGCAAAAAATTTTGGCTGTTGTTCTAAAGGCACAACTTTGAAAGCACTTTCAATAATGTCCTCACAAAGAAGTTAATTGTTTTAACTACGCAGGAAGTTGATTTCATTAAATTTTTTATAACTGTTTTGTTTTTTCGTATATTTAATGAGTAATTTCTTTTAATAGGTTAAAACAAGTATATACGGCCTTAAGTTCGGCCAGCTTATGTACCCTTCACCATGGATTGCGTAAAAACTTCTTCTAAACACTGCCATCCACAATCGAATTACTTAAGTTGCCGTAACGCTTGCCGATGGCAAGGTATCCTAAAACCTCCTAACACCGTCTTCTAAATTGTATGTAAGTCATACGTGGTATATATTAAATCAAAAAAGATCGATTAAATATGTATATAATTCAGTTTGACAAAATTTTCTATAGAAATGAAATTTTAACAAAATTTTCTATAAAAATAAAGTTTTAACAAAATCTTCTATAGAAATAAAATTTTAACAAAATTTTCTATAGAAATAAAATTTTGACAAAATTTTCTATAGAAATAAATTTTGGTAGATTATTTTTGCTCGAGTGGCAACCGTGATTATGAACCGATATGGACCAATTTTTGTGTGATTGGAGATCGTCTATATATAACTATAGACCGATATGGCACAATTTCTGGTATGGTTGTTAGAGGCCATGACGGATCGGATGAATTTTGCTCCTCCAAGAGGCTACGGAGGTCAAATCTGGAGAACGGTTTATATGGGGCTATATATAATTATGGACCGATATGGACCAATTCTGGCACGGTTGTTAGAGACCATGTACTAACACCATGTTCCAAATTTTTACCGGATCGGATGAAATACGCTTCTCTTAGAGATTCCGTAAGCCAAATCTGGGGATCGGTTAATATGGGGGCTATGTATAATTGTGAACCGATGTGGACCAATTTTTGCATGGATGTTAGAGACCATATATTAACACCACGTTTCACATTTGAACCGGATCGGATGAATTTTGCTCCTCCAAGAGGCTCCGGAGGTCAAATCTGGAGAACGGTTTATATGGGGGCTATACATAATTATGGACCGATATGGACCAATTCTAGAGACTCCGCAAACCAAATCTGGGGATCGGTTTATATGGGGGCTATATATAATTATGGACCGATGTGAACCAATTTTAGCATGATTGTTAGAGATCATATACCAACACCATTTCAGCCGGATCGAATGAAATATGCTTCTGTTAGAGGCTCCGCAAGCCAAATCTGAGGGACCGTTTATATGGGGGCTATACGTAAAAGTTGACCGATATGGCCCATTTGTAATACCATCCGACCTACATCAATAACAACTACTTGTGCCAAGTTTCAAGTCGATAACTTCGTTTTGGAAGTTAGCATGATTTCAACAGACGGACGGACATGCTCAGATCGACTTAGAATTTCACCACGACCCAGAATATATATACTTTATGGGGCCTTAGAGCAATATTTCGATTTGTTACAAACGGAATGACAAAGTTAGTGAAGCATAAAGATTAACTAAATCCGGGTCTCCCACAAAATAGTTCAGAATTTCTTAAAATTTGTAAATTTTATCAGTAATGAGCCCATCATGAACTTCGTATGGTACTAAAGACATTTTTGCAATTTTTAACTCCAATTCTTTCCTTCAAACTTCGAAATTTTCTTTAACAAATGAAAAATGTGAATTACGTCTAATAAATTTTCTTGAATTTATCGAAATTCGGCGTGACATCTGCGTTTCTACTACAGTTTAGTTAAAATTTTCTAAAATTAATATATTTCTTCTAACATTAATTAAAATTTTCTTTTCCTGGTGGGTTGACTGTTTTTCAGTGTGGATAGAAACTGCAGTTTCTAGAAGCCCAAGACCCCAAATGGGGGGGTCGGTTTATATGGAGGCTATATGAAAACTTGGACCGATATAGCCCATCTTCGAACTTGACCTGCCTGCAAACAAAAAACGAATTTTGGGCCAAATGGCAGGACGATTGCGCCATTATTGAAAGCTGTAGCGTGATTACAACAGACAGACGGGCAGACAGACGTGGTTACATCGTCTTAGAATGTCTCCCTTTATATAGTCAGAAATCGATATTTTGATGTGTTACAAACGGAATGGCAATCTTATTATACCCCCATCATCGTGGTGGGTATAAAAAATATATAAATAAAAGTGTCTTGGGCGGAGTCGTCCATATAAAACCCGAAAATAACCCAACTCAGTTGAGAATCATTAAAAATAAGACTTTATACTACACTGAGAGAAAAACGAATGTTTTATAAATATTTTTAAACTGATCGATGATATGGCTTCTTGCCCTTCTGTATACCGGACTTTTTATCCGATTTACCTCAACTTCCAAACTAGAGGTATGTTAGGACCATAACATGAATTTCAATGAAAATTTTTGTGTGATTGAAAATGTACCAACGTTTGTTTTTTATACCATATTCCACCGTGTGGCGCAGGCTATAAAAGTTATTGCATATTGTACATGGTGTCTGTGGCAATAATTCTCAGTGCCGGCCTCTGAGTCCATCTAACCATGTCCGTCTGTCTGTGAACACATTTTTTGTAATCAAAGTCTAGGTCGTAGTTTTGGTCCAACCAAATTCAAATTAAGCACAATTATCTATTTTGGGTCATAATATAACCCTGATTTGCTTTAAATTCTGCACAAGGAGTACAACTGAAAGCGTCACAAATTGTGCGAAAAGTTAAAAATCTTTGAATCCAAGTAAACTTTTTTGGAGTGTAGGGTAGTGCTTATAAAAACGCAACTGTAAAATATGAACATGGTTGAAATCGAAAACCTGATTGAATTCAGTGATCGTAAGAAAAATCGTAAACAGGACACTGTTCGTGAGTGTGTTTTCGTGTTGTATTATTTACGAGTGGGCATGATTGGTTTATTTACTAGTGTCTCTAACTATAGCAAACTGAAGTTAGTTGCAATACATATTAGCCACACTGTATGTAAATTCTTCAGCTAAACTAAAGACATCCTCACCTTTTACATAATATCAATTTCTTTGTATTGCGCAATATCTGTTGCATTTCAACAAATTATACTGTGCTTTAATTAAAATGTAAAATATACTTTTGAAAGGGATTTCCTCGGAAAATTGAATTGAATATCAATGGAAGCAAGGAGAAAAGGTGCAAGACGTGTAGGAAAGAAGGAAACGGAAATAAAATTTGCCACGAAAGCAAAGCAGTACATGAAGACATTTTAATTTGTATTCAAATACATGAAACGGAAGTGTCATTGCACTGAATATTTGCCTTTGGCATATCACATCAGAGCATTCTTGTATTTCAAATATTCAAATAATCACATCAAATGGATAGAAAATTACCTTCTCGTGCACAACATTTACGGATGTCACGTGCTTTTGTTGTCTAACAACTCTACATGAAAAAAGTGTTCTAGTTGATTTGGTTTTAATATGGCTCTTGAATGAATTGAATACAAATTTAATGGAAATATTTTGTCATTTAGTTGTTATTTGTTTTCATTTAAATAGCAGGTTGGATTGAGCCGTAATAACTTAGAACACCCGGTCAAAGTCAGCAGGTGGTTCTCTTTTTATAGAGAATTGGATGGGAGGACTCTATAAAGAATATATATATCCCATATAGAATATATCAGACCCTATAAAGAATATATATTCTTGGTCTGAGTCGATCTAGCGATGTACGTCCGTTCGTCAGTTGATATCACACTACACTGCAAAAAACTATTGTCGTGAGACCAATGATTTCATGGCCCTAAAATACGAATGCGAATTTTAATTAGCATAGAAGACGCATTTCTCTGATATAAATGAAGTCATTTTGTCCTTATTATAAAGTGATTCGACTTAAAAATGGGTATCCCAAAATGAAAGATAATTTCGTTCGTCTAAGGTCAACTTGGCTTTAATAATTCTGAAAAATTCTTCAAAATTAATGAATTCATCTTTAAACTTGTTGAATTTTTGCATTTTAACTACAAACCAAACCAGTAAGGAAAGTCTAAAGTCGGGTCGGACCGACTATATTATACGTTGCACCACTTTGTAGATCCACATTTTCGATACCAAATAAAATTCGTCAAATTTTCTGGGTGATGTATATAAAGGTTTTTGTTCCCATATGCATACATTAAATCTGACTCGATCTGGACAAAATTTTTATACCCTCCACCATAGGATGGGGGTTATATTAACTTTGTCATTCCGTTTGTAACACATCGAAATATTGCTTCAAGACCCCATAAAGTATATATATTCTGGGTCGTGGTGAAATTCTGAGTCGATCTGAGCATGTCCTTCCGTCCGTCCGTCCGTCTGTTGAAATCACGCTAACTTCCGAACGAAACAAGCTATCGACTTGAAACTTGGCACGAGTAGTTGTTATTGATGTAGGTCAGATGGTATTGCAAATGGGCCACATCGGTCCACTTTTACGTATAGCCCCCATATAAACGGACCCCCAAATTTGGCTTGCGAGGCATCTAAGAGAAGCAAATTTCATCCGATCCGGCTGAAATTTGGTACGTGGTGTTAGTATATGGTCTCTAATAACCATGCAAAAATTGGTCCTCATCGGTCCGTAATTATATATAGCTCCCATATAAACCGATCCCCCGATTTGGCTTGCGAGGCCTCTACGAGAAACAAATTTCATCCGATCCGGCTGAAATTTGGTACATGGTATTAGTGTATGGTCTCCAACAACCATGCAAAAATTGGTCCACATCGATTCATAATAATATATAGAGCCCCCATATAAACCGATCACCAGGTTTGACCTCCGGAGCCTCTTGGAAGACCAAAATTCATCTGATTCAGTTGAAATTTGGTACGTGGTGTTAATATATGGCCTCAAACTCCCATGCAGAAATTGGTCGAAATCGGTCTATAATTATATATAGGCCCCATATAAACCGATCCCCAGATTTGACCTCCAGAACCCCTTGGAAGAGCAAAATTCTTCCCATTCGGTTGAAATTTGGTACGTGATTTTAGTGTAGGGTATCCAACAACCATGCAGGAATTGGTTCCTATCAGCTCATAATTATATATATCTCCCATATAAACCGATCCCCAGATTTGACCACCGGTGCCTTTTAGAGAAGCAAGCTTCATCCGATCTGCTTGAAATTTGGTACGTGGTGATCGTATATGATATTTAACAACCATGCCAAAAGTGGTCCATATCAGTCCATAATCGCATATAGCCCCCATATAAACCGATCCCAAGATTTGGTTTTGGAGCTTCTTGGAGGAGCAAATTTCATCCGAGTGAGTTGAAATTTGGTACATTGAGCTAGTATATGGTCGTTAGCAACCATGCCTAACTAGGTCCATATCGGTCTATTGTTATATATATATATCCCTCAGATAAATCGATTTCCAATCACACAAAAATTGGTACATATCAAGTTCATAATTGTATATAGCTCCCATATAAGTGACCCCCATATTTCAATTCTGGCTATCTACGTACCGTACAAAGAGTCCATATCGATTCGTAATTATTTGTAGACTTAACTATACATAACTTTTTTGTCTAATATATACCACGTATGGACTAAGTCACAATTTAGAAAACGATGTTAAGAAGTTTAAAGATACCACAACCCAAGTATTTCGATTGTGGATGACAATCTTTCGTAGAAGTTTCTACGCAATCCATGGTGAAGGGTACATAAGATTCGGCCTGGCCGAACTTACGGCCGTATATACTTGTTTAGACTTCTACAGAATTTATACACTGAAAAAAATATTGTCGCGAGGCAAAAAATATCATGTCTTTAAAATACGAATGCAAATTTTGTTTAGCGTAGAAGACGCATTTCTCTAATATAAAGTTTTTTCCTTGTCCAAAAGCCGATAATCTTTTCAATGAAGTCGTATTGTCCTCATAATTATGTGATTTGACTTCAAAATGGGTATCATAACATGAAAGAAATTTTTTTTGGGGTAAGGTCAACTTGACTTTAATAATTCAGAAAAATTCTTTAAAATTAATGGAATTGTCTTTAAATTTGTTGTCTTTTTGCATCTTGACTACAAAGCAAAAAATCGTTCGAAAATTGGACATGTTTTTGAATATTTTATTTTAAAAACGTTTTTTTTTTTCTGGAAACAAAGCATAATTTCTACTGGAAGTCGAGTCCGACTTTGGACTTTGATAGCATATGAAGATAAAAAGCAGAAAAAGTAAAAAATTAAAACTTGATTCCTATAAGTAAGTACACAAAACCCAAATTTGAAAGACTATGTTGTCTTAAATGTATCCTTACTTGTATTCTCCGCTTCTTTGGTTCGGAATTAATACCAAAATTGTTAAAGTAAAGACAAAATCTTTGGAAAATCTTTTTTTTTCAGTGTACATTTAAAATGTATGTCTTCTAATTTCCTGGGATGGAACACAATGTTAGTTAAAAACAAGTAAGTAAAGTCTAAAGTCGGACGGGACCGACTATATTATACCCTTCACACTTATGTAGACCAAAATTGGCGTTGCCATATCTGATTTATATCTGTAAAGATTTGGAGACAATTTTTTGTACTTCTACAAAATCGCTAGAATTAAAAATTAAATCGGCTTATATCCTGGGATGAAACACAATGTTAGTAAAAATCAAGTAAGTAAAGTTTAAAGTCGGGCGGAGCCGACTATATTATACCCTTCACCACTATGTAGACAAACATTCGTGTTACCATCTCAACTACTTAAAATTTGATGGAAATAGTTTTTTGTACTTCTACAAAAACTCTAGAATTAAAATTTAAATCGGCTAACGCCCTGGGATGAAACACAATGTTAGTAAAAAAAAATATGGGAAATATGAAGCGAGAGAAATTTTAATGCAATTGTACAAAAGAGATTTATGATTTTTCAGGCGATACATATATATTCGAGATATAGATATAGATAGGACAATTAGAGTAATATTTACAATTTTTGCTATTCAGCAGTGGCGATTTTACAAGGATATTGTGCCAAATTTACAAAATTTAATAAAAAAAAAAAAATTTGAAGCAAAGATTATAAACTATATTTTAATAAAAATTTCATTATTTTAAAGGAATTTGTCCTTAATATTTTGTAAATTTCGCTTCCTAAAATTTAGGTTGCGTAATCTTTAATATCACGTAAGTAGTTTTATTAATATACTTCGAAAAGAGAATGAAAATTTGATAAATGAAATTTGTATCCTAGTTTTAATTCTATTGATTCTAGATTTAAAGCCAGATAGATCGCTAAAAAGGTCTTTATTTTAAAGAAGCCACATCTTTGGCTCGGAATCAATACCAAAATCCTTACGGAAGGTCAAAATATTTAGATCCTAAACTAAACTTTTTTATACCCTCCACCATAGGATGGGAGTAAATTAACTTTGTCATTCCGTGTGTAACACATCGCAATTTTGCTCTAAGACTCCATAAAGTATATATATTCTGTGTCGTGGTGAAATTCTGAGTCGATCTGAGCATATCCGTCCATCCGTCTGTTGAAATCACGCTAACTTCCGAACGAAACAAGCTATTGACTTGAAACTTGCCACAAGTAGTTGTTATTCGGTCCACTTTTACGTGTAGCCCCCATATAAACTGACCCCCAAATTTGGCTTGCGGACCCTCTAATAGAAGCACATTTCATCCGATCCGGTTGAAATTTGGTACATAGTGTTAGTGCAATTTGGTACGTGGTGTGAGTGTATGGTCTCTAATAACTATGCAAAAATTGGTCCACATCGGTCACTAATTATATATAGCCTCCATATAAACCGATCCCCCGATTTAGCTTGCGGAGCCTCTAAGAGAAGCCAATTTCATCCGATCCGGCTGAAATTTGGTATATGGTGTTAGCGTATGGTCATTAATGACCATACAAAAGTTGGTCTACATCAGTCCATAATTATATATAGCCCCCATATAAACTGATCACAAGATTTGACCTCCGGAGACCCTTGGAAGAGCAAAATTCATCCGATTCGGTTGATGTTAGTATATGGTATCCAACAACCATGCAGGAATTGGTTCATATCAGTCCATAATTATATACACGCAAAAAAATAATTCTTTCCTCCCAAACGAAATTTTAGACAAACAAAGTTCGTTTCTCATTTGCTTTTCGTTGAAAGGAAGTGCATTTGGAAGAAAAGTATATACTTTTTGTGATAAACGTTTATTCTTTTCCAGGATGTAAAAACAATTTCATAAAGACTAACTCAAACAATTTTTTTCTGGCTAATTGCATTTTCCCTCACATCTTTCTCACTTCCACGAAGTTTTTTTAGTTCTTAGCACCTTTTTCTGTAATACCAACAATGTAGAAGAAATTATACGATTTTATAAATTTTTAAAATTTTTTTACCTTTCGCCTGGACGGATCGAACCGCGGACCATGCACTTTGTCAGCCAACACACTAACCACTGAGCTATGTACCTGTTATGGTCATCAATAGATAAATATCCATATAAGTTATATTTATATAGCATAGCTTGCGGCGCCCACGAACCGAATAAACAAAGTTTATTTAACAGAAACAAACATTTAGTTTGGCACCGTGGAGCAGTGGTTGCTACGTCCGACTTGCATGCCAAGGGTGGTGGGTTCGATCCCCGCTCCGACCAAAGTTTTTTTTTTGTTTTTTTTTTTTTTTTACATATATTCCAAATATGTTCGGAAGATTCCGAAAAAATGTTCAACATTACATTGTAGTATATTAAATTTTGAACTGTAAACTGTATCTTATTAAAGACCTAAAGTTGGAAAAGAACAGTGTTTGATATAAACGAAATGGACTGTGTTGTTGTTTCAAAAATAACTTTTTTTATTGAAAAAATAAAAATTTTGTAACAAACGAATTTTTTTGGTGATAAAAGTTTAAAATTTTCGAAGCAATTCAAAAAACTCTAACAACCGTTAACAACCATGCCTAACTAGGTCCATATCGGTCTATAGTTATATATAACCCTCAGATAAATCGATTCCCAATCACACAAAAATTGGTCCATATCAAGTTCGTAATTGTATATAGCCCCCATGTAAGCGACCCCCATATTTCAGTTCTGGCTCTCTACGTACCGTACAAAAGCCCATATCGATTCGTAATTATTTGTAGACTTATCTAAACATACCTTTTTTGTCTAATATATACACGTATGGAACTAACTCACCCCAGCAAAAACTCCTATTACCAGGTATGAGTACAAGTATGCCTGCGCCAAAATGGTAACAACTTCCTTGTACATATATCAGTAGTAATACTTTTACACGGGCATGACATTGGAGGAAAGTGCTTCCGTGCAAGCATACCAGTAGTCGAAAAATAAGTACTTCTTCGCAAGCATACCAGCTCTTCGAAAATAATATTTTTACCATAAAGATACCCAAAAACTGCGAGCTCACCCCTGTTGTTTTGTAATCCAATCCAATATACCACGCTCCTCGACATGGATCTATTCAATGATACTATTTTGTAATATAAATTATGTACTATACAACTTTAGAAAACAGAGATATATTTTATTGACATTTTTTTCTGAAATATAATTTGGCATTACTTATCGCTGCTATTAACGGTGCATACTGTAGAGCCGAACCCGGACCTCGAGATATGATTTTGATTACCGGTATTAATAGAAAGAATCACTTTTTGCCTTCACAGGTAAGTTATTATTTTTATTGTTATTGTTTTAACGTTATTGTTAATAAAATATCTGTGTGTTGATTTTATTTTTATTCCCTACTCCAGTTTTAAGGCCATATAAACCATCCGATGTTTTGGAATTTGGTACATGATGTCAATATGTGGCCACAAACTACCATGCAAAAATTGGTCCATTTCTATTCGTAGTTATATGTAGGCCCCATGTAAACCGACCCCTATATTTGACTGGAGCCTCTGAAGAAAAACACTTCATACGATTCGGTTAAATTTGGCTCTCTAACTACCATTCGGAAATTGATTCATATCGGTTCTTAATTAAATGAATTGACTTATATAGTTATGTGGACTAACATGCAACTTAGAAGACGACTCCATAAGGACAAACATGCAACTTAGAAGACAATGTTAAAAAATTTTATATACCTTGCCCTCGGCAAGTGTTACCACAACCCAAGTAACTTGATTGTAGATGGCAGTCTTTAGTAGAAATTCCTATATGGTTCATAAGATTCGTCCTGGCCGAACTTACTTACAGCCTAATATAAATTTAAAATTTTAGTTAGTATCTTTCCACCCAGTCCAGTGTTGTATATTTTGCACAACAAGTTTTCGTAATCGCCCATAAGGGATAAAGTGGATACAAAAATATTTCATTATACAAATTTGTGTGGTAAAACATGGCAAAATGTCTAAATTGATGGCATAACAATGGCTTACCATATCAAAAACTGATACTTTATGAAAACAATATCGGTCTTTCTATGCCCTCTGCCGCTTTCACTCTAGGCAGAAATACCATATATTGCCACTAGAGAAAGGGGCACTACTATGAAATGTCATGGCAACTTAATCTAAAAGCTAATGAAAGTTGAACTATGTTTTCAGATTCCTAAACCAAAAAATTTCCAACAACATTCTATATGTGGTTGGTTTCACTGGAGTAAAAAGTTTCGGAATAATATTTAAGAGAGTGTTGAAGAATTGAATATGGGAAATAATTTGAAATGGTAGTATTTAGTTGCACAAATTAATACTTATATTTAAATTTGACAGTTTTCATTAAGATATAAATTCCATTTTAATTCGTTTTGTAAAGTATTTTTTTAATTCAATAACACAAGATACGAGGGTTGCCTTTTATATTTCATGATTAGAAAACAAAAACAAATATTATTTATCTATATACTTTTGCATGCTTTTGAACAAATCTTATTGCGGTATATTCAAAATATGCATTATGAACGCAGCAACCGCATCTAAATCGAATTACTTGGATTGTGGTAATACTTGCCGATGGCAAGGTATATTACAACCCCTTAACATGTTCTAAATCGGAAGTTAGTCTATAGGGGAAATATATTAGGCAAAAAAGGCATATTAAAAACCTATATATTTTTCTGCTATATATAACTATAGACCGATATGGACCACTTTGGCATGGTTGTTAACGACCATATACTAACACAACGTACCAAATTTTAACCCAATTTGCGCCTCCAAGGTAAAATCTGGGGATCGGTTTATATGGGGGCTTTCACAATGGACTGAATAGTCTAAGTGAGCCTGATAAATCTGGCTGCCACCTAACCTATATGGGGGCTATATATAACTATGGACCGATATGGACCAATTTTTGCATGGTTGTTAGAGACCATATACTTATATAACTTACAAAATTTTAACCCAATCGAACTAAATTTGATCCTCCAGGAGGCTCCAGAGCTCACATTTGACCAAAAACAACAACGTGTTGATGATTCTGAGCGGTGTTTGCAGCTATTATCTCGTAATACACCCGAGTTTTTCCGTCGATATGTGACAATGGATGAAACATGGCTCCATCACTATACTCCTGAGTCCAATCGACATTCGGCTGAGTGGACAGCGACCGGTGAACCGTCTCCGAAGCGTGGAAAGACTCAAAAGTCCGCTGGCAAAGTAATGGCCTCTGTTTTTTGGGGTGCACATAGAATAATTTTTATCGATTATCTTGAGAAGGGAAAAACCATCAACAGTGACTATTATATGGCGTTTTTGGAGCATTTGAAGGTCGAAATCGCGGCAAAACGGCCCCATATGAAGAAGAACAAGTGTATAAGGGCGTAAGTTGGGCCAGGCCGAAGCTTATGTACCCTCCACCATGGATTGCGTAGAAACCTCTACTGAAGATTCCACAATCGAATTACTTGGGTTGCGGTAACACTTGCCTATGGCAAGGTATCTTAAATCTTCCTAACACCGTAATATATACCACATAGTTCATACGTGGTATATATTAAACTAAAAAAGGCCGATTAAATACGTATATAATTAAGTTTAAAGTTTCTATAGAAACTTTAAACTTAATTATATACGATGTGAACCAATTTTTGCATGATCATTAGAGAACATATACCAACACCATGTACCAAATTTCAGCTGGATCGGATGAAATTTGCTTCTCTTAGAGGCTCCGCAAGCCAAATCGAGGGATCGGTTTATATGGAGGCTATATATAATTATGGACCGATGTGGACCAATTTTTGCATGGTTGTTAGAGACCATATACTAACACCATGTACCAAATTTCATCCGGATCGGATGAAATTTGGTTCTCTTAGAGGCTCCGCAAGCCAAATCGGGGGATCGGTTTATACACGCACTGAAAAAACATGTTTGGACATGGTTGCCGCATCCATTTAATGCTTATTTAGAGTATGTAATTGTCGCGAAAACCATGTATTTTGTCTTTGTAAAAATAATTTTCGAGTGGAGAAAAATATATGTTGGCAATAAGCATTTAAATGGTTCTCAAATGCCGCAAACATGTTCTATTATTTAAATGATAGAATTTGAGACCATTATATGGTCAGGAAAATCATGTACCTGACCATTCAATTTTTTTACTTTTTTGCAAAGAAAAAAGTATTTTTATAGTTTACGTATAGATATGTCTACAAGCATTACATGGCCATAAAGATCATGTACATTGTTTTCGTGACCATTTAATTTTTTATTTTTTTGCAGCGACAAGAATTTTATAAAAACATTGAGCAGGTACACACGATTTTCATTTTGCGCGTCAGTCGTGTGTTGATTGTTTCTTGGAATGGACGGAGAATACGGAATTATTGTGTTTTGTGTTAATTTATTTATTCAGAAATGGCACGTGGTTTTATGTGAATACAAAAAAGGAAAGTGTAAATGTACCTGGTTTTTGTTCTGCATTTTGACATATGGTATAATTTATTTTTATTTGCAGTTATATGATGTCTGTGTTTGTACATTTGATGGGCACGAAGTAAATATGGAATGATTTCTTATTGTTGAAATTGAACCAAACTAGAGTGTGTAAAAATATGTGAAGTTTGCTTGCACAACATTATAAATACAAATAAACAATGAATTAGTTTATAAATAAATAAAAACAAATAAATAAAGTTGATTTTGTGTTTTCTTTTCTCAAGTGGCGTCCTTTTTTCGACGACGAAAAAAGTTTTTTCATAAAAATCAAAACATTTTAGGTTGTGACCATGTTCTTTTAACTAGAAGAAAAACATTTTTGACGAATAACATAACATTTTAGATCGTGACCATTGTCTTTTAATGGAAACAAAATTCTTTTTATCAATATAATAACATTTTAGATGAGGACAATTGTATTTTTCTTAGAACCATGTTCACTGAGCCAACATGGTTGCAGGTTAAAATGTTACATGGTCGCCGCAAAAATAGCTGCTATCATATTATTTTGCTCTTCGAATATGATTGTGGCAATCATGTTTCTTCTCTGCGTGTATGGGGGCTATATGTAATTATGGACCGATATGGACCAATTTTTGCATGGTTGTTAGAGACCATACACTAACACCATGTACCAAATTTCAGCCGGATCGGATGAATTTTGCTTCTCTTAGAGCACTCGCAAGCCAAATTTGGGGGTCCGTTTATATGGGGGCTATACGTAAAAGTGGACCGATATGGCCCATTTTCAATACCATCCGACCTATATCAATAACAAGTTTCAAGTCGATAGCTTGTTTCGTTCGGAACACCCAGAGAAGGAATATGATCACCTCAAACATGTTTTAAGAGCAAAATGTTATTTTTGGGTGGTGACCATGTAACATGGTTTTCGCAACCATGTTATTTTCTGGGAAATCATGTATCTGATTTCGGCAAGCAGGTTATATTTGACGAGAAAATAACATTTTAGTGACAAACATGTTACATGGTCACCATACAAAAATAACATTTTGCTCTTGAAACATGTTTGAGGTGATCATATTCCTTCTCTGCGTGAAGTTAGCGTGATTTCAATAGACGGACGGACGGACGGACATGCTCAGATCGACTCAGAATTTCACCACGACCCAGGATATATATACTTTATGGGGTCTTAGAGCAATATTTCGATGTGTTACAAACGGAATGACAAAGTTAATATACCCCCATTTATACCCTCCACCATCCTATGGTGGAGGGTATAAAAAGTGTTTTTCCACCAAGACAACGCACCGTGCCACAAGTCATTAAAAACGATGGCAAAAATTCATGAATTGGGCTTCGAATTGCTTCCCCACCCACCGTATTCCCAGTTCTGGTCCCCAGCGACTTTTTCTTGTTCTCAGACCTCAAAAGGATGCTCGCAGGGAAAAATTTGGCTGCAATGAAGAGGTGATCGCCGAAACTGAGGCCTATTTTGAGGCAAAACCGAAGGAGTACTACCAAAATGGTATCAAAAAATTGGAAGGACGTTATAATCGTTGTATCGCTCTTGAAGGGAACTAGCTGAATAATAAAAACGAATTTTGACAAAAAAATGTGTTTTTCTTTGTTAGACCAAGGACTTATCAGCCAACCTGTTAAAATCGCCACGTAACAAAAACTATAGAAATGTCTCAAATTTACCTACACTGAAAAAACAGTGAACCCACCAGGAAGAAAACTTTTGATTAATTTTAGAAAATTTTGAATAGTTTTAGAAATTTTTAACTAAACAGTATTACAAGCGTCGGCATCACGCCGATATCACAAAAATAAGTAAATATTTTTCGACAAATTCAAGAAAATTTATTAGACATAAATAATTTTTTTCACTTTTTAAAGAAAATTTTGTAGTTTGAAGGAAAAAATTGGAGTTCAAAATTGCAAGAATGTCTTTAGTGACATACGAAGTTCATGATGGACGCTGTTGTAGTAAAATTTACAAATTTTAAGAAATAATGAACTATTTGGTGAGAAGTACGAATTTAGTAAAACTTTTTACTTCATTTGCGTATAATTTTTTCCCGTCTTTTAGTTCATTTAACTAACGTACGCAAAAAATTATTAGAGTAAATGAAACTTTCTCCAAATATAATAATTTCATGAACTAAAATATAGTTAAATTGGCATTAGTGAAATAGTGAGTTCACTTTTTTTTGAGTGTATGTATTTATATATATATATATATATGTAAATCATAAATGCACTTTTGTGCAGCTGAATAAAAATGACTCTAGCTTTATATATATCATATTTTTTATAAACATTGTCCAAATCAGTTCATAGTTAAATATTTGTATATGGGAATATAATCTTTTATATAGCTCCCAACAAACAAATGATATAAAAAATGTTGGTATGCATAGTGGTGTAGGGTATAATATGGTCGGATCCTCAGCCTCACCGAATTTTCAACCATATTTGATCGTTATTAGTGGTAAAATTGATTTCAATTAACTTCTGAATAAAGAGCTTAGGCTAAAATAATTATGTCGGAAATCAAATACATAAACAATATATTCAAATTACCTGGTATACCAGACATAAACACATTTTAATCTTTGTAACATAAGACGTCAATAAATGGATAATTATTTTAAAAGCTTAAACCCATAGATTGGTTAGATTTGCCAAAAGCTTGCGATAAGAAAATCCATTAAATTAAAATCAAATGTTATCGTCTGATGCCAGAAACATCATTCTTTGCCACAATAAAGGTAACAAAGTACTTTTTGCAGACGATATTAAAGATTTCAATTTATTTTACAGTTGTTTCTATTGATTGTCCATTACGACAATCTGCTATGAGCGTATTAGAGACCAATTCAAAATATTAACAACACTCAATGTAAAATTTTATATGGAACAAATTTAAGGTAGACAGACGCAATGAACAACAACACATAACATATAGCCCCCATCAATATCGCCGCAAACACACGTAATTCTATGAACTTCCCAGCAAAAAAAAGCGTCACCAAAAAAGTAGTGAAAATGTTCTTTTTGGATCCGGAAATGGTGCCAAATTGACGCAGAAGCGATGAATTTAGCATGGGCTTGTCATAGGACGGATGTCCACCACCTCAATTTGCATCACTTCTTAAGGTATGAGGCGAATTCAGTGTTTTGGATATGAATTAAGAAGTTTTGTGATATTTTGACAAATAAATCATTTTTATAATTTTTTTATGATTTTTAATGTATTATAACGCTTGTCTGGAACTTTTGTGATCAAATATTTTCAAATTTTTCTACAAAGGATTTAGTATTTATACCCTGCGCCACACTGTGGAACAGGGTATTATAAGTTAGTGCATATGTTTGCAACACCCAGAAGGAGACGAGATAGACACATGGTGTCTTTGGCAAAAATGCTCAGGGTGGGCTCTTGAGTCGATATAGCGATGTTCGTCTGTCCGTGAACACATTTTTGTAATCAAAGTCCAGGTCGCAGTTTTAGTCCAAACGACTTCAAATTTGGCACAAGTATGTGTTTTGGCTCAGAATAGACCCCTATTAATTTTGGAATTGAAATCGGTTCAGATTTAGATATTGCGGCCATATATATATTTCGCCCGATATGGACTAATACGGTCCAGAAGCCAAAGTTTTACCCCAATTTGGTTGAAATTTTGCACAGGGAGTAGAATTAGCATTGTAGCTATGCGTGCCAAATTTGGTTGAAATTTGTTCAGATTTAGATATAGCTCTAATATATAGCTTTCGGCCGATTTACACTCATATGACCACAGAGCCCAATTTTTTGCTCCGATTTAGTTGAAATTTTGCACAGGGAGTAAAATTAGCATTGTAGCTATGCGTGTTAAATTTGGTTGAAATCGGTTCAGATTAAGATATATCTCCCATATATAGCTTTCGCCCGATATACACCCATATAACCACAGAGGCCAATTTTTAACTCCGATTTAGTTGAAATTTTGCACAGGGAATAGAATTAGCATTGTTGCTATGTGTACCAAATTTGGTTGAAATCGGTTCAGATTTAGATATAGCTCCCATATATATGTTTTTCTGATTTCGACAAAACTGGTCAAAATACCAACATTTTCCTAGTAAAATCGCCACTGCTTAGTCGAAAAGTTGTAAAAATGACTCAAATTTTCCTAAACTTCTAATACATATATATCGAGCGATAAACCATAAATAAACTTTTGCGAAGTTTCCTTAAAATTGCTTCAGATTTAAATGTTTCCCATATTTTTTATTAACATTGTGGTCCACCCTAGTGCATTAGCCGACTTAAATTTTGAGTCTATTGATTTTGTAAAAGTCTATCAAATTCTGTCCAGATCGAGTGATATTTAAATGTATGTATTTGGGACAAACCTTCATATATAGCCCCCAACACATTTGACGGATGTGATATGGTATCGAAAATTTAGATCTACAAAGTGGTGCAGGGTATAATATAATTGGACCCGCCCGACTTTAGACTTTCCTTACTTGTTTTCGGCTAAATTTATATAATTTGTACCATTTTATTAATTCTTAATCCGTTTATAACCTATTTGAAACACAAAAAATCCCATTAAAATATGATAAAAGCGAGTTATAAAGAAATTGACTCAAATGAACTTCCTGTGCAGTTAAAATAAAGAATATCTTTGGGAGAGCAGTTTTGGAAGTTTTTTAAAAGTTATGCCTTGAGAAGAACTTCCAAATTTTTTTGCTGGGTTATGAAGAACTTACAATTATATGAAGCAAACATTTTTTATAAATTTTTAACATATTAAGGTGGGTATTAAGTTCGAGTTTAGCCGCTAAATCGTAATTTTTGGTTAAAAATTTTGCACAAGGAAAATCACATCTAGAAATTCTTGACACTATAATGACCTACAAATTACTAACCAATAATTTTCCTATTTTCACTGACTATACTTCTATTTTGTATGTTAGTCTATATTTTTACATTGTTCAGTTAGTTGACCAGTGCGCCTTCTATCCCCTCAAGATGTTAAAGAGGAAGACCGGTCTATATTAGGATTATATAGATATACAAATTCGATCGGATAAAAATTGTGCACCCAGAGAAGGGATATGATCACCTCAAACATGTTTTAAGGGCAAAGTGTTATTTTTGGGTGGTGACCATGTAACAATGTTTTCGCAACCATGTTATTTTCTCGGAAATCATATATCTGGTTGCGGCAAGCAGGTTTTATTTGACGATAAAATAATATTTTAGTGAAAAACATATTACATGGTCACCATACAAAAATAATATTTTTCTCTTGAAACATGTTTGAGGTGATCATATTCCTTCTCTGCGTGTGGAGTCTAGAGGTCCAAGAATTAAAAACGGGAGATCGGTCTACATGGTTACCAAAATATAGACCGTGGTTGGCCTATATGGGGTATATATAAAAACATGAACCGATACACACAATATTCGGCACGCCTCTTTGTCGATCTAAAGAATTTCTAGATTTCCAATTTCAAGCAAATCGCATGAAAATTGCGTTGTATAGGTAATCAGGAACCCATATCGGAGGATTGGTTTATATGGGAACTATATCAAAACCAGCTGAACTTTGCCTGCATGCGAATTTGTGTCATATTTCGGGACGATAACGCCATTATTGAAGGCTGTAGCGTGATGACAACAGACAGACGGCCAGACGGACATGTTTATATCGTCTTACAATTTCCCCCTAATCAAGAATATATACATATAATTTATATAGTGGGAAATCGATATTTCGATGTGTTACAAACGGAAGGACAAACGTATTATATCCCAATTACTTTCTATGATTGTGGGTATAAAAATGTTGTCGTGGGGCTAAATATTTCATGTCCTTAAAACACGAATGTAGATTTTGCTTAGTATCTCCGATATAAAGTATTTCTCCTTGTCCAAAAAATCGGTAATATTTTCAATGAAATCGTCTTGTTATACCCTCCACCATAGGATAGGAGGTATACTAACTTTGTCATTCCGTTTTTAACACATCGAAATATTGCTCTAAGACCCCATAAAGTATATATATTCTGACTCGATTTACGCATTTCCATCCGTCCGTCTGTTGAAATCACGCAAACTTTCGAACGAAACAAGCTATCGACTTAAAACTTGGCATAAGAAGTTGTTATTGATGTAGGTCGGACGGTATTGCAAATGGGCCATATCGGACAACTTTTGCGTATAGCCCCCATATAAACGGGCCCAAAGATTTGGCTTGCGGAGCCTCTAAGAGAAGCATATTTCATCCGATCTGGCTGAAATTTGGTACATGGGTTAAGTATATTGTCTCTAACAAACATGCAAATATTGGTCCATATCGGCCCATAGCCCTAATAACCATGCGAAAATTGGTTCATATCGGTCCATAATTCTATATAGCCCCCATATAAACCGATCCCCAGATTTGACCTCCGAAGCCTCTTAGAGGAGCAAACTTCATCCGATCCAGTTGAAATTTGATACGTGGTGTTATTATATGGTATCTAATAACTGTGTAGAAATTGGTCCCTATCGGTCCATAATTATATATAGCCTCCATATAAACCGATCCCCAGATTTGGCTTTCGGATCCTCTAAGAAAAGCAAATTTCATCCGATCCGGCTGAAATTTGGTACGTGGTGTAAGTATATGGTATCTAACAACCATGCAAAAACTGGTCCACATCGGTCCATAATTATATATAGCCCCCATATAAACCGATCTCCGATTCGGTTGAAATTTGGTACGTGGAGTTAGTATATGATCTCTAACAACCATGCAGGAATTGGTCCATATCGGTCCATAATTATATGTAGCCCCCATATAAACCGATCCCCAGATTTGACCTCCGGTGCCTTATGGAGAAACAAAATACATCCGATCTGATTTCGTACGTGGTCTTAGTATATGGTCTCTAACAACCATGCAGGAATTGGTCCATATCAGTCCATAATTATATATAGCCCCCATAAAAACCGATACCCAGGCCATATCCGACAACTTTTGCGTATAGCCCCCATATAAACGGACCCAAAGATTTGGCTTGCGGAGCCTCTAAGAGAGGCATATTTCATCCGATCTGCCTGAAATTTGGTACATGGTGTAAGTATATGGTCTCTAACAAACATGCAAATATTTGTCCATATCGGCCCATAGCCCTAATAACCATGCGAAAATTGGTTCATATCGGTCCATAATTCTATATAGCCCCCATATAAACCGATCCCCAGATTTGACCTCCGAAGCCTCTTAGAGGAGCAATTCATCCGATCCATTTGATACGTGGTGTTATTATATGGTATCTAATAACTGTGTAGAAATTGGTCCATATCGGTCCATAATTATATATAGCCTCCATATAAACCGATCCCCAGATTTGGCTTTCGGAGCCTCTAAGAAAAGCAAATTTCATCCGATCCGGCTGAACAAAAATGCTTAGGGTGGGCTCCTGAGTCGATATAGCCATGTCCGTCTGTCCGTCTGTCCGTGAACACATTTTTGTAACCAAGGGATTAGGTAGTAATTTAAGCCCAATCGACTTCGAATTTGGCACAAGTATGTGTTTTGGGTCAAAGTAGAACCCTATTGATTTTGAAAGAAATCGCTTGAGATTTAGATATAGCTCCCATATATATCATTCGCCCGATATGCACTTATACGGCCCTAGAAGCCTGAGTATTACCCCAATTTGGTTGAAATTTTGCACTAGGTGTACAATTGCTAGTATAGTCAAATGTGCAAAATTTTATTGAAATCGGTTCAGATTTAGATATAGCTCCCATATATATCTTTCGCCCGATATGGACTAATACGGTCCCAGAAGCCAGAGTTTTACTCCAATTTGGTTGAAATTTTGCACAGGGAGTAGAACTAGCATTGTTACTATGCGAGCCAAATTTGGTTGAAATCGGTTCAGATTTAGATATAGCTCTCATATATAGCTTTCGCCCGATTTACACTCATATGACCACAGAGGCCAATTTTTAACTCCGATTTAGTTGAAATTTTGCACAGGGAGTAGAATTAAGATTGTTGCTATGCGTGCCAAATTTGGTTCAAATCGGTTCAGATTTAGATATAGCTCCCATATATAGCTTTCGCCCGATTTACATTCATATGACCACAGAGGCCAATTTTTAACTCCGATTTTGTTTGAAATTTTGCACAGGGAGTAGAATTAGCATTGTTGCTATGCGTGCCAAATTTGGTTGAAATCGGTTCTGATTTAGATATAGCTCCCATATATATGTTTTTCTGATTTCGTCAAAAATGGTCAAAATACGAATATTTTCCTTGTAAAATCGCCACTTCTTAGTCGAAAAGTTGTAAAAATGACTCTAATTTTCCTAAACTTATAATACATATATATCGAGTGATAAATCATAAATAAATTTTTGCGAAGTTTCCTTAAAATTGCTTCAGATTTATATGTTTCCCATATTTTTTTACTAACATTGTGTTCCATCCTAGTGCATTAGCAGACTCAAATTTTGAGTCTATAAATTTTGTAGAAGTCTATCAAATTCTGTCCAGATCGAGTGATACTTAAATGTATGTATTTGGGACAAACCTTTATATATAGCCCCCAATACATTTGACGGATGTGATATGGTATCGAAAATTTAGATCTACAAAGTGGTGCAGGGTATAATATAGTCGGCCCCGCCCGACTTTAGACTTTCCTTACTTGTTTTAATTTACAACTATTTAATATTATACGATGCTATAAAACCGCATAAAATTCCGAATGTGATTAAATTAACGTATGAGTACAACAAATCTCCACAGAAACTTGACGCATGTTCGTCACTTTCGATCACATTATACAAATCTTATTAGCGTTTCATGAATGTCATTATAGATTTTCGTCATAATTCACATTCTGCTCCAACATTGAATTGTCACAGCTACTGGTGCACAACTACGCACTCGAGTAATTCCACCATTAATGTGAAGTTGAGTTCATTGCTAATAGGATTATATGGCCTTCATTGTAAAAAAAAATAAACAGGTATTACGGAACAAAACATTAATAAGGCTTCCAAGGAAAGCAAAATAAAAGGAATGAAAACGTTAATTTTTGCCACATAATTAAATTTTCAGGATTACTGAATCGTATTTTCAACATGTCATAACATTATGATAATTCTGTTATGTTTAAGTTCTTTAATTGCAAAAGCACAATTCAATAGCAATGGTTGCCGATATCAAAAACGCAAGCTTCGTAGAGCAATAGGCATGTCAAGTCATGATCACCCCAAAAAAATCAAAAATGTCATCGAAATCAAAATTTTTATATGTAAAACTTCTTTGCTCATATCTTCAAAAGTAATAGCGAAAAGGATGTTAACTCATTATCGCACCTAAAAATTGAAAACACTTATTTTGCTCATGCATCCTAAATTAAGCGTCCAAGAGCAAAAAGGAGGTTAATTACTGATCACCCCAAAACTCAGAAATTCCATTAAAATCCTGACACAATATTAATTTTTATATGAAAAACATTTTTTGATAATATATCCTAACCTAAGCATCCTAGGGCGAAAGAGGGGTTATTCGTGGTTATCCCTTATAAATCAAAAATTCCACCCAACTACCGACAAATTCAAAATTTTTATATGGAACACTTCTGTTCCTCATATCTCCTAAACTAAGCTTTCTAGAGCGAAAAGGAGGTTAATTCGTGACCACTCCAAAAAAAACTAAAATTCCACCCATTCTGAAAAGTTTAAAATTCTTATATGAACAACTTCTTTTGCCCCTATCTCCTAAACTTTGCATCCTAGAGCGAAAAGGATGCACTTTCGTGGTCACGCCAAAAAAACCCAAAAATCCATTCAAATCATAAAAAAAAATAATTTTTATATGTATAACTTCTTGTGTTCATTTCGCGTCCCAGAGCGAAGAGCAGGTTCATTCGTGATCTTCTAATTTAAGCGTCGTAGAGTCAACGGAATGTTAATTCTTGATCAACCCCAAAAAATCGAAAATTCCATCCAAATGCTGAAAAATTTTAAATTTTTACATGAAATAAGTATATACGGCCGTAAGTTCGGCCAGGCCGAATCTTTTGTACCCTCCATCATGTATTCCGTAGAAACTTCTACTAATTCACAATATAACTACTTGGGTTGTGGTAACACTTGCCAATTGCAAGGTATCTTAACACTTCTTAATATTGTCCTCTAAATTGTAAGTTAGTCCGTGTGGGCTATATAGACAAAAACACAGCAGATTATATACCTATAAATTCAATTCTTGGGAGTCTATAAATAATTACCAATTTTTGCGCGGTAACTACACCCAGAGATGGAATATGATTACCTCAAACATGTTTCAAGAGCAAAATATTATTTTGACGGTGAGTATAAAACAGTTTTTCGCAACCATGTTATTTTCTAGAAATTTATGTACCTGATATGGGCAACCGTGTACCTGTTTGCCGAGAAAACATCATTTTTACTCACCGTTCAAAAATAATACTTTGCTCTTGAAACATGATGGAGGTGACCATATTCCTTCTCTGCGTGTAGAAAGCCAGATGTGAAATATGGGGGTTGGTTTATACGGGGGCTGTATATAATTGTGAATCGATATGGAAGAAATTTTGCCTGATTAGTACCAAGTTCTAGCACGATCAGGTGAATTTTGCTTATCCAGGAGGCTCAATAATAAAATCTGGCTACGATGGAATTATGGACCGATATGGATCAATTTTTGCATGGTTGTTGGAGGGCATATACTAACACAGCGTATAAAATTTCATTCTGATCGGATGAAATTTACTCCTCCAAAAGGCTCCGGAGGTCAAACCTGGGGATGGGTTTATATGGGGGCTGTATATAAGTATGGACCAATATTCATAAATTTTTGAAAGGTTATTAGATTCCATATGCTTATACCACGTACCAAATTTTAACCGGATCGGATGAATTTTGCTCCCCCTTACCTATTGTTGAGGGTATAGAAGGCAGATTAAATACGCATACAATTTAGTTCTTGAGTACCGGTTAATATAGGGAATAATTATGAACCGATATGAACTTTTGTTCGGTAACTAGAGACCCAGAATTTAAATATGGGACTCGCTTTATGTGGGGGCTATATACAATTATGAAACTATACACTAATAGAAAAAATTGCGTTTCACAATCGTGAAAACTCATCCGATCCGGTTGAAATTTGGTACATTTCGCTAACTTATGGCCGATAACAACCATGCTGAAATTGGTCCCAATGTAGCCCCCAAATAAACCGATCACTGAAAAATCACGATTGCCACTCGAGCCAAAAATAAAAATTTTGTTGCCATAAAAAATTTTGTCAAAATTTTATATTTCTATAGAATTTTTTGTCAACATTTTATTTCTATAGAAAATTTTGTAGTTTTGTCAACATTTTATGTCTTTAGGAAATTTTGTCAAAATATAATTTTTATACAAAATTTTGTCAAAAATGTATTTCTATAGAAAATTTTGTCAAAATTTTTTTTCTTTAGAAAATTTTATCAAAATTTTTTTTTCTGTAGAAAATTTTTTCAAAATGTTATTTCTATAGTAAATTTATGAAGCATTTCATAGTTGGAGAGGAATATTTTGCAAAATCTTCCAAAACATCAATCTACCAAACAGTAAAAGATCTGCCATTTTTGGTAGACTCGTGTTCAAGTAATTTAATTGTGGATGACCGCCATTAGTAGAAGTTTCTACGCAATCCATGGTGGAGGATACATAAGATTCGGCCTGGCCGAACTTACGTTCGTATATACTTGTTTGTAGTATAAAAAAGTACATAGGGCCCCAAGTTCGGCCAGGCCGAATCTTATGTACCCACCACCATGGATTGCGTAGAAACTTCTACGAAAGACTGTGATTTAGTCCATACATGGTATATATTAGACAATAAAGTTATGTATAGTTAAGTCTACAAATAATTACGAATCGATATGGACTTTTTGTACGTAAAGAGCAAGAATTGAAATATGGGTGTCGCTTATATGGGGGCTATATACAATTATGAACTTGATATGGACCAATTTTTGTGTGATTGGGGATCGATTTATCTGAGGGCCATATATAACTATAGACCGATATGGACCTAGTTAGGCATGGTTGTTAACGACCATATACTAGCACAATGTACCAAATTTCAACTCACTCGGATGAAATTTGCTCCTCCAAGAGGTTCCAAAACCAAATCTCGGGATCGGTTTATATGGGGCTATGTACGATTATGGACTGATATGGACCACTTTTGGCATGGTTGTTAAATATCATATACTACCACCACGTACCAAATTTCAAGCAGATCGGATGAATTTTGCTTCTCCAAAAGGCACCGGAGGTCAAATCTGGGGATCGGTTTATATGGGAGCTATATATAATTATGGACTGATAGGAACCAATTCCTGCATGGTTGTTGGATACCATATACTAACATCACGTACCAAATTTCAACCGAATGGCAAGAATTTTGCTCTTCCAAGGGGCTCTGGAGGTCAAATCTGGGGATCGGTTTATATGGGGCCTATATATAATTATGGACCGATATGGACCAATTTTTGCATGGGAGTTTGAGGCCATATATTAACACCACATACCAAATTTCAACTGAATCAGATGAATTTTGGTCTTCCAATAGGTTCCGGAAGTCAAATCTGGTGATCGGTTTATATGGGGGTTATATATAATTATGAACCGATGTGGACCAATTTTTGCCTGGTTGTTATAGACCATATACTAACATCACGTACAAAATTTCAGCCGGATCGGATGAAATTTGCTTCTCTTAGCGGCCTCGCAAGCCAAATCGGGGGATCGGTTTATATGGGGGCTATATATAATTATGGACCGATGTCGACCAATTTTTGCATGGTTGTTAGAGACCATATACTAACACCATGTACCAAATTTCAGCCGGGTCGGATGAAATTTCCTTCTCTTAGAGGCCTCGCAAGCCAAATCGGGGGATCGGTTTATATGGGGGCTATATATAATTATGGACCGATGTGGACCAATTTTGGCATGGTTGTTAGAGACCATACACTGACACCATGTACCAAATTTCAGCCGGATCGGATGAAATTTGCTTCTCGTAGGGGCCTCGCAAGCCAAATCGGGGGATCGGTTTATATGGGGGCTATATATAATTATGGACCGATGTGGACCAATTTTTGCATGGTTGTTAGAGACCATATACTAACACCATGTACCAAATTTCAGCCGGATCGGATGAAATTTGCTTCTCATAGAGGCCTCGCAAGCCACATTTTGGGGTCCGTTTATATGGGGGCTATACGTAAAAGTGGACCGATATGGCCCATTTGCAATACCATCCGACCTACATCAATAACAACTACTTGTGCCAAGTTTCACGTCGATAGCTTGTTTCGTTCGGAAGTTAGCGTGATTTCAACAGACGGACGGACGGACGGACATGCTCAGATCGACTCAGAATTTCACCACGACCCAGAATATATATACTTTATGGGGTCTTAGAGCAATATTTCGATGTGTTACAAACGGAATGACAAAGTTAATATACCCCCCATCCTATGGTGGTGGGTATAATAACTTAAAACAATGATTTTGATTTTCTTCGAGATACAGTTCAATATTATTTAATAAAAGAAGATTTGTCAGAAACTTAAATTTTTTAGAAGTTTTAGAATTTAATCCAACATTATTTATTTAACTTGATTCCTCTTGTTTCACATGCATCTTTTGTAGATATATTCATGTCGAATCGTACGTCGTTAGTTAAAATTAGTTGAAATCGACGGCATTTTTATTTCTGTTTCATTTAAACAAACCCATGTTGAGTCATCAGCTTTCGATTTTCATATCATTTCGATTCACTTGTTTTCAATGGCGCAAAGCAATATCAGGGGACTAGAATGTTAAAACGACAAAATACAAAATGTTTCTCCTCAAAACACACGCAAAATTATCTCTGGTTTCATTTCCAAACGAATTGGTTCTGTGGGACACGGGAATCGTTATTTATTGCTTTCCATTAAAAAAAAAAGGACAGATAAAAAGCGAAAATATACATTCATGGAGGCAATAGCAAAATTCAAATAAAAAATTTAAAATGGGTTATTGAATTAAAACATTCCTTTTACTAGCACATTAACGTTAAATAACATATTTTTTTTTTCAGATGTGAAATTAGCGAATCATTTTATGTACACCCTCAAAAAGTCGCTTCGAAGCACATATAATCTTGGATATTGCCGAAACATTATTACGTTTGTTTTATGTGAACATATTATATATTCCACAAATGTTCGGAAGATCCCGAAAAAATGTTCGACATTACATACTACTATATTAAATTTTTACTATGAAACTTCAAAATGTGTCTTATTAAAGTCAGAAAATAAAAGTACTTGATGTAAACGAAATGGTCAGCGATTTTGAATTGAAAATTATTTTTTATTGCAAAAATACAAATTTTTGTAACAAAAAATGTTTTTGGTGATAAAAGTTTGACATTTTCGAAGACATTCTAGAAACTCTAACTAAAGAGAAACGATTTCGGTACACGTTTATTTTTTTCTTTGCTTGAAGTCGGGTATAAACGTTAATATTTTTCCATTGAATCTTAATCGGTAGATATAGCTCCCATTTATATCTTACGTCCGATTTGGACTTATATGGATTCCAAAGCCAGAGTTTGGCCCTGACAAGGAGTACGTTTAATAGTATCGGCAAGTGTAACAAATTTGGTTGAAATTTGCACAAGGGGTACGTTTAGTGATACCGTTAACAGGTTGGCCGATATTTCCCCGGTCTAACAAAGAAAAACACATTTTTTTTATCAATATTTGTTTTTATTATTCAACATAGTTCCCTTCAAGAGCGATACAACGATTATAACGACCTTCCAATTTTTTGATACCATTTTGGTAGTACTCCTTCGGTTTTGCCTCAAAATAGGCCTCAGTTTCGGTGATCACCTCTTCATTGCAGCCAAATTTTTTCCCTGCGAGCATCCTTTTGAGGTCTGATAACAAGAAAAAATCGCTGGGGGCCAGATCTGGTGAATATGGTGGGTGGAGAAGCAATTCGAAGCCCAATTCATGAATTTTTGCCATCGTTCTCAATGACTTGTGGCACTGTTCGTTGTCTTGGTGGAACAACACTTTTTTCTTCTTCATTTGGGACCGTTTTGCCGCGATTTCAACCTTCAAACGCTCCAATAACGCCATATAATAGTCACTGTTGATGGGGTTTCCCTTCTCAAGATAATCGATAAAAATTATTCCATGCGCATCCCAAAAAACAGAGGCCATTACTTTGCCAGCGGACTTTTGAGTCTTTTCACGCTTCGGAGACGGTTCACCGGTCGCTGTCCACTCAGCCGACTGTCGATTGGACTCAGGAGTGTAGTGATGGAGCCATGTTTCATCCATTGTCACATATCGACGGAAAAACTCGGGTGTATTACGAGTTAACAGCTGCAAATACCGCTCAGAATCATCAACCCGTTGTTGTTATTGGTCAAATGTGAGCTCGCGCGGCACCCATTTTGCACAGAGCTTCCGCATATCCAAATATTAATGAATGATATGACCAACACGTTCCTTTGATATTTTTAAGGCCTCTGCTATCTCGATCAACTTCAATTTTCGGTCATTCAAAATCATTTTGTGGATTTTTTTGATGTTTTCGTCGGTAACCACCTCTTTCGGGCGTCCACTGCGTTCACCGTCCTCCGTGCTCATTTCACCACGCTTGAATTTTGCATACCAATCAATTATTGTTGATTTCCCTGGGTCAGAGTCCGGAAACTCATTATCAAGCCAAGTGTTTGCTTCCACCGTATTTTTTTCCCTTCAGAAAACAGTATTTTATCAAAACACGAAATTCCTTTTTTTCCATTTTTTTTTCACAATAACAAAAGTTGTTTCACAAAAGACGCTCTATCTCACAAACTAATTGTCTTACAAACGTCAAATTTTGACACGAATCATTTGAAGATTGGTACTATATAAAAATAATATGCATTTAATACTAGCAACGCAATCTATGTGTCAGACTGGGGACTTATCAGCCAACCTGTTAGTTGAGATGGTAACACAAATGTTGGTCTACATAGTGGTGAAGGGTATAATATAGTCGGCCCCGCCCGACTTTACTTACTTGTTTTCATTTGTAATTCAATGCAAGTATGATATGGCTAAAAAAAAAATTCTTATTCAATCACGAAATTAATTGATCCAATTAATTTTTTAATTGAAATGTCTTCAATCACAGAAATGATAGTATCAATTAAAACATTAATTGAAGGTCAATTAAAAAATTAATCGATCCAATTAAAAAATTAATAGATATTGTTAATTTTTTGTGATTAATTTTTGTTTCAATTAAAAAATTTTTTGATTCAACTAAATTTTTCATTGAATATTTTTTCAATCTCATTTAACATTTTAATTGGAAAATTATTCGTGAATTTTTTTTCTGTGTATGTTTGAGCAATACAAACAATACGAAAAATCTTACTCACGCACACACACGCACGATACTGTTTGGAAAGACTCACGCACACTCACAAAAAGAAAAATTATGCTCACCCACACTCACGCACGAAAATGTCGTGACTCACGAAAAATGTTGTGTTCACGAGTTAATTTATAAGTAATTTACCTTAGCGACGTGTCTGAAATCATGAGTAAGATTAAAGTTAAGAGCGTTATTAGACTCTAAACATCATAGATGTCACTAAAATTGTAAATTAATTCAACTCGTAAGCGTTTTATGTCCGTGGGCGGGATTATATTCGCGCTCGTATTTTTCCGAAATTCGTTACTCACGCACACTTACGCACGACCTTTTGTTTTGTTAATCACGCACACTCATACCGTTGCCATCAGCGTGACTCACGACTAACGCGGATGTTATTGGTTGAAAGTATTTAATATTGTTTCAGCGTCGTCCTTATGTATTATTGCTAAAATATTGTTATGTAGTTGGTATTTATATCCTTAGTTTGTAGATCTGCTAATGCGTTGCCAAGTAGCTTGTCTAATACAATGTCTGCTATCATAGGTGATAAGGGGTATTTTTATCCTCTAACAGGGCTTCTATTTATACCCTTCACCACTACTGTGGTACAGGGTATAATAAGTTTGTGCATTTGTATGTAACGCTAAGACCCATCTTTTAGTATACCGATCGGCTTAGAATTAAATTCTTAGTCTATTTAGCGATGTCCGTCTGTCTGTCTGTCTGTCTGTCCATCCGTCTGTCTGTATATGTAATTTTGTGCACAAAGTACAGCTCGCAATTTAAGTCCGATCGTCCTCAAATTTGGCATAGGGCCGTTTCTTGGGACAGAGACAATCGCTATTGGTTTTGGAAAAAATCGGTTCAGATTTAGATATAGCTGCCATATATATTTATCACCGATTTGGTCATAATTGGCGTGTATATCAACCGATCTTCCTCAAATTCCGTGCATCCGAATATTTTATGAGTCTCGAAAAACTCGCAAAATATCAGCCAAATCGGTTTAGATTTAGATATAGCTCCCATATATATCTTTCGTCCGATTTAGACCCATATGACCACAGAGGCCAAAGTTTACTACCGATCTTCGTGAAATTTTGCACAGAGGGTAGAATTGACATTCTACCAATGCTTGGTAAATTTGGTTGAAATCGGTTTAAATTTAGATACACCTCCCATATATTATCTTTCGTCCGATCTGAACCTTTATGGCCACAAAAGCCAGAGTTTTGCCGTGATTTGCTTCAAATTTTGCACAGGGGGTGCGTTTAATAGTTTATCACAATCGGGCTGCCACTTTAATCTAACCTACATTTAATAGTATTGTTAAGTGTGTCAAATTTTGTTAAAATCGGTTCAGATTTAGATATAGCTCACATAAATATCTTTCGCCCGATTTGGACTTATATGGTCTCAAAAGCCAGGGTTTTGCCGTGATTTGCTTCAAATTTCGCATAAGGAGTACATTTAGTAGTATCGGTAATTGTGCCAAATCTGGTTGAAATCGGTTCAGATTTAGATAAGGCTCCCACACGCAAAGAAAAAAAAAAAAAACGTTTGGAAAACGTGTACCGAAAACGTTTTTCTTTTGTTAGAGTTTTTTGAATTGCTTCGCAAATTTTAAATTTTTATCACCAAAAAAATTCGTTTGTTTCAAAATTTTTATTTTTTCAATAAAAAAAGTTATTTTTGAAATAACAACACAGTCCATTTCGTTTATATCAAACACTGTTCTTTTCTGACTTTAGGTCTTTAATAAGACACATTTTACAGTTCAAAATTTAATATAGTACAATGTAATGTTGAACATTTTTTCGGAATCTTCCGAAAACAAAAGCAAAAAAAAAAAAACTTTGGCCGAAGCAGAGATCGAACCCACGACCCTTGGCATGAGAGTCGGACGTAGCTACCACTGCTCCACGGTGCCAAACTAAATGTTTGTTTCTGTTAAATAAACTTTGTTTATTCGGTTCGTGGGCGCCGCAAGATATGCTATATAAATATAACTTATATGGATATTTATCTATTGATGACCATAACAGGTACATAGCTCAGTGGTTAGTGTGTTGGCTTACAATGTGCATGGTCCGCGGTTCGATTCTACGTCCAGGCGAAAGGTAAAAAAAAATTTAAAAATTTATAAAATCGTATAATTTCTTCTACATTGTTGGTATTACAGGAAAAGGTGTTAGGAACTAAAAATCCTCGTGGGTGTGAGAAAGATGTGAGGGACAATGCAATTAGCAAGAAAATAATGTTTTTTTTTTGAGCTAGTCTTTATGAAATTGTTTTTACATCCTGGAAAAGAATAAACGTTTATCACAAAAAGTATATACTTTTCTTCCAAATACACTTCCTTACAGCGAAAAGCAAATGAGAAACGAACTTTGTTTGTCTAAAATTTCGTTTGGGAGGAAAGAATTATTTTTTTTTCGTGCATATATATCTTCCGTCCGATTTGCACTCATATGACCAGGGAGGCCTAAGTTATACTCCCATTTACGTGAAATTTCACATAGATAGCAGAATTATTATTATTAAATTTAGTCAAAATCGGTACAGATTATATATAGCTCCCATATATACGTATACCAGAGTTGGGGAAATATGGTAGACTGTTACACATTTTAGACCCACTTTCAATGGAAGTTTCCTCCAATTAACTTTATAGCGTTAGCCGATTTAAATTTTAATTCTAGAGATTTTGTAGAAGTGAAAAAATTGTCTCCCTTATATAGCTTCCAGCAAATGTGAAGTAGTTGAGATGGTAACACAAATTTTGGCCTACATGGGGGTGAAGGGTATAATATAGTCGGCCCCGCCCGACTTTAGACTTTACTTACTTGTTTCTTAGTATATTCGGTTATCTGCTTGTATTATTACAATGTTTTTATTGTTCTTCAGAATTTTTTTTTGCTTGATATGTTCAGGGAAGGTCGGCTACTTCATTTCCCGATATTTGGTAGGAGAGGCAATTATATACATGAGCATGGCGCTGAAAATCTGCAACAAAATAAATTCTATTGTGAACTATTGTATTAAGATGAATCAATGTTATTCTAACCTACTGTCCTTAGATGAATATACATATTTGATAAGGACGATTATGTTTAGTAAAACCCCATTTTACTTGCTTCTTTTGCTTTCAAAGTTATTATACCCACCACCATAGGATGGGGGGTATATTAACTTTGTCATTCCGTTTGTAACACATCGAAATATTGCTCTAAGACCCCATAAAGTATATATATTCTGGGTCGCGGTGAAATTCTGAGTCGATCTGAGCATGTCCGTCCGTCCGTCCGTCCGTCCGTCCGTCTGTTGAAATCACGCTAACTTCCGAACGAAACAAGCTATCGACTTCAAACTTGGCACAAATACTTGTTATTGATGTAGGTCGGATGGTATTGCAAATGGGCCATATCGGTCCACTTTTACGTATAGCCCCCATATAAACGGACCCCAAAATTTGGCTTGCGAGGCCTCTAAGAAAAGCAAATTTCATCCGATCCGGCTGAAATTTGGCACATGGTGTCAGTATATGGTCTCTAACAACCATGCAAAAATTGGTCCACATCGGTCCATAATTATATATAGCCCCCATATAAACCGATCCCCCGATTTGGCTTGCGAGGCCTCTAAGAGAAATAAATTTCATCCGATCCGGCTGAAATTTGGTACATGGTATTAGTATATGGTTTCCAACAACCATGCAAAAATTGGTCCACATCGATTCATAATTATATATAGCCCCCATATAAACCGATCACCAGGTTTGACCTCCGGAGCCTCTTGGAAGACCAAAATTCATCTGATTCAGTTGAAATTTGGTACGTGGTGTTAATATATGGCCTCAAACTCCCATGCAAAAATTGGTCGATATCGGTCCATAATTATATATAGGCCCCATATAAACCGATCCGCAGATTTGACCTCCAGAGTAGAGGTGTGCACGTGACACGAAATTGTCGTTACTCACGAAAATTTTCGTGACTCACGCGTGAGTCGTGATTCACGCTGACGGCAACGGCGTGAGTGTGCGTGAGCGTGATTAACCAACCAAATGTCGTGCGTGAGCGTGAGTCACGAAAATAAAATCTTCGTGAGTGTGCGTGAGTAACGAAATTCGCAAAAACACACTCACGAAAATAACTTCGCGTACGAACATAAAATGCTTACGAGTTGAATTCATTTATAATTTTAGTGACACCCTAGGTGTAAAGAGTTCTATAATGCTCTCGATTTTACACATACTCATGTTTTCAATCAGGTTCTATAGGTAAATTACTCATAAAATTATTCGTGAGTCACGACGTTTTTTGTGAGTCACGACATTTTTCGTGAGTCACGACATTTAAAAGATTTTCGTGCGTGAGTGTGCGTGAGTACAAATTTACTTTTCGTGAGCGTGCGTGAGCGTGAGTCCTACCAAAAAATATCGTGCGTGAGTGTGCGTGAATAAGATTTCTCCGTCGTGAGTGTGCGTGAGCGTGAGCAAAATATTACTCACGTGCACACCTCTACTCCAGAGCCCCTTGGAAGAGCAAAATTCTTCCCATTCGTTTGGAATTTGGTACGTGATGTTAGTATATGGTATCCAACAACCATGCAGGAATTGGTTCCTATCAGTCCATAATTATATATAGCTCCCATATAAACCGATCCCCAGATTTGACCTCCGGTGCCTTTTGGAGAAGCAAAATTCATCCGATCTGCTTGAAATTTGGTACGTGGTGGTAGTATATGATATTTAACAACCATGCCAAAAATGTTCCATATCAGTCCATAATCGTACATAGCCCCATATAAACCGATCCAGAGATTTGGTTTTGGAGCCTCTTGGAGGAGCAAATTTCATCCGAGTCAGTTGAAATTTGGCACATTGTGCTAGTATATGGCCGTTAACAACCATGCCTAACGTGGTCCATATCGGTCTATAGTTATATATAGCCCTCAGATAAATCGATCCCCAATCACACAAAAATTGGTCCATATCAAGTTCATAATTGTATAAAGCCCCTATAAAAGCGACCCCCATATTTCAATTCTGGCTCTCTACGTACAAAAAGTCTATATCGATTCGTAATTATTTGTAGACTTAAATATACATAACTTTTTTGTCTAATATATACCATGTATGGACTAAATCACAATTTAGAAAACGATGTTAAGAAGTTTTAAGATACCACAACCCAAGTAATTCGATTGTGGATGATAGTCTTTCGTAGAAGTTTCTATGCAATCCATGGTGGTGGGTACATAAGATTCGGCCTGGCCGAACTTGCGGCCGTATATACTTGTCTTAATATTTAAGATGCCTGGGCCACATCTAAAGGGTGACACTAGGAATCAGCATTATATTCAAATTTATTTTCTCAATTTATTACGGTAATGTGTGTTAATTTGTTACTTTGGTTTTAATATTTTATTAATAGCCTTCCATAAAACCATCTTGGGTCAAATGTAATCTAAATAGTATACTATACTATTATCTATTCCATCCTACCAAATGTTAATGTTGTGGGAATTAAATTGCTTATCGCTCCATAATTAAAATCTAATTTCAAAAGAAACGACCTACAACTTTTCTCATTTTCAGATAATTGTTAGTCACAATAGGCTAAGACAAACCTATATCAATTTTGAATAAACATCGAATAGGATGGTGCATATTAGGATAGGACAAAGTTTTTTTTGCCATTTTATGAGCTGAGTGAATGAATCGTAGAATACACCGAAAACAATATTGTTGTGATGCCAAAGATTTCTTGGGGTTTTGCTTGGTATAGAAGATGCATTGCTTTGATATAAAGCCATTTTTCCATGTCAAAAGGTCGATAAACATTTCAATGAAGTCCTTTTGTCCTTGTATTTAAGTGATTCCACTTAAAAATGGGTATCTTTATATGAACGAAAAAGTTGTTTGACTAAGGTCAACTTGGCTTTAATAATTCTGAAAAACTCTTCAATATTAATGAAATTGTCTCTAAATTTATTACCTTTTAGTTTCTTGGCTACAAAGCAAATAAAAAACGTTCATACATACGAGATATTTTCCAAAATAATAACTAATAATAACTAAACGATTGTTACTTGAAATAAACCATAATTTCTACTTGAAGTCTAGTCTAAATATAAGTTTTCGTTAAAACGTTTTGAAGGGACTTTGATAGCACTTTAAGAAAAAACAATTTATGAAAAAATTGAATGAATTTAAATTTTTTGTAAAGACAAAATTTTTGGAACCAGGCAAGCTTTTATTCAGAGTAATGAGTTTCCGATTCTCTTTGTAAAACATCCAAATATCGATTACACTCTGAAAAAGAATATGATCACCTCAAATATGTTTCAAGAGCAACATGATAGTTTTGGATGGGGAATGTGTAACATATTTGTCACAATCATGTTGTTTTCTCGGAATTTTTGTATATATTTTCAGCACGTATTTTATGTTTGGCGAGAAAACAAATTATTGTGCCAAAAATATTCCCTGTTCCCCATTCAAAAATGACATTTTGCTTTTGAAACACATTTAAGGTTATCATATTCCTTCTCTGCGTGTAGCAACCAACTGTATAAATTGTTCCTAAGATCGAGGTATTATCCCACCATATAGACCGATAAACTTTGTATACCTACCCGTCACCATATAATGGGAGATATATTAACTATGTTATCCCGTTTGAAATACATCGAAATATTGGTCTCAGACCACATATATTCAGGGTCGTGTTAAAATTCTATGTGCATCAAGCGATGTCCGTCTGTGCAAATCAATCTAACTTCCGAACGAAACAAGCTGTCGAGCTGAAGTTTGGTACAAGTAGTTGCTAATGATATAGGTTGGATGGGCCATATAGGATCATTTTTAAGAATAGGCCCCATATACACCGACCCACAGATTTGGCATTCAAATTTTAGCAATGTTTTTACTTGTTTCTTGACACATATTGTATACGTTCGTTTTTTCCGACAACAATATATGAAGTGGCTTCTCTTTCGCCATAGAGGAACCATTATCAATTTTATTTCATTTGAAATACAAAAGAGTACTACAGAAAGTGGGAGTTGGTTGATTTTATATTTGTTAAGAAATGTTCCCTAGCCTTAGGACATTTTATTTTTATTTATGTTAACTATACCCACCACCATAGAATGGTATAATAAGTTTGTCATTCCGTTTGTAACACATCGAATATCGAGTTCCGACTATATAAAGTATATTTATTCGTGCTCAGGGAGAAAGTCTAAGACGATATAACGATGTCCATCTGTCTGTATGGATGTCTGTTATAATCACGCTACAGCCTTCAACAATAAAGCTATCTTGCTTAATTTTTGCACAAACTCGTTTTTTTGTCTCCAAGCAGGTCAAGTTCGAAGATAGACCATGTTTTGGTATAGCCCCTATATAAACCGATCCCCCGATTTGGGGTCTTGGGCTTCTAGAAACCGTATTTTCTATCCGATTTGCCTGAAATTGGAAACCTAGAGGTATTATAGGACCAAAAATGGGTGTGTTGTAAATGACGTATATCGACCCATGTTTTGGTATAGCCCCCATATAAAGCGACCCCCCGATTTGGGGTCTTGGTCTTCTAGAAACCTACTTTTCTATCCGATTTGCCTAAACTTCGAAATCTAGAGATATTTTAGGACCATAAATAAATGCGTCGAAAATGGTGCCTATCGGTCCATGTTTTGGTATAGCCCCCATATAGACCGATTTCCGAATTTTTTTCTTGGGCTTCTAGAAACCGTATTTTCAATCCGATTTTCCTGAAATTGGATATCTACAAGTATCTTAAGACCAAAAATGTGAGTGTCGAAAATGAGGTGTATCGGTCCATGTTTTGGTATAGCGCCCATATAAACCGACCCCCCGATTTGGGGTCTTGGGCTTCTAGAAACCTTATTTTCCATCCGATTTGCCTAAAATTCGAAATGTAGAGGTATTTTAGGACCATAAATAAGTGTGTCAAAAATGGTGCCTATCGGTCAATGTTTTGGTATAGTCCCCCATATAGACCGATTTCCCAATTTTACTTCTTGGGCTTCTAGAAACCTATTTTCAATCCTGAAATTAGAACCCTTAAAGTATATTAGGACCACAAACATGTATACTGAATATGGTGTGTATTGGTCTATGGTTTGCTATAGTCCTTATATAGCTCGAATGACCTTCTAGAAACCGTAGCTTTTATTCAATTTGCTTGAATTTTGAAATCTAGAGGTTTTTGAGGACCATAAATAGGTGTTCCGAATAAATTATGTATCGGTATTCGAGGGCGGTTCGGAAAATTCTTAGCCTATCAATGAAAGAGAATAGTTAGTTTTTCAAAAATATGTTTATACCCTCCACAATAGGATGGGGTTATTCCGTTTGTAACACATCCGTTTGTAACACATCGAAATATTGCTCTAAGACCCCATATAGTATATATATTCTGGGTTGTGGTGAAATTCTGAGTCGATCTGGGCATGTCCGTCCGTCCGTCCGTCCGTCCGTCTGTTAAAATCACGCTAACTTCCGAACGAAACAAGCTATCGACTTGAAACTTGGCACAAATAGTTGCCATTGATGTAGGTGGGATGGTATTGCAAATGGGTCATATCGGTCCACTTTTACGTATAGCCCCCATATAAACGGACATCCAAATTTGGCTTGCGATTGCTCTAAGAGAAGCAAATTTCATCCGATCCGGCTGAAATTTGGTACGTGGTGTTAGTATATGGTCTCTAACAACCATGCAAAAACTGGTCCACATCGGTCCATAATTACATATAGCCCCCATATAAACCGATACCCCGATTTAGCTTGCGGAGCCTCTAAGAGAAGCAAGTTTCATCCGATCCGGCTGAAATTTGGTACATGGTGTTAGTATATAGTCTCTAACAACCATGAAAAAATTGGTCCACATCGGTCCATAATTACATATAGCCCCCATATAAACCGATCCCCCGATTTGGCTTGCGGAGCCTCTAAGAGAAGCAAGTTTCATCCGATCCGGCTGAAATTTGGTATATGGTCTCTAACGACCATGCAAAAATTGGTCCACATCGGTCCATAATTATATATAGCCCCCCTCTATAAAAACCAATCGCCAGATTTGACCTCCGGAGCCTCTTGGAAGACCAAAATTCATCTGATTCAGTTGATATTTGGTACGTGGTGTTAATATATGGCCTCAAACACCCATGCAAAAATTGGTCGAAATCGGTCAATAATTATGTATAGGCCCCATATAAACCGATCCCCAGATTTGACCTCCGGAGCTCCTGGGAAGAGCAAAATTCATCCGATACGGTTGAAATTTGGTTGCCATAACCTTACAAGCCGATTGAATTGTTTTTGCCTTCTTTGGGGCACTTCCTTCAGCTTCAGTCCATTGTTTGGATTGTTCTTTTGTCTCTGGAGTATAGTGGTGGATACATGTCTCATCAACAGTTATGAAACGACGCTTAAAATCCATTTTATTTCGCTTAAAACGATCCAAACAAGCTTGAGAAATGTTCATTCTTATGCATTTTTGATCGACTGTTAACAAATGCGGCACCCATATTGCAGAAGGTTTTTTCATCTGTAGTTCTTCATGCAAAATTAAATGGACTCGATCATTTGAGATGCCCATGATATTTGCAATTTCACGCACTTTTATTCGTCGATCATTTAATACCTTGGCTACAATTTCTGTTGTTGTCCACTACGTGGTTCATCTTCAATGCTTGTACGACCACGTTTAAATTTAGTAACCCAATTTTTTACTGTTGCATATGAAGGAGCACTTTCACCTAACACATTCACCATATCATTATGAATTTCTTGTCCCGATAAACCTTTTTTATGTAAATATTTAATGACAGCACGCATTTCTAATTTTTCCATTGTAAAAAAATTGCGGATGCGTCTTTTTTGAACACCTGTTTCTATAAGAAGGAGTTAGGTTAAGTTAGGTTAGGTGGCAGCCCGATGTATCAGGCTCACTTAGACTATTCAGTCCATTGTGGTGAAGAAGGAGTTGCCAGATCAAAACAAAATTTAACATGTGTTTATAACAGAGATGGAAGTTTCCGCGCGTTTTGTGCTAGGCTAAGAAGTTTCCGAACTGCCCTCGTAGATTTGGATGTATCCCCCTTATAAACCTGCCCTCCGATTTGAGGTCTAAATTCTGTAGGTTTTTCAGAACCACAACTAGTTGTGCTGAATTTTGTGTATCGGTGCATATTCTGATTTCCTGATTTAACTCCTTGGGTTATATAAACCGTAGTTTTTATCCGATTTGCCTGAAATTGTAACGGATTTAGTTTTTATCGCTCCATTTGGTAAGGCCTCCATACATACCGATTTCACTTCACTTCTTGAGGGTATAGAAGACGAAGTGATCATGAAAGTTGCTTGAAACAGAAAGTAAAATTTCCAAATCTATATATTTTGGATTCCAATTCAAGGCGTTATTTAATCACTTCTATATATTATCCTTCTGTACATTATCAAGTAACCCGCAATATATTATCAAGTAACACACTACGACGAAGAGTTTTCAAAGGTAACTGTTCTATTTGATTCATTTTGGTGGGTATTTAAGATTCAGTCTGGCCGAACTTACTGCTGTATGTACTTGTTTCCTCTAGCTTTGTGAAATAAACGGTGGCAAATATTACTAAAGCGGAAGATAATTTTGTTACACTTCACAAAAGTAGTAAGACTGAACTAGGGCGTTAATATGGTGAAGATTTGGCCCCAATGAAGTTTTTTTCCTTATTTCTAGTTCATTTTTGGAAAAATACAAATATTTTTCTTATGTAGTAAATAAATTTCCCGGTTTGTCTTTGGAAGTTATTTATATTTATGAGAAGTATAAACGGGCGTACAAAGATCTTCTAAAGAGTGTCATCTATAATCGAATTAGGTTGTGCTAGATAGCAAGGTGCCTCAAAATTTCTTAACTTTGTCTTCTAAATTTTAATTTACTCCATATGCAGTATATGTTAGATAAAAACTGCAGTTTAAATACTTAATAATTTGGAGCCAGAGAGGTGGAGAATTGAAGTAAGGATATATTTAAGACACAATTATCTTTGCAAGTTAGTTTTTGTAATTGATTCTAGGAAATAAATTTTGATATATTAGTTTTTTTTCTAAATTTTTCTTCATGTGCTACCAAAGTCATTTAAAAAATTTTAAATTAAATTTCCAAATTCAGACTTGACTTTTAGTAGAAATTTTGCTATGATTGAAGTAAACATCGTCTTTAAAATAAAGTGTTGAAAAACATCTCCTATTTTTAAACGCTTTTGTCCTTTGATGTTAAGATGCAAAAAGTCCACAAATTTAAAGCCGTTTAAATTAATTTTGAAGAATTTTTCATAATTATTAAGGAAAAGTTGATAGTCATTTTTAAGTCGATTCACTCAATTATAAGTACAAAATGACTTTATTGAATTGCGTTTAGGTCGCTCTTTCTAAACAAAAAATGTTATGTCCCAAACATTATATGTTCTAACATATTAACATATATGCCTCAAACATGTTATGCTAGTTTATGAACATTATATGCTTGCACTTAAAAATATTGTGTTTAAAATTTTGAATTCCAAACATATAATTTTTACACAAAAAAACATTCTAAAGGAACAACTTTAAAATCACTTCCAAAAATGTCCTCCAAAAGACGTTCTTTATTTTAAGTGCACAGGAAGTTCATTTGAGCCAATTTTTGTGTAACTCGCTTTTTTCATATTTTTAATAGGAAATTTAAAATTTTGTTGTTTCAAATAGGTTAAATACAGATTAATAATATAGTGCAAATTATATAAATTTTACAGAAAAAAATGCCAAATCCTTCCTAGAAAAATTGCGAATTTTTTAATACATTCCATGTCAAATGTTCCAGACAAGCTTTTAAATGCATTACAAATCATAAAATTTTTTTTAAATTATTTTTTTGTCAAAATATCAGAAAATTTCTTAATTCACATCCACAAAACTGGATTCGCATCGCACCTTAAATTCATCGCTTCTGCGTCTATTTTGCACCACTTCCGGATCCAAAAAGAACATTTTCACTACTTTTATTGTCGATGTTTTTTTTTTTTTTTGCTCAGATAAGAAAAACAGTCTTTTTCGTCCGTGCATTCAGAAAGTTTCATTATCATGAAGAATTTCTTAAAGGAAAAATTGTAAAAATAGATTAATTTATATTTAATTTCTTATTATTGCTATCAACAAGGTTAAGGACTATTTTCTGTGTATAACTTAATATCTCATAATTGAGTATTGGTGATATTGGATTATTTTGATATCAGTTTATAAAAGTTTTAAGAACAGAGCTTGATTATTGCCAAAATCAGCTGTACATTTAATAGCTCTTTCCACATAATATTCGATACACCCCAATACTAAACGCCAACATTTGATATTTGACTTTCTTTGGATAATAAACAAACTCTACAAAGGATATACTATTTTATGTAGTTACTCTTGGGTACAATAAGTCCAAAGGCAAGACATGTGGTTTATCTGGAGGGTCGATGGCGTCGCCAACGTCGCTTTTGTTGTTGTCCTCATCGTCTTAACAATAACAAATATAGACAAAAGTTTTACGATTCTTTCTTAAACAAAAGTAATAAGAAGTGGCATCCAAATGAATATTTAAACATACACATTCATTTGGGCCATAGGTTCATTTGCATATGCTACTTGAATCTTTTGCAACAAATACAAATACAACTACATCCTTTTTCGGGGAAGGGTGAACAGCTTGGCATATGTCTCTATGTGTCGAATTTATGAGTTTGGAGTATCAAACAGGTTCGTTCCCTTCATAGACAAATGACTTGTCATTTTAGATGCTCATTAAAAAGTTAAATATGGTATTTTCTTTTCAGAATTGTTGTTCTTGTCAGGACAAAGGCGGCAACGACGACATCACCGTCATCATCATCGCTTTAATAAGGCCACGACGCATCTATTATCCTGGAAGGAGATTAAGAACACCAGTGTATACCACTCAACTCTAACATATGTTGCTACTTTCATTTATTTTCAGCTAGAAAATATAAAATAATTTTCTCACAAAGATGGCTAAGGTAGAATTTTTAGGTAGACATCCTCATGACATGGTATGGCATTTGAGAAGCACTTTCTCAAAATCAACAAAAAAAGAAATATACTTGGGTTCATTCATCATAAGAGCAATTAGGTAACAAATGGTGATATTTACTTTATGGTGCGTAAAATAATGAAGGTATGACAAGGATACGTTCATTCAGTTTTAATGTAAAATAATTAGTCACTCTTGAAATTTAATCATGTATAATGTGTAAGGGGATTTGAATAAAGTTCTTAACTGAAAGTGATTGAATTTGGGATCAAGGTGTATGCACTTGACTTCAATAAATTATTGCGTACGTTTTTTTAAATTAACTAGAAAACGGAAAAAATATACACAAATGAAGCATAAAGATTTCGTGTCTATCATAAAATAGATCAGAATTAAAAAGTATATACGGCCGTAAGTTCGGCCAGGCCGAATCTTATGTACCCTCCACCATGGATTGCATAGAAACTTGTACTAAAGACAGTCATCCACAATCGAATTACTTGTGTTGCGATAACACTATCTTAAAACTTCTTAACACCATTCCTCAATTGTATGTTAGTCCATAAACAACAAAAGGCCGATTAAATACGTATATAATTCAGTTTGATAAAATTTTCTATAGAAATAAAATTTTGACAAAATTTTCTATAGAAATAATATTTTGACAAAAATTTCTATAGAAATAATATTTTGACAAAATTTTGTATAGTAATAAAATTTTGACAAAACTTTTTATAGTAATAAAATTTTACCAAATTTTTCTATAGAAATAAAATCTTGACAAAATTTTGCATAGTAAAAAAATTTTGACAAAAATTTTTATAGTTATAAAATTAAAAAAAAAAATTCTATAGTAATTAAATTTTGACAAAATTTTCTATAGAAATACAATTTTGATAGATTTTGCGGATCGGCTATATATAACTATAGACCGATATGGACCAATTTTGGCATGGTTGTTAGTGGCCATATACTAGTGAAAAGTACCTAATTTCACCACGTACCAAATTTTAACCGAATCGGATGAATTTTGCTCCTCCAAGGGCTCCGGATGTCAAATCTGGGGAGCGTTTTAAATGTGAGCTACATAGAATTATGGACCGATATGGACCAATTTGTTCATGGTTGTTAGAGACCATATACTAATACCACGTACCAAATTTCAACCGGATCGGGTGAATTTTGCTCTTCCAAGGGGCTCCGGAGTTCAAATATGGGGATCGGTTTATATGGGGGCTACATATAATTATGGACCGATATGGACCAATTTCTGCATGGTTGTTAGAGACCATATACTAACAACACGTACCAAATTTCAGCCGGATTGGATGAAATTTGTTTCTCTTAGAGGCTCCGCAAGCCAAATCTGGGGATCGGTTTATATGGGGGCTATATATAATTATCAACCGATGTGAACCAAATTTTGCATGGTTGTTAGAGACACCATGTACCAAATTTCAGCCGGATCGGATGTTTCGTTCGGAAGTTAGCGTGATTTCAACAGACGGACGGACGGACGGACATGCTTAGATAGACTCAGAATTTCACCACTACCCAGAATATATATACTATATGGGGTCTTAGAGCAATATTTCGATATGTTACAAACGGAATGACAAAGTTAATATACCCCGCATCCTGTTGTGGAGGGTATTTTTTTTATACCCACCACCATTAAATGGTGACGGGGGTATAATAAGTTTGTCATTCCGTTTGTAACACATCGAAATATCGATTTCCGACTATATAAAGTATATATATTCTGGATCAGGGAGAAATTCTAAGACGATATAACGATGTCCGTCTGTCCGTCTGTCTGTCTGTCTGTTGTAATCACGCTACAGTCTTCAATCACCTCTTCTTTGGAATGTTGCTATAAACAACCTTCTGGTTTCTCTAGAAAAAGAAAGGATAAAAGTGGTGGCATACGCAGATGATGTGGCGCTAGCAGTCAGGGGAAAATTCCCATCCACAATCAGAGATATTATACAGAGAGCTCTCCGGATGACTGAGAAATGGACGAAAGATAATGGTCTTGGTGTAAATCCAGCAAAGACAGAAATAGTCATGTACTGCAAAGATCGCAAAACTCCCACGGTTAGGCCCATTTCCTTAGGGGGTACTGAAATTCCTTTTGGTGAGTGTGCAAAATACCTTGGCGTTATTTTGGACAGGAAGCTGAATGTTAGGCTTAATATTGAAGAGAGGGCGAGAAAAGCCACGGTAGCTTTGTACTCGTGCAAAAAGGCAATAGGGAAAAAGTGGGGACTAAGACCAAAAATTGTGCATTGGCTATACACGGCAGTGGTTAGACCTATAATGCTATATGGTGTTGTAGTCTGGTGGCCGGCACTTCAGAAACCGACTTGTTTAGATATAGTTCAGCGTATGGCGAGCTTATGTATCTCAGGCGCATTTATTAAGACAGGAACAGACTCCCTTAATGTCATGTTACATCTATTGCCTTTAGACATTTTGGCCAAACAGTCAGCTGCAACAACGGCTGTGCGGTTGCGCGAGCTATCGCTGTAGTCGGAAACAATGTACGGTCATAGTTCGGTCCTCAAAGTAATGCCAGATGTGCCTAACGTAGTGGATTACACCCTGGAAAAACCACTTTTCGACAAAAAGTTTGAAACTCTGATTCCCAACAGTGAGGCGTGGTGTACACAGACCCCGGGGAATAAAAGATATATAGATTTCTATACTGATGGCTCCAAATTGAATGGACAAGTTGGGTTCGGAGTATATTCTAAAGATCTGGAAATTCGAATAGCGAAAAGATTACCTAATCACTGTAGTGTTTTTCAGGCTGAAATATTGGCAATAAGAGAGGCATTAATATATACTCAGACAGTCAACCTGCAATAAAATCCTTGGACTCTGTGTTCCTTAACTCAAAAACGGCCATAGACTGCCGCAAATCTCTCAACGAGATGGCTGAGCAGTACACTATTCACCTAATATGGGTGCCTGGTCATAGGAACATACCGGGGAACTGTGAAGCAGATGTGTTAGCAAGGCTAGGAACTACCTTACATATTCCAGGGGAACTAGAATCTGTTGGTATGCCTCTGGCCACCTGCAAGCTCTTACTGCGTGAGAAGGCTGTTATGATGGCCAATATCCGATGGGAAAATTGCAAGGGTTGTAACGACACCAAGCAAATATGGCCCCATTTAAACTTAAACCGCACACTAGATATGCTAGTGTTCTCAAGGCGTCAGATAGCACTCCTAATATCTGCTATAACGGGTCGCTGCCTGATAGGCGAATTTGCAAAAACTTTAGGTGCGAAGTATAATGACTATTGTATAAGCTGTCATGACGTGGAGGAAAAGGAATCAATTAAACACCTCTTGTGTGAGTGTCCTGCTTTTTGTGTAAGGCGTAAGCGAATTTTAGGAGCATATAGCTTTAGATTACTGGCTGACCTGGAAAACGTTAACTTAAGCAGGTTGTTAATGTTTTTGGAGCAATCTGGTTGGTTCCACAAAAGTAAATAATAGAGAAGGTTCAGTGGTTAAGACTAGAAGTGCCCATATGTAATAGGTACTTTTAGTTAAATGTGGTATCACAATGGACTGAATAGTCTAAGTGAGCCTGAAATTTAATCGGGCTGCCACTTTAACCTAACCTAACCTAACCTAACCTACAGTCTTCAATAATGAAGTAATCGTGCTGAAATTTTGCATAAATTCGTCTTTTGTCAGCAGGCAAGTCAAGTTCGAAGATGGGCTATATCGGTCCAGGTTTTGACATAGTCCCCATATAAAACGACCTCCCGATTTGGGGTCTTGGACTTATAGAAATCGTAGTTTTTATCCAATTTGCCTGAAATTTGAAATCTAGAGGTATTTTATGACCATAAAGAGGTGTGCCAAAAATGGTGAGTATCGGTCCATGTTTTGGTATAGCCCCCATATAGACCGATCTCCCGATTTTACTTCTTGGGCTTATAGAAACCGCAGTTTTTATTCAATTTACCTGAAATTGGAAATCTAGAGGTATTATAGAACCACAAATACGTGTGCCAAAAATTGTGAGTATCGGTCCATATTTTGGTATAGCCCCCATATACACCGATCTCCCGATTTTACTTCTTGGGCTTATAGAAACCGCAGTTTTTATTAAATTTACCAGAAATTGGAAATCTAGAGGTATTACAGGACCACAAATACGTGTGCCAAAAATTGTGAGTATCGGTCCATGTTTTGGTATGGTCCCCATATAAAACGACCTCCCGATTTGGGGTCTTGGGCTTATAGAAAATGTAGTTTTTATCCAATTTGACTGAAATTGGAAATCTAGAGGTATTTTATGACCATAAAGCGGTGTGCCGAAAATGGTGAGTATCGGTCCATATTTTGGTATAGCCCCCATATAGACCGATTTCTCGATTTTACTTCTTGGGCTTCTAGAATCCGAAGTTTTTATCCTATTTGCCTGAAATTGAAAATCTAGAGGTATTTTCGGGTCATAAAGAGGTGTGTCGAAAACGGTGAGTATCGGTCCATATTTGAGTATAGCCCCCATAAGAACGATCTACCGATTTAACTCCTAGGGTTTCTAGAAACCGTAGTTCTTATCTGATTTGGCTGAAATTGTAAATATTCTGGTATTTTAGTCTCACAAAAACGTGTATCGGATTAAGTTTTTATCGGTCCATTTGGTAATACCTCCATATAGATCGACTTCACTTCTTGAGGGTGTAGAAGGCGCACTTGCAAGTGAAAAAAATAATTGTGTAATAAATTTTCTTGAATTTGTCAAAAAATATTTTCTTATTTTTGTGAATTTGGTTTAGTTAATATTTTCTAAAATTAATCTAATTTGAAATAAAAATAACCAAAATTGTCCTTCCTAGTGCGATCACTGTTTCTGGAATGTGCCCTAACTTGTTATCATTTAGACAATCGAATTTCTCCTTTATTACAGAGAATTTTCGTTCGGAGTCAATAAACCCGAAATTATAAATAGAATTGCAACGATTGTCTTTAATGTGTTGTATTTGTATTTGATGTAATTTTTTGTTTTAATACAAAGAAAACTTTGTTTTTCTAAAATTGTGTTTCCCAGGAAAGAAACTCTTCTTTCCGTGTATATATCTAGCGGTAAAACAGAAGCGAGATAGCCACATACACGATGAGAAGGAATATAATCACTTCCCAGAACAAAATGTTATTTTCGAATTGGGTACTTGATCATTTTTGCCGCAAAAATGTTGATTTTATTTTGTCAAACATAAAAATATTCACCGTCCAAAAATAAAATTTTGCTCTAGGAAGTTATCACATTGCTTCTCTGGGTGAAGCGTGTTTATGTCCAACAATATACGATGGTGATGAGAGCATCAACATTTTGCCATTTCGTTTGTTAAACATCGAAATATGGATTTAAGACTATATGTATAACAGGTTGGTTGATAAGTCCCCGGTCTAACGAAGAAAAACACATTTTTTTTTTCAAAATTCGTTTTTATTATTCAACATAGTTCCCTTCAAGAGCGATACAACGATTATAATGACCTTCCAATTTTTTGATACAATTTTGGTAGTACTCCTTCGGTTTTGCCTCAAAATAGGCCTCAGTTTCGACGATCACCTCTTCTTTGCAGCCAAATTTTTTCCCTGCGAGCATCCTTTTGAGGTCTGAGAACAAGAAAAAGTCGCTGGGGGCCTGATCTGAAGAATACGGTGGGTGGGGAAGCAATTCGAAGCCCAATTCATGAATTTTTGCCATCGTTCTCAATGACTTGTGGCACGGTGCGTTGTCTTGGTGGAACACTTTATTCTTCTTCATATGGGGCCGTTTTGCCGTGTAGTGATGGAGCCATGTTTCATCCATTGTCACATATCGACGGAAAAACTCGGGTGTATTACGAGTTAATAGCTGCAAACACCGCTCAGAATCATCAACACGTTGTTGTTTTTGGTCAAATGTGAGCTCAAAATCATTTTGTGGATTTTTTTGATGTTTTCGTCGGTAACCACCTCTTTCGGGCATCCACTGCGTTCACCGTCCTCCGTGCTCATTTCACCACGCTTGAATTTTGCATACCAATCAATTATTGTTGATTTCCCTGGGACAGAGTCCGGAAACTCATTATCAAGCCAAGTTTTTGCTTCAACCGTATTTTTTCCCTTCAGAAAACAGTATTTTATCAAAACACGAAATTCATTTTTTTCCATTTTTCACAATAAAAAAGGTGATTCACAAAAGACGCTCTATCTCACAAACTAATTGACTTACAGACGTCAAATTTTGACACGAATAGTTTGAAGGTTAATACTATATAAAAATAATATGCATTTAATACTAGCGACGCCATCTATGTGTCAGACCGGGGACTTATCAGCCAACCTGTTATATTCTTGATCAGGGTGAAATTTTAACAATGTCCGTTTGTCTGTCTGTATGTTGTAATCACTCTACAGCCTTTAATAATGAAGCTATCGTGCCGAAAATTTGCATAGACTCTTTTTCTGTTTGTGGCCAGGTCAATTTGCAAAATAGGCTAACTCGGTCCATGATTTGGTAAAGGCATATTGATCGATCTCGCGATTTGATTTCTTGAGTTCATGGAAATCACAATTTCTATACGATTTGTTCGGAATTTAAAATCCAAAAGTATTTTAAATCTGTACAGAGTTGTGTGAAATTTGTTGCATAACGGTCCATGTTTTGACATAGCCTCCATATACAGTGAAACCTCTGAAATATGGACCCCCACGGTCGCCCAAATTTTGTCCACATTTGAGAGGTGTCCAATTATGAGAGGTAAATTTTTAAGTGTTAATATAGCAAACGACCCAGGCAGCTGTCCACATTTGAGAGGTGTCCGGTTTTCAGAGTGTGCAAGTTGGAGAGGTTTCACTGTATATCAATCTTCCCATTTGATTTGATGGACGGCATAAAAGGAGCAATTTTTATACGTTTTATTTAGAATTTAAAATTTAGATGTATGTGGTATTACACCCTCAAAAAATCGCTTCTGTAACATATGCCCCAAACACATTTTGCTTCAAGCATATTGGTCCAAACAAAATATTGTTTGTATTGTTAAAACATATTATGTTTCATCTCAGGTATACACTGGTAGAAAAAAATTTTAATGGAATTTTCTTTGTGTATATATATTTTTAAGGCGCCAATTGGTTACTTCCATTATTTTACTTTCAGCATACTCTCTAGGTCTCTCTTTCTAAACACGTATATGTTTATAGGCTGTTTCCAAATTAATGTATGTTTGCATCTAATCATATTATATTTACAAACATTTTATGTCCCAAACATAATATGTTCTAACATATTAACATATATGTCCCAAACATGTTATGTTAGTTTATGAACATTATATGCTTTCACTTAAAAATATTGTGTTAAAAAATTTGAGTTCCAAACATATAGTTATTACACCAAAACATATGAAAAACAGTCTTTTTCGTTCGTGTAGGTACCGATTACGAGGAGCTATGTTCAAAGGAAATTCTTGAATGAGTTCCATGGTGGTGGTTAGTATTCGGCCTGGTAATACTGGTAATAGCACACATAACAATGCTTTTACCCTCCACCATAAGATGGGAAGTATATTCCCCCATGTTCCGATATTCGGAATCGCAAAATTTTCGTTTGGTGATATTACTATACTGGTGATATTACTGGGTCGTAGTGAAATTCTAAGACGATCTAGCGGTGTCCTTCATTTTATAAACCGGTCCCCAGATTTGGATTGCGGAGCCTCCAAGCGGAGCCAATTTTATCCGATCCGATCCGGTTGAAAGTTGATACGTGATGTCATCATATGGCCTCTAACCACCACATAAAAATTGGTCCATATAGGTCGATAATTATATATAGCCCCCTTATAAACCGATCCCCATATTTCGACTGCGGAGCCTCTTGGAGGTGCCAATTTTATCCGATCCGGTTGAAATTTGGAATTTATTGCGCTGGTGTACTTTCAACTGCACTTCACAAAATTACACCCTTTCATAAATGAAGAAATAAACTAAAAGTAAAGGAAAAAAACATTGGTGCCAAAACATGGCTATTTGAAACAAACAGTAGTTCGTTCTTACTATTAATTTCGTAAAAAAATAATAAAATTTTACTACAAGCAAAGATTTTTTTGCAATAAAAATAAGTTAAATCTATCATTAGTTTAACTACGAACTTTTTTTTTTGTGCATAAGTTTGTGCATTTGCATGCAGCGCCAGCAAGGAGCAGTCTGCGGCGCATTGTTGATCAATCGCCGTACAATTAAATTCTGAATCGATTTAGCGATGTCCGTCTGTCTGTTTGCTGTGCAAAGTTGAAGTCAAATCGTCTCCAAATTTGACATATGGTCTTACATCGGAGCAACAGTAATGCTTATTGACACAAGACATTATCAGACAGTTTTACGATCAAGGAACAACGAACAGTTACGATATTACACTAACTTATAAAATAACAAATCATGACGATCTTACCCATGCAGTATTTCATTCTTGCTGTTTTTCGGAATCGTATGAAAATTCGATTGAATTCAATTTTATACACACGCTTTTTTCACGAAATTTAGCAAAAAATAATAAAGTAAAACTAAATCCCAGAAATTAAAAGTAACAAATATATACGGCCGTAAGTTCGGCCAGGCCGAATCTTATGTACCCTCCACCATGCATTGCGTAGAAACTTCTACGAAAGACTGTCATCCACAATCGAGTTAATTGGGTTGTGGTATCTTAAAACTTCTTACCATCGTTTTCCAAATTGTGAGTTAGTCCATACGTGGTATATATTAGACAAAAAAGTGATGTATAGGTAAGACTACAAATAATTACGAATCGATATGGACTTTTGCACGGTACGTAGAGAGCCAGAATTGAAATATGGGGGTCGCTTATATGGGGGCTAAATACAATTATTAACTTGATATGGACCAATTTTTGTGTGATTGGGGATCTATTTATCTGAGGGCTATATATAACTATAGACCGATATGGACCTAGTTAGGCATGGTTGTTAACGACCATATACTAGCACAATGTACCAAATTTCAACTGACTCGGATGAAATTTGCTCCGCCAAGAGGTTTATATGGGGCTATATATGATTATGGACTGATATGGACCACTTTTGGCATGGTTGTTAAATATCATATACGATCACCACGTACCATATTTCAAGCAGATCGGATGAATTTTGCTTCTCCAAAAGGCACCGGAGGTCAAATCTGGGGATCGGCTTATATGGGAGCTATATATAATTATGGGCTGATAGGAACCAATTCCTGCATGGTTGTTGGATACCATATACTAACATCACGTACCAAATTTCAACCGAATGGGAAGAAGTTTGCTCTTCTAAGGGGCTCTGAAGGTCAAATCTGGGGATCGGTTTATATGGGGCCTATATATAATTATGGACCGATTTCGACCAATTTTTGCTTGGAAGTTTGAGGCCATATATTAACACCACGTACCAAATTTCAACTGAATCAGATGAATTTTGGTCTTCCAAGAGGCTCCGGAGGTCAAATCTGGTGATCGGTTTACATGGGGGCTATATATAATTATGGACCGATGTGGACCAATTTGTGCATGGTTGTTAGAGACCATATACTAACACCATGTACCGAATTTCAGTCGGATCGGATGAAATTTGTTTCTCTTAGAAGCTCTACAAGCCAAATAGGGGGATCGGTTTATATGGGGGCTATATATAATTATGGACCGATATGGACCAATTTTTTCATGGTTGTTAGAGACCATATACTAACACCATGTACCAAATTTCAGCCGGATCGGATGAAATATGCTTCTCTTAGAGGATCGGCAAGCCAAATTTGGGGGTCCGTTTATATGGGGGGCTATACGTAAAAGTGGACCGATATGGCCCATTTGCAATACCATTCGACCTACATCAATAGCACCTACTTGTGCCAAGTTTCAAGTCGATAGCTTGTTTCGTTCGGAAGTTAGCGTGATTTCAACAGACGGATGGACGGACATGCTCAGATCGCTCAAAATTTCACCACGACCCAGAATATATATACTTTATGGGGTCTTAGAGCAATATTTCGATGTGTTACAAACGGAATGACAAATTAATATACCCCCATTTTATGGTGGAGGGTATAAAAAATAATAAAATAAAACTAAATTACAGGATACAGGCACTCTTGTTTAGCTTTCATATGTACATCTGGGAAAATTTATATATGACCCCCAAAAACCCAGAAAACTCGATATTTTCATATGAAAACCTTCATAACTCATATATCCTAAACAATGCGTCGTAGAGCGAATGGAAGGTAAATACGTAATCACCCCCAAAAGATGGAAGATTCCATCAAAATTCTGAAGAAATCAAAATTTTTATATGAAAAACTTTTTTAAAAGTTCTCCCAAAAAAATATATATGAAAACCTTCTTCTGCTCATAACTTCTAAACCATGTATTGTAATATAGATCAAAATGGTAATTTATGGTAAGAAGCTCTGAAAAATCGGAAATGCCATCCACTGAAAAAATCGAAATTTTTATATGAATACTTCGTTTGTTCGTATTTCCAAAAAATTCCTGAAAATATCAATACTTTTACACGAAAAGGATCTTAATTTATGATCAGACCAATATAATCAAAAATTTCATCCAAATTCTGAATAAATCGAAATTTTTATATGAAAAAATTCATTTGCTCGTATCTCGTAAACTAAGCGTCGTAGAGCGAAATGGAGATTAATATGTTATGTGATTACCCCCAAAAATTCAAAATTTTCACCCAAATCTTGCAAACGTTGATATATGAGCGCCTTTCGCTCATATAGCGTCCTAAAGCTAAACTGAGCTTAATTAGTGATCACCTCCAAAACCTCAATAATTCCATACAAATCCCGAAAAAAAATCTAAATTTTTATATGAAAACTTCTTTTGCTCATATAACCTAAATTTATCGTCGTAGAGCCAAACGGAGCTAAATTCATGGTTATCCCCAAAAATATCGAAAATTCTATCCAAACCATGAAAAAAACGAAATTTTTATATGAAGACTTTAATGCTCTCATATCCTGAATAAAAATTGAGAGATCTAAGTCGATACGATTATTTAGATATGAATAGATTCGAAAAATGTTAATCATATCTACTTACTATGGAACGATCTAATGTTTTAGATATAATTCTATCTATCCCTATCTATAATTTGATTTCATGTTATATCTCGTCGTGTATGATATTATATATACACGTATCGAATTATGTGCCATCGTATATTGGTATATCTGCATTGATCTGAAGGGGCCAAATTTGAGATCTGATAGATCCCCCAATTTTGTATGATCGAAGTAGTTTTCCACAAATTTCCCGCATTCATTCTGCGATAACTTCAGACGGTATGCTATATGTACTTAAAATTCGTCTATATTTTGGATACAGACAAATGTTTTAAGTATATAGGATTCTATTTTTAGAAAATTTGAACTTCGCCAATTTGCCGAATATGGTCAATATTCTGTGATTTTTATTATATCCCCAATATAGATCCGTCGTATTGAATATTTTGATGTCGGTTTAATAATAATAAGCACAGGTGTACACGTATAAATAGAATGACAGTAAAATAGAAACAAGAAAGCTGTAAAAACCAGACTTTGGTACTCCCATGCCGTTTTTTGTTGACACCTGCTAATTTACCAAAAACTTTTCCATGTCATTGGTATTGAACAATTAAATGCATTCGCATTCATTATTTAACTTTCAAACGAAAACAAAAAACTTGCCCAATTAAATTCACAAATAATTCCATATCCCAAAATTGTAATAAATCTTCTTAAAGTTTTTGTATAACAATCCATTTCATAAACCAATTGTTTGTCAGTTTATTGTGAAATTTTCAAACGTGACAAAAATATTTTTATATTGATATAGTTTTTTTTTTTTTGTTTTGCTGAAACATATTACTTTTTGTTATAGGTGAATTTGTCCAATAAATTGGCATTACTATATTCCTGTTTGGAAGGTGGTGCAACAATGAAAGAATTAGATTTATATTGTTAAGAAATATATGATCTCTATTGGGATTTATTTCGTGTCGAAAAATATATGATATATTGAAAGGAACTTTTGTGAGGGAAAGACAGAAAATGGTCTCAACGATTTAATTGTATAATTATTTACAATATTATTTTGACGTTGGAAAACTTATTGAATTGATGTTTCTGATCATGTTAGATAGTTATGTTAGATTTTGTATAAAAAATCTTATTTGGGACATTAAGTTATGATTTCCACCTGTTACACTGATGAAAAAACGCATGTCTTTACACAAAAAATTTTGGTATTGATTCCGAGCCAAAGAAGCGCAGAATTCTCTTTTAAATTTGAGTTTCGGGAACAAGGGAACTAATTTTAATTTATTCTTTTCTTCAACTTTTCCTTCATGTGCTATCAGAGTCCTTTAAAACCTGTTAACGAAAACTTCACCTTCCAAATCACCAGACTCGACTTCTACACTCAAAAAAAAAAAAAATGAACTCTCTATTTCACTAAAGCCAATTTTACTTTTTACACCCTCCACCTTAGGGTATATTAACTTTGTCATTCCGTTTGTAACACATCGAAATATTGCTCTAAGACCCCATAAAGTATCTATATTCTGGGTCGTGGTGAAATTCTGAGACGATTTGAGCATGTCCGTCCATCCGTCCGTCTGTTGAAATCACGCTAACTTCCGCACGAAACAAGCTATCGACTTGAAACTCTGCACAAGTAGTTGTTATTGATGTAGGTCGGATGGTATTGCAAATGGGCCATATCGGTGCACTTTTACGTATAGCCCCCATATAAACGGACCCTCAGATTTGGCTTGTGGAGCCTCTAAGAGAAGCATATTTCATCCGATCCGGCTGAAATTTGGTACATGGTGTTAGTATATGGTCTGTAACAACCACGCAAAAATTGGTCCACATCGGTTCATAATTATATATAGCCGACATTACCGACATTATATATTGGTCGACATCGGTCCATAATTATATATAGCCCCCATATAAACCGATCCCCAGATTTGGCTTACGGGGCCTCTAAGAGAAGAAAATTTCGTCCGATCCGGCTGAAATTTGATACATGATGTTGGTATATGGTCTTTAACCATATAAACCGATTCCCAGATTTGGCTTGCGGAGCTTCTAAGAGAACCAAATTTCATCCAATCCGGTAGAAATTTGGAACAGGGTGTTTTTTTGCTCATATAACCTAAATTTATCGTCGTTGAGCCGAAAGGAGCTAAATTCATGGTCATTCCCAATAAATATCGAAAATTCCATCCAAACCATGAAAAAAACGAAGTTTTTATATGAAAAACTTTTTGCTCTCCTATCCCGAATAAAAATTGAGAGATCTAAGTTGATACGATTAGATATGAATAGATTCGAAAAATGTTAGTCATATCTATTTACTATGGAACTATTGATCTAATTTTTTAGATATAATTATATCAGTACCTATCTATAATTTGATTTCATGTTAGATCTCTTCGTGTATGGTATATATACACGTATCGAATTCTGTGCCATCATATATTGGTATATTTGCATAGATCATCCGATCCGGTTTAAATTTGGAACATGGTGTAAGTATATGGTCTCTAACAACCGTGCCAGAATTGGTCCATATCGGTCCATAATTATATATAGACCCATATAAACCGTTCTCCAGATTTGACCTCCTGAGCCTCTTGGAGGAGCAAAATTCATCCGATCAGGCTCAAATGTGGGGCGTGGGGTTTGTATATGGTCTCTAACATCCATGCAAAAATGGTCCACATAACATAGGTTTATAATTATATATAGCCCCCATATAAACCGATCCCCATATTTGGCTTGCGGAGACTCTAAGAGAAGCAAATTTCATCCGATCCGGTTGAAAATTGAAACATGGTTTTAGCATATGGTCTCTAACAACCGTGCCAGAATTGGTCCATATCGGTCCATAGTTATATATAGCCTCCATATAAAACGTTCTCCAAACGTTCTAAGACGTCTGTCTGTCTGTTGTAATCACGCTACAGCCTTCAATAATGGCGCTATCGTCCTGAAATTTGGCACAGATTCGTGTTTTGTTTGCAGGCAGGTCAACTTCAAAGATGGGCTATATAGGTCCAAGTTTTGATATAGTCCCCATAAAAACCGACCTCCCGATTTGGGGTCTTGGGCTTATAAAAACCGTAGTTTTTATCCAATTTGCCTGAAGTTGGAATTCTAGAGGTATTTTAGGACCATAAAAAGGTGTGGAAAAATGAGGCGTATCGGTCCATCTTTTGGTATAGCCCCTATATAGACCGATCTCCAGATTTTACTTCTTGGTCTTCAAAAAACCGTATTATCAATACGATTGACCTGAAATTTGAAATCTAGAGATATTTTAGTACCAAAAGTTGGTGTAGCGCAAATGGCGCATATTGGTCCATCTTTTGGTATAGTCCCATATAGACTGATCTCCCGATTTTACTTCTTGGGATTCTAGAAACAGTATTTGCTTTCCGATGTGCGTGAAATTTGAAATTTAGAGGTATTCTAGGACCATAAAAAGGTGTGCCGTAAATGGTGCCTTTCGGTCCGTGTTTCGATATAGTCCCCAAATAGACCGATCTCCCGATTTTACTTCTTGGGCTTCTAGAAACTGTATATACTGTCCCATTTGCCTGAAATTGAAAATCGAGAGGTATGGTATGGGACCACAAATAGGTGTGTCGTAAATGGGGTGTATCGGACGATGTTTTGGTGAAGCCCCCATATAGAGCGATCTCCCGACTTTACGTCTTAGGCTTCTAAAAGCTGTAGTTTTTATCCAATTTGCCAGAAATTGGAACTCTAGATATATTTTAGGACCATCAAAAGGTGTGCCGAATAGCCTGATTTCTCGACTATACTTCTTGGGCTTCTAGAATTCGTAGTTTTTACCCAATTTGTCTTTCAATTTCAGGCAATTTGACTACATATAATAAGGATGTCCACCCATTGATACGCGATATGTTTAGCGAGCCTTAAATAGCGGACTGCCACTATACTTTCCCCCAACCTAAAAATCTTCCAAATGAGGACTGGCAAATAAAATTAATTTGGGAATGTTCACAAATACCCCTTCTATTTAATGCAAATGCTTGTGGTGAAAATTTTGGCCAATAAATTAAATAAATTAATTTAGCTTAATACAGGGATATAATATGCCAAGCAAACAATGTTTTAAATCACATAAATAATGAAGTGACAAAACAGCATATACATAAACTAAAACGTATTATCATATTTGCTACATGTTTGTGGTCGCAAACAACGACCACAATTTATTGAGACAAACACATTTTTGCTCACACACTAGCCTAAGTCGTTATGCGACAATGTTGCGAAATTGTAGTCAACAATTAGTGTTACCAGTTGGATTTTTTTCGCAACGTATTTCTTTATCACTAATTTTAATAAGCAATCAATGCACTGGAAACATATCATCCAAGTTTTGACAAGATTTTATAAAAATATAATAGTATTCATGTGTAAATCCAAAGAAAAAATATTTTCCTCTGCAACGAAATTTTATAACGTATGTTCTTGAAGTGAAACTAAACCCGAATTTTTGGTAATGGATTCAACGATTGGCTCTAATATTTTATATTTGATTTTAAAGAAAATTTATTTGCGCCAAAACACTATTTCAGTGTAGTTTTGTACTTTAATCCGAACATACTCCGAAAAAACAGTGAACCCTTTTCCATTGTAAAAAAAAAAAAAAAAATTGCCTTTAAAATATTTTCTTCTACTTTATGATTATCTTAAGAGATGTATATACTTCTACCAAGACTATATTATTTTGGTTAGCGTAAGTACACTGTTAGAAAAATATGTTTTTCATATGTTCCGATATAAACAAAATGTGTTTCGGGCACAATTTTAAAACACAATATATTTAAGTGCTAACATGTAATGTTCCTAAACTAACACTAAATGTTTGGGACATCTATGTTAATATGTTATAATATATTATGTTTGGGGCATGAATGTTTCATAAAAATCATATGTGTGAATGCAAACATATATAAATTTACAAATTTCCACTCAACATACATATGTTGTGATATTTTATTCAAAACGACAGAGAGAGTATAGAGAAAGAAATAGAGATGGAAACCGGGAGAGTTGACGAAAGATATCAACATAACACAGCGAAAGAATCAAAAGAGAACAATTTCTGTGAAACCGCTTGTATGTTGTTTCGGAAAACTGTTTTATGATAAGGCCAAAAATTTGAGATGCCTAAGTCTAAATATTATTTAATTTGAATAAAGAGAATAGACATTCGGAACAAAGAGAATAGGCATTTGAAAAACAAACAGCATATGTTTTCGCCTTGAGAGCAGCATTTTATGTATGTGTGGACATGTGTTTTGTTCATCATTTTGGCATTATGGGCACAATTTTTTTCTTGGCTCGTTAAAAGAAATCAGGGGTTTTCATAAAAATAACGAAAGGGCACTATATTCTTTTTAGAGTTGGGCCGGTAAAATGAAATAAGGAGGAAAATGTAAAATGTATGACAACAAAGTTTAGTTCCTCTTTATTAATAAGTAGTCCACGAGGAGTTGACGGACACCTTCACATATAAAAGCAGGCATTAAGTTCGAGTTTTGCAGTTAAAACAATTTAAAAAGTTTATTTTCTTTAAAATGAATTATTAAAGAAATAAAAGGCATTGTAGAGCGATGGTTTTAAATGCTAGTAAAAAACTGTTCACGCCAAAATAAATTTATGTTTATATTATAAAATTATTTATGTATGTTTATAATCGACTCCACGTTCTTCTTTTGTTAGAGTTTTTGAAATCTTTCCAAATTTTAAAACAGTTTTTTGTTACAAAATTGTTATTTTTGCAATAAAAAAATATTATTTTATCCAAATATCAGTCAATTTCGTTTATATCAAGCACTGTTACTGAATATAAATCTTTAATAACCCACATTTCGAAGTTTCATTATAAAAATTTAATATAGTATAAATATAAATGTGTAAATTAAAAGAAAAAAAAAAAAAAGTATTCGGTCGGAGTAGGGATTGAACCCACGACCCTTTGCATGCAAGGCAGACATGCTAACCACTGCTCCACGTGGCAAACAAATGTATGTTTCTGTTGAATAAGGTTGTGTTTGCATGGGCTCGTGGACGCTGCAAACAATGCTATATAAATGTAACTTATAACGATAATTATCAACTGGTGACTATAACAGCTACGTACTCCAGTGGATAGTGTGTTGGCTTACAAACTGTATAGTCCTCGGTTCGATTCTCCATGCAGGCGAAAGTAAAATTTAAAAAATTTATAAAAGTGAATAATTTCTTCAACAGTATTTGTATTACAGAAAAAGGTGCCAAGAACTAAAATATTTCGTGGAAGTGAAAATTACGAGTATGTTAGGCAATGAGCACAATCGTCTTTGGAAAAAATTCTTCCAAGCATATAATATTTTTGGGCTCAAAACATAAAACAAACATATTAATGTTTCGGCAGTATCCAATAATATATGTGCTTCCTGCAAAATATGTTTGGAACATATGTTAAAGAAGCGATTTTTTTGAGGGTGTATTTTTTGGAAAACCCAATAATAAAATTTTATTAACAGTTTGTTTTTAAAGTAAAGTAATTTTAAATACATCTTCCCACAACACAAAATAATAATGCATACAAACGTGAATTTTGTTTAAGCAAATGTACACTTTTATAAAAATTTTTGACGAAAGTTTTTAATATTTATAATGGTTTTTGGTAATATCATGCCCAGCAAAAAAATTTGGAAATTCTTCCAAAGGCACAACTTTAAAAGCACTTCTAGAAGATGCACTCCCAATGATGTTCTTTATTTTAACTACTCTGTAAGTTCTTTTAATTAAATTTTTTATAACTTGGTTTTTTCATACTTTTAATGGATAATTTTAACTTTTTATACCCTCCACCATAGGATGGGGGTATATTAACTTTGTCATTCCGTTTGTAACACATCGAAATATTGCTCTAAGACCCCACAAAGTATATATATTCTGGGTCGTGGTGAAATTCTGAGTCGATCTGAGCATGTCCGTCCGTCCGTCTGTTGAAATCACGCTAAATTCCGAACGAAACAAGCTATCGACTTGAAACTTGGCACAAGTAGTTGTTATTGATGTAGTCGGATGGTATTGCAAATGGGCCATATCGGTCCACATTTACGTATAGCCCCCATATAAACGGACCCCCAAATTTGGCTTGCGATTGCTCTAAGAGAAGCAAATTTCATCCGATCCGGCTGAAATTTGGTACATGGTGTAAGTATACGGTCTCTAACAACCATGCAAAAATTGGTCCATATCGGTCCACTTTTACGTATAGCCCCCATATAAACGGAACCCCAAATTTGGCTTGCGATTGCTCTAAGAGAAGAAAATCTCATCCAATCCGGTTGAAATTTGGTACGTGGTGTTAGTATATGGTCACTAACAACCATGCAAAAATTGGTCCATATCGGTCCACTTTTACGTATAGCCCCCATATCAACCAATCCCCCGATTTGGCTTGCGATTGCTCTTAGAGAAGAAAATTTCATCCAATCCGGTTGAAATTTGGTACATGGTGTAAGTATATGGTCTCTACCAACCATGCAAAAATTGGTCCACATCGGTCCATAATTATATATAGCCCCCATATAAACCGATCCCCCGATTTGGCTTGCGGAGCCTCTAAGAGAAGCAAATTTCATCCGATCCGGCTGAAATTTGGTACATGGTGTTGGTATATGTTCTCCAATGACCATGCAAAAATTTGTCCATATCGGTCCATAATTATACATAGCCCCCATATAAACCGATATGGTCTCTAACAACCATGCAAAACTTGGTCCACATCGGTCCATAATTATATATAGCCTTCATATAAACCGATCCCCCGATTTGGCTTGCGGAGCCTCTAAGAGAAGCAAATTTCATCCGATCCGGCTGAAATTTGGTACATGGTGTTGGTATATGTTCTCTAATGACCATGCAGAAATTGGTCCTTATCGGTCCATAATTATATATAGCCCCCATATAAACCGATCCCCCGATTTGGCTTGCGGAGCCTCTAAGAAACGAAAATTTCATCCGATCCGGCTGAAATTTGGTACATGGTATATGTGGTATATGTTTTCTATCGACCATGCAAAAATTGGTCCATATCGGTCCATAATTATATATATCCCCCATATAAATCGATTCCCAGATTTGTCCTCCGGAGCCTCTTGGAGGAGCAAAATTCATCCGATCCGGTTGAAATTTGGAACATGGTGTTAGAATGTGGTCTCCAACAAACACGCAAGAATTGGTCCATATCGGTCCATAATTATATATATCCCCCATATAAACCATTCCCCAGATTTGATCTCTGGAGCCTCTTGGAGGAGCAAAATTCATCCGTTCCGATTGAAATTTGCAACGTGGTGTTAGTATAAGGCCGCTAATATACATGCCAAAATTGGTCCATATCGGTCTATAGTTATATATAGCCGATCCCCAATCACACAAAAATTGGTCCATATCGGTTCATATTCATGGTTGCCACTCGAGCCAAAAATAACCTACCAAAATTTTATTTTTATAGAAAACATTGTTAAAATTTTATTTCTATAGAAAAATTTGTCAACATTTTATTTCTATAGAAAATTTTGTCAACATTTTATTTCTAAAGAAAATTTTGTCAACATTTTATTTCTATAGAAAATTTTTTCCAAATTTTATTTCTATAGAAAATTTTTTCCAAATTTTATTTCTATAGAAAATTTTATCCAAATGTGATTTCTATAGAAAATTTATTCCAAATTTTACTTCTATAGAAAATGTTGTCAAAATTTTATTTTTATAGAAACTTTAAACTTAATTATATACGTATTTAATCGGCCTTTTTTAGTTTAATATATACCACGTATGGACTATGTGGTATATATTACGGTCTTAGGAAGTTTTAAGATACCTTGCCATCGGCAAGTGTTACAGCAACCCAAGTAATTCGATTGTGGATGACAGTATTTAGTAGAACATTGTACGTAATCCTTGATGGAGGGTACAACTTTCGACTGTACCATTTGATTCTATCAATTTGAAAATTTTTGGTTCTATATTTTGAAATTTTTGTAAACCACATTCAAACTTTATTTGTAAATTTTTCTTGCACACAAAACAATTTAGATTTCCTGATTTTGTACCCTCCACCATAACAATTTACCAAGTTTTAAAACCAATTTTTTCTTTCAACATATGACATTTTCTTAAATTACAGAAAAAAATAATTATTTATAATAATTTTTCTTCAATTTGACAAAAAAATATTAACTTATTTGTAATATGTTGCAATTAGAAAACTATTTTAGTTAACATTTTCTAAATTAAACAACATTTTCTTCCACGGTGGTGGGTTCACTTTTTTTTTGGGTGCGTTTGTAACACATTGAAATAGTGGTCTTCTGAGTCAATCTATCGATGTCCGTCCGTCTTGTGAAATCACACTAACATCCTAACAAAACAAGGTATCCACTTGAAACTTGGCACAAGTAGTTTTTATTGATGTAGGCCACAGAAAAGGAAAATTTTGTATAGAAATAAACTTTTGACAACAACAGAAATAAAATTTTGACAAAATTTTCTATAGATATAGAATTAAGCTACACTTGTAGTTTAGTCAATGTATGGTTTTAAGCTGCAATAAAAAAACAACAACAATGCTTAAAGAACAAAACCAACAATAACAAAACAAAACAAATGGAAAAAGAAGAGGAGGCACGCTCAAAATAAACCCAGCCATGTGAATTCAAATCGATGATTTGACAGTGGCATAGGAAAAGAGATATGTTTGTTTCGAATTTATTTCGGCATAAGCCGGCTATCAATGTAAAACCTTTTTTCGGAGGGTTCAAGTGTGGTTTTTGTTAGATTTAATAAACTGCCTGAATTTATTCTGATAATTGGTTGATAGTTTCGCTGCAAGTAGAGGATGCTGATGAGGAATGTGGTAATTCCGAAACGTGCGTCCATCCAACCATCTTGCAGTCTATAGGGCTTTGCCCAAATAAATTTGACAAACATTCTTTTCCTCTGTTGGTTAAGCTACACTTGTAGTTTAGTCAATGTATGGTTTTAAGCTGCAATAAAAAACAACAACGATATAGAATTTTGACAAAATTTTCTATTGAAATAAAATGTTGACAAAATTTTCTATAGTATAGTAATTGGGAGCCACCGTGGTGCAATGGTTAGCATGCCCGCCTTGCATACACAAGGTCGTGGGTTCGATTCCTGCTTCGACCGAACACCAAAAAGTTTTTCAGCGGTGGATTATCCCACCTAAGTACTGTTGGTGACATTTCTGAGGGTTTCAAAACTTCTCTAAGTGGTTTCACTGCAATGTGGAACGCAGTTCGGACTCGGCTATAAAAAGGAGGTCCCTTGTCATTGAGCTTAACATGGAATCGGGCAGCACTCAGTGATAAGAGAGAAGTTCACCAATGTGGTATCACAATGGACTGAATAGTCTAAGTGAGCCTGTACCAGGCTGCCACATAACCTAACCTAACCTATAGTAATAAAATTTTGACAACATTTTCTATAGAAATAAAATTTTGGTAGATTATTTTTGGCGATATGGACCAATTTTTGTGTGATTGACCATCAGCTATAAATAACTGTAGACCGATATGGACCAATTTTTGCATGGCTGTTAGCGGCCATAAACGAACCCCACGTACCAAATTTGAACCGGATCGGATTAAATTTGCTCTTCCAAGAGGCTCCGGAGTTCAAATCTGGGGATCGGTTTATATGGGGGCTATATATAATTATGGACCGATGTGGACCAAGTTTTGCGTGTTTGTTAAATACCATATACTAGCACCATGTACCAAATTTCAGCCGGATCGGATAAAATTTGCTTCTTTTAGAGGCTCCGCAAGCCAAATCGGGGGATCGGTTTATATGGGGGCTATATGTAATTATGGGCCGATGTAGACATGGTTGTGAGCGACCATAAACTAACACCATGTACCAATTTTCAACCGGATCGGATGAATTTTGCTCCTCCAAAAGGCTTCGCAAGCCAAATCTGAGCGTCGGTTTATATGGGGGCTATACGTAAAAGAGGTCCGATATGGCCCATTTTCAATGCCATCCGACCTACGGAGGTTAGCGTGATTTCAACAGACGGACGGACGGACATGCTTAGATCGACTCAGAATTTCACCAAGACCCAAAATATATATACTTTATGGGGTCTTAGAGCAATATTTCGATGTATTACAAACGGAATGACAAAGTTAATATACCCCCCATCCTATTGTGGAGGGTATAAAAAGTTATATACACAAGAAAATTTTATTAACTTTTTTTCTACCAGTATATACCTAAGGTGAAACATAATATGTTTGAACAATACAATCAATATTTTGTCTGGACCAATCCTGAAAAGATATATGCTTGAAGCAGAGTGTGTTTGGGGTATATGTTACAGAAGCGATATTGCTTGATCGCCACCTACACTCTGTCTTCAGAGTTAAAAAAATACTAAAAGTTTTATGAGTCACGACTATATTCATTAACCATGCCAATGTCATATTTATTGAGACATATTTTTATGTGGATCATTGTTTATTACAGTGTAGACCTAAGAACAATGCACAAAGAAATTTTCTGGCAACTCTTTTGATAACCGATTTGAAAACAGTGACCAATCTAAACATATGCCTATTGTATCCATAAATATACTACATTGTCATATTAAATAAATACAATAATGACATTTATTGGGCCAGACAAAACAAAATATACTCTAATCCGCAATAATAAATAAAATAAACGCAAAAATATGAAAGCATTGAGATAAATTTCTAAAATAAAAATCCTATGAATTTAGGCCTTACTCATTGAAATTCATTAATAGTTGCATTATTTGTTGGCTATGATTTCTGAAACGTTTGCACAATTTCAATGAATACCAATTCAATTTGAATAGCAATAAAGCAAAATACCATACTTAAAGCTGCTTTTGTCGAATTCAATTAGAAATATTATAATTCAATATAATTTAATTATGCTGCTCGTGCAAATTCGAATACGAGTGAGGAATAACAGTCATAATATTGGCAACTTAGAGTAGCATTGTGGAGGTATTTGCACTTTTTCCTAGAAATAACATTGGAATTACCATAAAAGAGAGGACAAGAGGAGATCCGTATATTGGAAATTCAAAATAACCTCTATCGGCAATGTTGTGCAATATATCTTTTTTGTGCATCCATCTTGCACAGCTTTGTGTCCATAACAAACCCTCTAAACTGATGCATATAGAAAAGTCCATTGGTTTGGCATCCGACATGTTGGACATACACTGTGTGGACGTGAAGTGCGTAAGTATAACAACAAAATCAAACAAATGGTATTGGTATTTTTAGGACATGAAACCTTTTTGTTATACTTGGTTTAACCCAAGTATGACCATAAGGTTATACTTGGGTTAAACGTGAGTTATAAGATGGTTCCGAGTCTTACTGGTCAATATAAACTTGACGTATTTCTTTCAATTTTGCATTTAAAAAACCTGAACACCCCTCATTTTGAAGGTGTGTGTGTAGAATGTTGCTCCCATTTTGATTTTGGAATTCACTCTTCAGTTGTCAAAATGCCGCCCAAGCAGGAAGAGCAGCGTATCAAAATTTTGCTCGCGCATCGCGAAAATCCGAGCTACTCGCACGCAAAAATCGCTAAAAGTTGCCAAATCAACCGTTACAAATGTAATTAAAGTGTTTTGGGGAACGTTTGTCGACAGCCAGGAAGTCTGGATCGGGGGGAAATCGAAAACCGGAAGCCGCTGAGACGACAAAGGGAGTTGCCGGTAGTTTCAAGCGAAACCCTATCCTCTCTCTCCGAGATGCCGCAAATAAGCTGGGTGTATCGTCTACAGCCGTGCATCGAGCCAAAAAAACGAGCCGGACTATCGACTTACAAGAAGGTAGTGACTCCAAATCGCGATGATAAACAAAATACGACGGCCAAAGCGCGATACCGGAGGCTGTACACAAAGATGCTGACGAAGTTCGACTGGGTGGTAATGGACGACGAAACCTACGTCAAAGCCGACTACAAGCAGCTTCCGGGGCAGGAGTTTTATACGGCAAAAGGAAGGGGAAAGGTAGCAGATAAAACTGTCAAAGTTCGCAAAGAAATATCTGGTTTGGCAAGCCATCTGTACCTGTGGCTTGAAAAGCAGCATTGTCATAGCTTGCGGGACTGTCAACCAAGAAATTTACGTGAAATAGTGTTTGAATAAACGTCTGCTGCCTTTCCTGAAGAAACACGGTTGTTCCATACTGTTTTGGCCGGATTTGGCATCTTGCCATTATCTTGCCATTACGATCAAGAGGCCATGGAGTGGTACGCCGCCAACAACGTGCAGGTGGTTCCAAAGGACAAGAACCCTCCCAACACGCCAGAGCTCCGCCCAATTGAGAAATACTGGGCTATTGTCAAGCGGAACCTAAAGAAGACCAAAAAAACTGCTAATGACGAGCAGCAGTTCAAGGCAAACTGGCTTTCTGCGGCGAAGAAGGTGGACAAGGTGGCTGTACAAAATCTGATGGCAGGTGTCAAGCGTGAGGCCCGGCAATTCGGATTTGGAAAAGCGAAAGCCTAACTGAATATTTTTCTTGAATTTTATACTAATTGAACTTGAAAAAGAAATTTAATTTGATTTTTTAAATAAACGATTTCACCGATTTACACGCGTTTTCCCTTGACCAAATTTTGACCGTATCACCCTTTACACTGAAAAAATATTATCTAATGCACAAAAGGTTTATGGTTATTTTTCCGTTAACCGTGAGTTATAAGATGGTTCCGAGTCTTATTGATATGTCCATTGTCTACACTGAAAAAATATTATCTAATGCAGAAAGGTTTCATGTCCTTAAAATACCAATACCATTTTCTTCTTAGCAAAGAATATTGCTAAACTTTTTATTGAAAGCGTTCTATATATAAATTAAGGTGATTCTACATTGACCAGAGGCAACATGGTTTTAATATGTGTCAATAATTCTGCGATACCAAGGAAATCATATTTAAATACCATAACTACAGAGCTGAAAAACATTTAATAGTAGTCGTCTTTCAAAAATTCTCTTTCCGGTTGAATATAGATATTAAGATGCAGTTAAGGGGTTTGTGAAGAATATTGATATTACGAGGTATAAACAGAAAAAAATTAAGTATTTTGGAAACTTCCATCTCTGTTATGAACACATGTTAAATTTTGTGTTGATCTGGCAACTCCTTCATATAGAAACAGGTGTTCAAAAAAGACGCAAAAAATACGCAATTTTTTTACAATGGAAAAATTAGAAATGCGTGCTGTCATTAAATATTTACATAAAAAAGATTTATCGGGACAAGAGATTCATAATGATATGGTGAATATGTTATGTGAAAGTGCTCTTTCATATGCAACGGTAAAAAATTGGATTGCTGAATTTAATCGTGGTCGTACAAGCACTGAAGATGAACCACGTAGTGGACGTCCAAAAATAGCCACAACAACACAAATTGTAGCCAAAGTGCACGATATGGTATTAAATGATCGACGAATAAAAGTGCGTGAAATTGCTAATATCATGCACTGTTAAAAAAAATATGTTTTTCATATGTTCCGATATAAACAAAATGTGTTTCGGGCACAATTTTAAAACACAATATATTTAAGTGCAAACATGTAATGTTCCTATACTAACACTAAATGTTTGGGACACCTATGTTAATATGTTAGAATATATTATGTTTGGGGCATGAATGTTTCATAAAAATCATATGTGTGAATGCAAACATATATAAATTTACAAATTTCGACTAAACATACATATGTTGTGATACTTTATTCAAAGCAACAGAGAGAGTATAGAGAAAGAAATAGAGATGGAAAGCGGGAGAGTTGACGAAAGATATCAACATAACACAGCAAAAGAGTCAAAAGAGAACAATTTCTGTGAAACCGCTTGTATGTTGTTTCGGAAAACTGTTTTATGATAAGGCCAAAAATTTGATATGCTTAAGTCTAAATATTATTTAATTTGAATAAAGAGAATAGACATTCGGAACCAAGAGAATAGACATTTGAAAAACAAACAGCATATGTTTTCACCTTGAGAGCAGTATTTTATGTATGTGTGGACATGTGTTTTGTTTATCATTTTGGCATTATGGGCACAATTTTTTTCTTGGTTCGTTAAAAGAAACAGGGGTCTTCATAAAAATAACGAAAGGGCACTATACTCTTTTTAGAGTTGGGACAGTAAAATGAAATAAGGAGGAAATAGTGAAAAATAACACAGTAAAATGTATAAAAACAAAGTTTAGTTCCTCTTTATTAATAAGTAGTCCACGAGGAGTTGATGGACACCTTCAAATATAAAAGCGGGCATTAAGTTCGAGTTTTGCAGCTAAAACAATTTAAAAAGTTTATTTTCTTTAAAATGAATTATTAAAGAAAAATAAAAGGCATTTTAGAGCGATGGTGTTAAATGCTAGTAAAAACTGTTCACGCCTAAATAAATGTATGTTTATATTATAAAATTATTTATGTATGTTTATACTCGACTCCACGTTCTTCTTTTGTTAGTTTTTGAATTCCTTCCAAATTTTAAAGTTTTGTACCAAAAACAGTTTTTTGTTACAAAATTGTTATTTTTGCAATAAAAAAAATATTTTATCCAAAAATTAGTCAATTTCGTTTATATCAAGTACTGTTACCGACTATAAATCTTTAATAACCCACATTTCGAAGTTTCATTATAAAAATTTAATATAGTATAAAAATAAATGTGTAAATTAAAAAAAAAATGGTTCGGTCGGATCAGGGATTGAACCCACGACCCTTTGCATGCAAGGCAGACATGCTTACCACTGCTCCACGTGGCAAACAAATGTATGTTTCTGTTAAATAATGTTATGTTTGCATGGGCTCGTGGGCGCTGCAAACTATGCTATATAAATGTAACTTATAACGATAATTATCTACTGGTGACTATAACAGCTACGTAGTCTAGTGGATAGTGTGTTGGCTTACAAACTGTATGATCCTCGGTTCGATTCTCCGTGCAGGCGAAAGGTAAAATTTAAAAAATTTATAAAAGTGACTAATTTCTTCAACATTATTTGTATTACAGAAAAAGGTGCCAAGAACTAAAATATTTCGTGGAAGTGAAAATTACGAGTATGTTAGGCAATGAGCACAATCGTCTTTGGGAAAAATTCTTCCAAGCATATAATATTTTTGGGCTCAAAATGCTTCCAAACATATAATATGTTCACATAAAACAAACATATTAATGTTTCGGCAGTATCCAATAATATATGTGCTTCCTGCAAAATACGTTTGGAACATATGTTAAAGAAGCGATTTTTTTTGAGGGTGTGGGCAACTCAACTGATCAAGTCCATTTAATTTTGCATGAAGAACTACAGATGAAAAAGCTTTCTGCGAGATGGGTGCCGCATTTTTTAACAGTCGATCAAAAACGCATAAGAATGAACATTTCTCAAGCTTGTTTGGATCGTTTTAAGCGAAATAAAATGTATTTTAAGCGTCGTTTCATAACTGTTGATGAGTCATGGATCCACCACTATACTCCAGAGACAAAAGAACAATCCAAGGTTAGGTTAGGTTAGGTTAGGTTAAAGTGGCAGCCCGATTAAGATTCAGGCTCACTTAGACTATTCAGTCCATTGTGGTACCACATTAACTAAAAGTACCTATTACATATGGGCACTTCTAGTTTTAACCGCTGAACCTTCTTGATTATTTTTCTTTGTTGAACCAACCAGATTGTTCCAAAAACAGTAGCAGACTGCTTAAGTTAACGTTTTCCAGATCCGCCAATAATCTGAAGCTATATGCTCCTAAAAGTTGCTTGCGCTTTACACAAAATGCAGGACACTCACACAAGAGGTGTTTAATTGATTCTTTTTCCTCCGCATCATGACAGCTCATACAATAGTCATTATACTTCGCGCCAATAGTTTTTGCAAAATCGCCTATCAGGCAGCGACCCGTTATAGCAGATATCAGGAGTGATATCTGACGTCTCGAGAACATTAGCATATCTAGTGTGCGGTTTAAGTTGAAATGGGGCCATATTTGCTTGGTGTCGTTACAACCCTTGCAATTCTCCCATCGAACATTTGCCATCATAACAGCCTTCTCACGTAGCATGAGCTTGCAGGTAGCTAGGGGCATACCAACAAATTCTAGTTCCCCTGGAATATGTAAGGTAGTCCCTAGCCTTGCCAACTCATCCGCTTCGCAGTTCCCCGGTATGTTCCTATGGCCAGGCACCCATATTAGGTGAATATTGTACTGCTCAGCCATCTCATTGAGAGATTTGCGGCAGTCGATGGCCGTTTTCGAGTTGAGGAACACAGAGTCCAAGGATTTTATTGCAGGTTGACTGTCTGAGTATATATTAATGCCCACATTTTTTGGAACATTACTTCTCAGCCAATTCGCCACCTCTCTTATTGCTAATATTTCAGCCTGAAAAACACTACAGTGATTAGGTAATCTTTTCGCTATTCGAAGTTCCAGATCATTAGAATATACTCCGAACCCCACTTGTCCATCCAATTTGGAGCCATCAGTGTAGAAATCTATATATTCTTTATTCCCCGGGGTCTGTGTGCACCACGCCTCACTGTTGGGGATTAGAGTCTCAAACTTCTTGTCGAAAAGTGGACTCGCCAAAGTGTAATCCACTACGTTAGGCACATCTGGCATTATTTTGAGGACAGAACTGTGACCGTAACCTTTTTCCGACCACAGCGATAGTTCGCGCAACCGCACAGCCGTTGTTGCAGCTGACTGTTTGGCCAAAATGTCTAAAGGCAATAGATGCAGCACGACATTAAGGGAATTTGTTCCTGTCTTGCTGAATGCGCCTGAAATACACAAACACGCCATACGCTGAACTTTATCTAAACAAGTCGGTTTCTGAAGTGCCGGCCACCAGACTACAACACCATATAGCATTATAGGTCTAACCACTGCCGTGTATAGCCAATGCACAATTTTTGGTTTCAGTCCCCACTTTTTTCCTATTGCCTTTTTGCACGAGTACAAAGCTACAGTTGCCTTTCTCGCCCTTTCTTCAATATTAAGCTTAAAGTTCAGCTTCCTGTCCAAAATAACGCCAAGGTATTTTGCACATTCACCAAAGGGAATTTCAATACCCCCTAAGGAAATAGGCCTAACCGTGGGAGTTTTGCGATCGTTGCAGTACATGACTAATTCTGTCTTTGCAGGATTTACCCCAAGACCATTGTCTTTCGCCCATTTCTCAGTCATCCGGAGGGCCCTCTGAATAATATCTCTGATTGTGGATGGGAATTTTCCCCTGACTGCCAGAGCCACATCATCTGCGTATGCCACCACTTTTATCCTTTCTTTTTCTAGAGTAACCAGAAGGCTATTTATAGCAACATTCCAAAGAAGAGGTGATAGAACTCCTCCTTGGGGAGTGCCTCTGTTCACATACATTTGTATGTTTGCTTGTCCTAGTGTGGCTGAAATACGTCTCTTCATTAGCAGTTCGTCTAACAGCCTGAGTATACATGGATCAACATTCAGAGTTGTCAGTCCATTTAATATCGAGCTCGGATGGACATTATTGAACGCCCCTTCGATGTCTAGAAACGCCACGATTGTGTATTCTTTGACAGATAGTGAGCTTTCAATAAAGCTGACTAGCTCATGTAGTGCGGTCTCAGTAGACCTGCCCTTCGAGTATGCATGCTGTCCTTTCGAGAACAACGTTGAATCGATGCTAGTTCTAAGATAAATATCTATCATCCTCTCCAGAGTCTTAAGTAGGAATGAGGATAAGCTGATTGGTCGGAAATCCTTCGCCCTCGAGTGAGAGGCTTTTCCCGCTTTAGGTATGAAAACGACTTTTGTTTCCCTCCACTTTCCTGGGATGTATGATAAGTTTCCTGGGATGTATGATCTTATTCTAGTTTCCGATACAATTTCCTCGACAGGAAACGACCGCTGAACAACTGTGGCACCGCCAGTACATGGTTCAACCGTCTGATTTCCAGCAAAATGTGTGTCCAATAGTACCTCCAGCGTCTCCTCACTGGACGTTGTCCAATTTCCCTCCGATGTTTTAATGAAACCTGGAGCGGAGTTGGTGGATGCTAGAACTTTCCGTAGTCTGGAAGCCTCGGACGTATTCTCAATACTGCTGCAGTAGTCATTCCAAGAGTTATGCTGAGCCCTTCTCAGTTCTCGCTTGTATCCTCTCAGATTCCTCTTGTAAGCGTCCCAGTCCTCAGGGGCTCTGGTGGACTTTGCCTTGTTAAAGAGCTTCCTGCAGGATTTCCTCATATTACTTAATTCCGTAGACCACCATGGTGGTCGATGTTTCCCCCTTGGCTTTCCTCTAGGGCATGCAGCTTTCAGTGAGATGTTGAAGGCCTTAGTAATCCGCTCCACTGCGTGTTCGATATCTTGCACATTTCTCATATTTGTCTCTGTTATTTCCGGTATCATCATATTGAACGATTCCCTATACCTATTCCAGTCAGCTTTCCTAACATTTGGCGAAAATATGGTCTTGGTGATATGAACATCAAATTTGAAACTGATGTAGCGATGATCTGAGAAGCTGTGTTCACTTAAAACCTGCCACTCAGATATCATTTCATTCAGTTCTTGCGAGGCCAAGGTGATGTCCAAAACCTCTTGCCTGTTTTTAGTGACAAAGGTTGGGGCATCTCCCTTGTTGCAAACTACCAGATTAGTACGTAAAATAAACTCTATTAGCGACTCTCCCCTTGCATTAGTATCACTACTTCCCCAAATACTATGATGCGCATTCGCATCGCATCCCATAATGAGTTTCGTCTTTGTTTTCAGTGACTCCTCAACTAAGGTCTTAACGGCACATGGAGGCATCTCCCTGTCATGTCCCATATAGACCGAAGATACCCAATATTTGCATTTGGCTATTTCTAAATTGGCAACGACAGTGTCTGCATTGCACATTGAAGGAAGCAGAAACAAGTTAAGCTCGTTTTTAGCAATTATACAGGCTCGAATTACATCATTACCAGTATACTGCAATAGTTTGAACCCCGGAGTACTTAATTCACATATTTTGTTTCTATAAACATATGGTTCTTGAATAAGAACTATGTCTATGTCCCCTTTCATCAGGAGAACTTTTAAGGCAGCACATGCAGCCTTACAATGATGAAGATTTATCTGGAGGATCCGTAGGACCATCGAGATTTTCAACAACCGTCACATCAGCCGCTTCAATCGAGTCATCAAGAATGTCCTCTTCAGAGATATCGGTGACTCTCGCAATAACCATAGGTTCGACTTTGGTGAGTTCTGAGGCATTAGAAGCCTCCTCACGCATACGGTATCTATCCATGTCTTCAACTTTGGTATCTCCCTCGACTTCGCAAGAGGATCCGCTTACTTCTGATTCAGACAGAGGCTTGTCCATTTCTGAATCCTTTAGCTGATCGTTTTTATACATCTTCATTTGGATATAATGAAAGCCATAACATACACGGCCCTGGGACTTTGCCAGATGTGGCAAAGACTGAGTGTTCAATATAAACACTGCATGCCGCCTTGGTCCATCCACTTCATCCAAACGGCCAACCTTCCAATCAGCTGTTGGAAGATCTGGATTGCATCGTTTCAGTCTATTTAAAATAGATTCAGGGTCAGAAGGGTTTGCAGGTATCCAGGCATGTGCTCTAGGTCTAGCCGGTATGTCTTTCTTCTCGACTAACTCTAGAGCAGCTCCTTCCCAAACTTCACCAATTAGTATCAGAGCAGCTTTAAAACATTCTATAGACCTCTGGTCCTCAAATGCGACTAGCTTAAATCGTCCTTGATACCAACCAGCCTCTTGGTGTCGAGGATCTGGGCCGGGAAACTTTTCCAGCACCTGTGAGTAGACGACAGACAGAGCATTCTCAATTTCCCCCCATTTTTGCTTTGGAACCATACCGTCCAATGCTCCTTTATTAATGATAGCCATCACAAGGCTATCTTTAGCAACTGAGGCAAACGATCTTTGATCCCTTTTGGAGGATGACAGCTCATCCGGCGATCGTTCCCTTTTTCCAGTCTCAAGAATTCCTTGAGCCCATTTTAAGGAATCGCTTTGTTTAGCCGACAGCGTGCTTGGGTCGACTGATCCTAACTTCTTTAGGATAAACAAAGCATTTCTGCGTTCCTTGAATCTCTTTCGTGAGGGATTACCTCCTTTTGATGTCGTTACCTTAGAAAAAGTTCGACTTGTCAGAGTGTCGTCACCTGTCGACCCGTCTACAGGTCGACTAATTGGGCCTAACTCTTGGTCATTGCCCAGATTTATAACCCCAGTCGATACCCGTCCACTGGGCCCTGAAGTTAGCAACCCAGTGGATGACTTGGAATTTCGCTGCATGGTGGCTTAATATCCCACCACACTTGAAATTCGTAGTAGGTACCTATTACGATGAGTTTATCCGCTATTGAAAAACACGTCCGTTCCGTTCGACGGTTGAATAGAGAATGAAGAGAGAAGAACAATCCAAACAATGGACTGAAGCTGGAGGAATTGCCCCAAAAAGGCAAAAACAATTCAATCTGCTGGTAAGGTTATGGCAACGGTTTTTTGGGACTTCAAAGGTATTGATTGACTATCTGCAAAAGGGTAAAACAATAAATTCAGAGTACTATTGCAACCTTTTGGATCAATTAAATGTACAAATTCGAGAAAAACGTCCTGGCTTACAACACAAAAAAATAATTTTTCATCAAGACAACGCACCAGCGCCAAGAGTGTTTTAACAATGGCTAAAATCAACGAATTATAGTACGAGTTGCTTGACCACCCGCCTTACTCCCCTGATTTAGTTGCCAGTGGCTTTTACTTGTTCCCAAATCTAAAAAAAAATCCTTGCTGGCAAGCGTTTTACCTCAAATGTAGATGCAATTACAGTTATGAACCACTATTTTGAAGACATTGAGGAAAACCATTTTAATCAAGGGATAGAATTGCTAAAAAAGCGTTGAACTAAGTGCATTGAAGTTTCAGGAGATTATATTGAAAAATAAAAATATTTTTGAAAAGTCTAGTTACGATTTTCTTATGTGTTTGATATAATATCAAACAAGTATATTCAAGTACAAGAAAGTTCGCTCGGGCCAAATTTTAAATACCCACCACAATGAAACAAATATAATAGATTCCTCTGAAAGACTCTTGAAAATATATATAATCTCATGTGGACTTTAGGAAATAACAGGTTGGCTGATAAGTATCCGGTCTGACACATAGATATCGTCGCTAGTAAATGCATATTATTTTTATATAGTACCAACCTTCAAATGATTCTTGTCAAAATTTGACGTCTGTAAGTCAATTAGTTTGTGAGATAGAATGTCTTCTGTGAAGCAGCTTTATTATTGTTTTGATAAAATACTGTTTTCTGAAGGGAAAAAATACCGTGGAAGCAAAAACTTGGCTTGATAATGAGTTTCCGGACTCTGCCCCAGGGAAATCAACAATAATTGATTGGTATGCAAACTTCAAGCGTGGTGAAATTAGCACGGAGAACGGTGAACGCAGTGGACGCCCGAAAGAGGTGGTTACCGACGAAAACATCAAAAAAATTCACAAAATGATTTTGAATGACCGTAAAATGAAGTTGATCGAGATAGCAGAGGCCTTAAAGATATCAAAGGAACGTGTTGGTCATATCATTCATCAATATTTGGATATACGGAACCTCTGTGCAAAATGGGTGCCGCGCGAGCTCACATTTGACCAAAAACAACAACGTGTTGATGATTTTGAGCGGTGTTTGCAGCTGTTAACTCGTAATACACCCGAGTTTTTCCGTCGATATGTGACAAAGGATGAAACATGGCTCCATCACTACACTACTGAGTCCAATCGACAGTCAGCTGAGTGGACAGCGACCGGTGAACCGTCTCCGAAGCGTGGAAAAACTCAAAAGTCCACTGGCAAAGTAATAGCCTTTGTTTTTGGGATGCGCATGGAATAATTTTTATCGATTATCTTGAGAAGGAAAAAACCATCAACAGTGACTATTATATGGCGTTATTGGAGCGTTTGAAGGTCGAAATCGCGGCAAAACGGCCCCATATGAAGAAGAAACAAGTAAAGAAAGTCTAAAGTCGGGCGGGGCCGACTATATTATACCCTGCACCACTTTTGTAGATCTACATTTTCGATACCATATCATATCCGTCAAATGTGTTGGGGGCTATATATAAAGGTTTGTCCCAAATACATATATTTAAATATCACTTGATCTGGAAAAAATTTGATAGACTTCTACAAAATCTATAGACTCAAAATTGAAGTCGGCTAATGCAATAGGGTGGAACACAATGTTTTAAAAAATATGGGAAACATTTAAATCTGAAGCAATTTTAAGGGAACTTCGCAAAAGTTTATTTATGATTTATCGCCCGATATATATGTATTAGAAGTTTAGGAAAATTAGAGTAATTTTTACAACTTTTCGACTAAGCAGTGGCGATTTTACAAGGAAAATGTTGCTATTTTGACCAGTTTTGTCGAAATCAGAAAAACATATATATGGAAGCTATATCTAAATCTGAACCGATTTCAACCAAATTTGGCACGCATAGCTACAATGCTAATTCTACTCCCTGTGCAAAATTTCAACTAAATCGGAGTAAAAAATTGGCCTCTGTTGTCATATGAGTGTAAATCGGACGAAAACTATATCTGGGAGCTATATATAAATCTGAACCGATTGCAATCAAATTTGGCACGCATAGCTATAACGCTAAATCTACTCCCTGTGCAAAATTTCCACTATATATATATATATATATATATATATATATATATATATATATATATATATATATATATATATATATATATATATATATATATATATATATATATATATATATATATATATATATATATATATATATATATATATATATATATATATATATATATATATATATATATATATATATATATATATATATCGGAGTTATATCTACATCTGAACCGATTTCAATCAAATTTTGCACACCAAGCTGTATTACTAATTACCCCTAGTGCAAAATTTCAAACAAATTGGGCCAAAACTCTGGCTTCTAGGACCATATTAGTCCATATCGGGCGAAAGATATATATGGGAGCTATATCTAAATCTGAACCGATTTCAATCAAATTTTGCACACTTAACTGCTCTACTAATTGTACTCCTAGTGCAAAATTTCAAACAAATTGGGCCAAAAATCTGGCTTCTGGGGCCATATAAGTCCATAACGGGCGAAAGATAAATATGGGAGCTATATACCTAAATCTGAACCGATTTCAATCAAATTCTGCACACTTGACTATACAACTAAGTGTTATGTTTGTACAAAATTTCAAGCAAATCGGTATAAAACTCTGGCTGCTGGGTCCATATTAGTGCATATCCAGCGAAAGATATATATGGGAGCTATATCTAAATCTAAACCGATTTCTTCCAAAATCAATAGGGTTCTATTCTGACCCAAATTAGGAACATGTGCCAAATTTGAAGGCGATTGAACTTAAATTGCGACCTAGACTTTGATCACAAAAATGTTTTCACAGACAGACGGACGGACGGACAGACGGATATGGTTATATCGACTCAGAGACCCACCCTGAGCATTATTGTCAAAGACACCATTCGTCTATCTCGTCTCCTTCTGGGTGTTACAAACATACGCACTAACTTATAATACCCTGTTCCACAGTGTGGCGCAGGGTATAAAAAGTGTTGTTCCACCAAGACAACGCACCGTGCCACAAGTCATTGAGAACGATGGCAAAAATTCATGAATTGGGCTTCGAATTGCTTCCCCACCCACCGTGTTCTACAGATCTGGCTCCCAGCCACTTTTTCTTGTTCTCAGACCTCAAAAGGATGCTCGCAGGGGAAAAAATTGGCTGCAATGAAGAGGTGATTGCCGAAACTGAGGCCTATTTTGAGGCAAAACCGAAGGAGTACTACAAAAGTGGTATCAAAAAATTAGTAGATCGTTATAATCGTTGTATCGCTCCCGAAGGGAACTATGTTGAATAATAAAAACGAATTTTGACAAAAAAATGTGTTTTTCCTTGTTAGACAGGGGACTTATCAGCCAACCTGTTATATGAGAGAAGATGCAATGAGCCAGAAAATTAAAAAAAAAAAAAAAATTGCTAGACCTAATTCCTTCTAATGCCCAATCCCGGCTTTAGGCGGCCTTCATTAAATCAGCAAGCTTTTAGTAAAACGCACCTTAAGACAACAAAAATGAATGAAATAAAAAGAAAATTTAGTTTAAACTATTCAAGAGGCTTTACAGCATATACTGACTTTTACCGTATAATTTTTTCTTGTTTAGTTTTCTTCTTTTTGTGTCGTTAACATTGAATATTTAGTCCGCTGGCAAAAAAATTCGGGCATTAGAGGTTTAAATTATTTTCACATCCTGTAAAAGTGTCAACGTTTTTACAAAAATTTGGGAGCATGAAAAATTTGGTAGTAATATCCTCATTTTTTAACGAATCGTAATCCAATTTCACATTCGGATGAGTTAAGCGATCTAAAATATTGCCCGATTTTCACACATTTTGCTACATTACTTACACTAAATTAGCGTCTGCTTCTTTTTCAATAATGGTCTCAATTTTAGTTGTATAGTAGTTCCGTAGGTTGTAAAATCAAAAGCTCCTACTTGAACATATAAGGGTATCGCAATATTTCCATAAATATAGCCACATTACCGATCTTATCGGACATATGACCATATATCTCCCACCTTTTAGCCGATATAACTCAACATTTCTGTAATATACACTGGTAAATTATCCCTTAAATCTGGTCTGACTTAGATGTAGTACATAGGTCCCGTGTAAATGTGTCGCCAAGTTACGAAGAGACATTTATATATGGAAACACGGGTTATCACCCAAGTTTATTTTAATAATACCTCAGAAATACTTATGCTTACTAATTCAGTTGTGGTGGTTTAGAGCATGATATAGTCGGATCACCCGACTTTCTGCTTTATTTGTCACTTTTTTTATAGACCGGCCTTCCGATTTGACATCTTAAGCGGGAACAGTACCTCTTTTGAAGATTTTTAATTGCAATCTTGGGTCAAACTTTGTGATATTATTTAAAAAATACTGTGCTAACCCACATTTAATCAATTTCCCCCTGTACATAGCACTAGTGAAACTCCCTTTTGAAAAACGAAAATACTTCGTATCAAGAGCAAAATAAAATATTTTTAAATTTTATTTCCCCCAAACAACTCACTACTTTAATAGAGTTCTTCTGTACAATACAAACAATTCAGCATCAAACAAACTTGGAGACACCATGACAAAGTGTTTTAATGGTGTGGTTAAAACCCTTGGCCTTGTGTTAAGCCAATCTCTTCATCCGTTCGTTTGCCAACGAATACGAATAAAAAGTGTATGTGGCCGAAAGTTCGGTCAGGCCGAATCTTATGTACCCTCCACCATACACAGTTCGACTAAAGACTGTCATTCATAATCGAATTGCCGCCGGCAAAGCATCTAAGAACTTCTTAACATTATATTATAAATTGTAAGTCAGTCCTTATCGAGCCTAAGTTAGATTAAACAACTTATGTACCCTCCACCATGGATTGCGTACAAAGTTCAACTAAAGACTGTCGAATGGAATCGAATTACTTGGGTTGTGGTAACATTTACCAATGGCAAGGTATATTAAACCCTCTTAACAGTGTCTTCTACTGTTAGATAATTCGAAAGCTTTTGACACTGTCCACTATCCGACTTTGTATTATAAACTCATCCACTTTTTTTCTTTCTCTGAATCTACTGTACGATTATGTCTAGCTACTTGGAAGACAGAAAGCAATTAACCGTTTCTGGTAACAATGCGTCGTCACAGATGACAACAAAAAGGGGTGTTCCTCAGGGGTCCATACTTGGACCCTTGCTATATAGGACGTTCTCAAATGATTTACCGATCCAGCTAGAACATACCAACATAAGAATGTATGCTGATGATGTCCAGCTATATACATCTGCCACTACTGATACAATCGATAGGTGTGTAATGAATGTTAACAATCTCAACAAGATCCTGGATTGGGCGAATGGCAATGACCTTGCTCTAAACCCAAATAAATCGAAGGCAAATTTGATTCATAAGAAGTCCACAAGTGTGAGCAATGTTAACATATATTTGGGTAACTGCCAAACATTGCCCGCTATGTCGATTACGATAGTGTGACACTTTTTGCGAACAAAATTTTTTGGTATCCCGTTTGACAACTACGTTCAACTCAGATCTCTGATATTCCTCCAAAAAATTATACATAAAAAGAAACCATCATACCTCTACGAACGATTAACATTCGCTAGATCCAACAGTGGTAACAATTTGATACAGACTCGACATACACGCAAAAAAATAATTCTTTCCTCCCAAACGAAATTTTAGACAAACAAAGTTCGATTCTCATTTGCTTTTCGCTGTAAGGAAGTGTATTTGGAAGAAAAGTATATACTTTTTGTGATAAACGTTTATTCTTTTCCAGGATGTAAAAACTATTTCATAAAGACAAACTCAAATAAAACATTGTTTTCCTGCTAATTGCATTTTCCCTCACATTTTTCTCACATCCACGAGGTTTTTTAGTTTTTAACACCTTTTCCTGTAATACCAACAATGTAGAAGAAATTATACGATTTTAATAAATACTTAAAATTGTTTTTACCTTTCGCCTGGACGGAGAATCGAACCGCGGACCATGCACTTTGTAAGCCAACACACTAACCACTGAGATATGTACCTGTTATGGTCATCAATAGATAAATATCCATATAAGTTATATTTATATAGCATAGCTTGCGGCGCCCACGAACCGAATAAACAAAGTTTATTTAACAGAAACAAACATTTAGTTTGGCACCGTGGTGCAGTGGTTGCTACGTCAGAATTGCATACCAAGGGTCGTGGGTTCGATCCCTGCTTCGACCAAAGTCTTTTTTTGTACATATATTCCAGATATGTTCGGAAGATTCCGAAAAAATGTTAAACATTACATTGTAGTCTATTACATTTTGAACTGTAAAATGTGTCTTATTATATATATATATATATATATATATATATATATATATATATATATATATATATATATATATATATATATATATATATATATATATATATATATATAATAAGACACATTTTTATATATATATATATATATATATATATATATATATATATATATATATATATATATATATATATATATATATATATATATATATATATATATAATATATATATATATATATATATATATATATATATATATATATATATATATATATATATATATATATATATATATATATATATATGAGGTTCCAAATTGTACATGGAGGCAAATCTGGGGATCGGTTTATATGGGGTCAGATACTAACATCAAGTACAAAATGCAGCAATGTTTGCATGGTTTTTTGACAGCACGAACTAAGTCCACGTCCCAATTTTCGACTGTATCGGATGAGGCTTCGAAATCAAATGCGGGGATCGCTTCATATGGCGTGGCGTCTACACTTAATTATAGACT